>NC_140936.1:171420001-171795001 GCF_014529385.1 Adiantum capillus-veneris | reverse complement strand
CTGCCTAGCTTGCCGCTTCTTTGAAATCTTTTTGGTTTGGCCTCTTTCCAAATTTACTGCTTTCGCATACATCACAGGCCCATCCACTTTGACTTTATCTCTAACCTCCTCATGCAGGCAATCCTAAAATTTGCTCAGTTTAAAATAATCAACACTTTGTGCAACAGTTACCTCCATTAGCTGTCTCCAAAGGGTTTCGAATTCCCACAAAAAAGCTTGAAAATCTTTGTCTAGGCTTTGCTTTAGACCATCCAGCTTTTGTTTCACCTCATGTAGCTACACATCCGACACATACTAGCATCAAAAAGCCGCTTCCAAAGTCATCCAATCCATCTTTTCTTCATGTGGAAATCCGTCGTACCATCTTTTCACTTTACACGGACTAACATTAAAAAAACTTGAACCACGTCTCTACTCTTGTCAATGTGCTCTTTGGCACAAACAAACCATAGTCTTGTAACCAGGTTTTTGCATCTTCCACCCCAATGAAAGTATGAAAACCCATCCATGCCATCTTTAATAGCACCTGCTCTTCAAAATCTACACTTCGTTAGCTCCAAAACCACGACTCCGCCTTCAAATAGGAGCAATCAGATACTCCTTGGTGGGGGCACTAGAAGATGGAGAGGGGGAATGGGAACACACCCGAAAACCCAACATAGATGCCTCTCTATAGCCCAGGGTACTCACAACACCCCAGTTCAATAGAAATCACCATCAAAACCACACATCTTGGCAAGCACATCACCACTTGCATGCATACCAACATACACACGCTTCGCACCATCAACTAACAGCATACCACACCAATTTCGCCCGTTTACAATAATCTCACAGCCTACACCACTCTCTTCTTCTCTCTCTCACACACAAATGGCTTGGGGGGCACACACACTCATACAAACTACACCAGACTCTTTGAATAGAGAAAAGACAACAAGGGGGGAAACGGGGAAAAAACAACACAGAAATTGGCTATGGTTTGCTCCAATTACGACAGAATCACCTCTACAAACACCATGAGAACCTGCTACTATCCAAAAAAAAATGATTTCGACAGCCTTCGTTGGCACCCTCTCTCTCTTGGAGTCCTCCTTCTTCTGCCTCGTTTTGCAGAAGCAGGCCAAGAGCTTCCCTTGATGGAGCTCTCCTTCTTCCAAAAAACCGTTTGAAACCCCCCTCCAAAGTGGCAAAAAACTGGCCCTTTTAGGGCGTGGTCAACCCCTTCTAATTTCTTTTGAATCTTCTTTTTTTGGCCTTGCCTTGCATGAGAAGCCCCCCTATTCTCAGCATGCTTGTTCCCCAAGCCGCCACCATGAATCTCCCCTCCCCAAGGGCAATGACGGCGTTGTTGTTGCTCAATGGAAAGGGGGCACTTTTCCTTCAAAAATGTCGAGCCCTATAAGGTGTGGGAACTACCTCCTGCAGGACTACGATGCCACAACCTATGACGACATCAGCCACCGTATCCACCAGCACAGCATCTAAAAAATGTGCAGCTAGCCACTCAACAACCGGCAACAATGTCACAACAAATGCCATGGCCAAGAGCTCAACTCAAGGAGTCCACAACATAAAAATTGTGTATAGCATGTGCAAACAAGAGGTATTTAAATAATCCCTTACTTGTATATTTTCAAGTATCATATGTACCCCTTCTCTATGCATTTTTGTAAAAAAACTAGCCCTTATGTATGAAAATTTTCATTTTCTCGATTAAAAAACCCTTTATGTAAGTACATTTTTTTTGTAAATGTACCCAATTATATATATATATATTTTTGCACGTTGGTGTAGCCAAAGTGTGTCGACTCTAGAAGATGGCATGGACAGGTGTGTACAGGCAAGAAGAAGCATGGCAAAGGACTGAAGCAGCCAGGAAGGTCACGGGATAGCAGGTAGCAGCGGAAGTGTATGCATGATGCGGCTTATAGGCCAAGAAAGGGTACATAAGGGGCTAATTGGGGTAGCAGGTGAAGGAGATGCTAAGTGCAGTTTTTAAGTCCAGAAATGAAGACCTTGAAGTGCTGAAGGAACAGGTCCAGACGGTTCATCAAACCGAGCTACGGAGCCCAAGTTATTGAAGGTTGAAGTTTTGGTGGTTTGCAGGTTCTTGCCGGAGATCCAAGTGGAACTTGGGCTATAGATGTGTAGAGCTCGATTTATGGAGCCTACCCGTCTTTTCGGATTGCGGATCAGAGCCCTGGTTTGCAAGATATGGTCATTTGAAGTTTTTCCGGGGGTCGGGTCTGAGCCCACTTGGCCGCACTGGAGAATGTGCCATCTGGCATCTTCTGAGCCCCGACGAAGTTCTAAAGCGGAGTGTACATTATACGGAGCTAACAGGAAGAGACTGCATGCCAAACGGAGTCTGGAGCAAAAAGTTATGGAAGTCGGAAGCTGGGGCACCTTGGCCCAAAAATTGTTGCAGATGATTTTTCCATTTTTGAAGGCCTAGATTCGAGGATGCTGAGAAGTCAAAGTGCAGGTACAGAGAGTGTGATTGTAGCCTGGAAGATGGAGTTTAGGTCGGTATTTGCGGCTTGGCAACAGGAGGTGGGAGTAGAGAATGGGAACCTGGCAAAGGCAGACCAAAAAACAAAGTTTTTTGTTATATATAAAAAAAAAACAACAAAGGGATTTTTCAAAGCCTTGAGGCTTGAGGCATATGGCGATGCCACATGGCGGGGGTAAAAACCCACATGCATAAAGAGAGCTGCCGGAGGCACAATATATATAGGAGGTCGTGGCCTCTCATTAGTATCCAAGAGAGGGTGAGGGGAGCTCCCTTTGGGCGCAGCTATGGCGTCCGCGTTGGGCGTTGCTGTGGTGGCGCTGCAGGCGGAGGTGCCGGTGATTTTGGACGGTGATCGGCAAGGCGGGGCGGCGGTGGCGCCCGCGGTGGTGAGTTCATTGATGACGTGGCTTGCACTAGGGGCTATGCCCGCGCCCGTAAGGGGCCAAAGTTTTTTGAGGAGAAGTACCCCCCCCCCCCCCCCCCCCCCCCCCGCCCCCCTCCCCAATAGCGACATTGCTATTGCCTTGAAGGGGAGGGGTCCCGCTGATAAGTGGTGCCAACAAGGGCAGTTGAAGGGCGATCCAAGGACACTCAAAATCTAGGAAAGGGAAGTCCGGGCGTCCAAATCGGATAAGGACAAAGGGTACCATGCAAGACTTTCCAAAGCAAACTAGGCCAAGTGTTGGCAATGCATAAAAATTCTAAAAGAAGCTCCAAATGGAGTGCACGACATGGAAGCACACCCCATTTTCTCTTTTTTGGGACTCCTAGGCACACCCCTATAAAAGGAGGTTTTTGTTCATTTTTTAGGGTCTTTTGACCAGTTGGCTTTTTTTCCTGTGTGAGTAAGTGAAAGCTTGAAGCTTGTGTGATGCCAAGCTTGCCATTGAAGCTGCATACATCGGTTGTACTACTCTCTATGCAATAATACCACTCACTTGCCCCAATCTCGTGTGTTGCTTCTCCCCATCCCCCTCCTCTTCTCTCGCTCTTCGTGTATTGGTCATAGCTTGTAGAGGGTTTGCCTGCAGCTCGAGAGGTGCTACCGAGAGGGCAGATTAGGGAGTGTCTTGTGATTTGTAAGGGTGAGTTGAGCAGTGTGGGTGTTTTTTGTGTTGTGGGTGTTTTTTTGCAAGGTGTGAGATGGTTGTTTTGTATGCGAAAGTGGAGTTGTTAGTGCAAATAAGACAATTTGAAGGTGTTTTTTGAGAGGTTAGGGGTGCTGTGGAATCCCTGGGCTATAGAGAGGCAAGTAGTTTGTGTGCTGGTTGTGTTCCTTATTCCCCCTCTCCATCTTCTGGTGCCCCCACTAAGGAGCTGTCTGATGCTCCAATTTGCGTTTGAAAGTGGTGTTTTTTTTGCCAACAAAGCGGTTGGTTCACCGTCGACATGTTTGATGGTCGAGGTTGAAGTGAATAGAGATGGTGGAGCCACTTTTTGGCCCCATATTTACGGGTGTCGAAGATCCCGAGGATTGGTTAGCATATTTTGAATTATGGCTGCTGTTGATGCATATGTTGACGGATGCAAAAAGGTTAAAGACGGTGCCGTTGTTGATGCGAGGGCGAGCCAAGGTGTGGTTCCATGGCTTAGAGAGCAGTGATCGAGAAACATGGCAAAGGTTGCAGAGTGAGTTTTTGGAGTGGTTTCGAGAGGTGATTACGGCGGAAAAAGCCGGAGCCAACAAGCTGAAGGCGGTATGCCAGGATGTAAGTAAGGATTTCTCTATTTTCATTGAGCAGTTTGAAGCTTGTTGGAAACAATTAGAGATTGCTACTGGGGTCAAAAGCAATCAATCTTTGAAGCTGTCAAAGCTGTTAGAGTGCTTGCATCCGAGGGTTAGAGAAAAGGTCGAAGATGGTGCAGATACCTATGAAGACATGGTCTATCTGGCAAAAATAAAGAGCTGAAAGGTGAAGTGGAAGCTGGAGTTGGGAATGCTAAAGCCAGCAGATTATGTACCTGTTGCGGAGGTAGAAGAGTGCTCTTTTGTCCAACCAAAGGTGATTCCAGTTGTGCAAAATGCAAGGCCTGTGGAGGTAAGACCTACTATTGGTTATGTTCATTGGAGGTTTCCAGTTTGTGATGTGCATGTGCCGAGGGTGGAAGAGCTTGTCAACGAGGAGAAGCTCCATGTCGAGGTGAACCAAGATGCAAAAGCAGTAGCAGATGTGGAGGTTCCAGTACGGATTGAAGAGGTAAAGCATGTGCTTGTTGAAAGTTTGCACGAAAAGGTAGCAGAATGCAATCAAGATGCAGATACCAAGGGTTCAAAAGCTGATGAAGAAAGTGAGCAAAGCTGTGGTGATGGTCAAGATTTTGTGGAGCAGCAAGTGGATGCAGATGCTGACACGAAGTCGGTATATGATGCCGATGCCGATGATGATGCAAGCTCGATTAGCTGGGATACAAGCGAGGAGAACAATGCAGATGAGTCCACATCCTATGACGAGGAGACGGAGTCTGATGAACCCAAATTGGTAAAGGTAAAGCTGCCCTCTTATATGTTTGATGATATGGTAATAGCACATGTGCAAGAAGAGCAGGGAACAAAGCAAGCCGAGATAGTTGATGAAAGCCAAAAGATGCAGTCTAGACCTACAGATGATGGAATGCAGGTGAAGGTAGTGTGTGGTGGCATACTAATGGCTGTGATGATGAAAGTAGCGGTGGAATGTGCCATGGTGGTGCAACAGATGCACCATTTTGCCAAGAGAGATAAAACGGCCATGTCTATGGAGGAACTTGAGATGGATGCAATAGAGAACGAGTTTCTCTCTTCCTTAGAGGAGCCTGATGCAGCGGTAAAAGAGGTGATTGAAGAGCAGGAGACTGAAGCTGGACTGAAGGAAGTGCTGAGCGACCTTGAAGGGCCAATCGATGATGAAGGGCTTGATGACAGTGTAAGTGAGTTCGAAAAGGAGGTGCAAGAGAGCATGAAGCCAGTGCAAGAGATGTGTTCTATGGCATATGGAGGAGGTTCACAGGATGTGTCCAAGCTTTCAAAAGAGATATGCAACCCATGGTTGAAAGGTATGCTTGTAAGTGCAACTGTGTAGTATGTTATCCATCAGATACAGGGTTCCTTTGAGAGGAGCTCTACTTTACATGGTTGGGAGGGAGGGTCAGAAGTGTTGGTTTGTACAGATGATGTGGTTGCAGAACCAATTCTTTTGGTTGACTCAGGTAATGGGATTGCAGATCCATATGGGTTGATGAGGCAAGATGATGTTCGAAGAGGTGCTAAAGTGCTAGGGGCTTTTTCTGTGCATGGATGGCTACGTGCTTGGGTAGGTCACTATTGGAGGTTGTTGCAAATGGATGAAAGAGAACAGAGCCCGGAGTTTGATCCAGGTGGAAGCTATGTTATGCAGGGGGTGGGGCAACCCACTTGAAGGTTTGATAATAGGGTGCAATAAAACAGTGTATATATGGTTTTAGTTTTCTCATAGTGTGTGCCACGTTTTGCAGTTTATAGTGGAATAAAGCTTTTATGTGATTGAGCATAAATGCTCAACAGGGGGGTGGGCAATGATGGTGCAGCCAAAGTGTGTCGACTCTAGAAGATGGCATGGACAGGTGTGTACAAGCAAGCAGAAGCATGGCAAAGGACTGAAGCAGCCATGAAGGTCACGGGATAGCTGGTAGCAGCGGAAGTGTATGCATGATGCGGCTTATAGGCCAATAAAGGGTACATAAGGGGCTAATTGGGGTAGCAGGTGAAGGAGATGCTAAGTGCAGTTTTTAAGTCCAGAAATGAAGAGCTTGAAGTGCTGAAGAACAGGTCCAGACGGTTCATCAAACCGAGCTACGGAGCCCAAGTTATTGAAGGTTGAAGTTTTGGTGGTTTGCAGGTTCTTGTCGGACAGGGCAGCTGAGGACAGGTGATCCAAGTGGAACTTGGGCTATAAATGTGTAGAGCTCGATTTATGGAGCCTACCCGTCTTTTCGGATTGCGGATCAGAGCCCTGGTTTGCAAGATATGGTCATTTGAAGTTTTTTTGGGGGCCGGGTCTGAGCCCACTTGGCCGCACTGGAGAATGTGCCATCTGGCATCTTCTGAGCCTCGACGAAGTTCTAGAGCGGAGTGTACATTATACGGAGCTAACAGGAAGAGACTGCATGCCAAACGGAGTCTGGAGCAAAAAGTTATGGAAGTCGGAAGCTGGGGTACCTTGGCCCAAAAATTGTTGCAGATGATTTTTCCATTTTTGAAGGCCTAGATTCGAGGATGCCGAGAAGTCAAAGTGCACGTACAAAGAGTGTGATTGTAGCCGGGAAGATGGAGTTTCGATCGGTATTTGCGGCTTGGCAACATGAGGTGGGAGCAGAGAATGGGAACCTGGCAAAGGCTGGCAAATAAACAAAGTTTTTTGTTAAAAAAATAAATTAAAAAAAAGGGATTTTTCAAAGCCAGGTGTTTGATCCAGATGATGTTCGAAGAGGTGCTAAAGTGCTAGGGGATTTTTGTGTGCATGGATGGCTACGTGCTTGGGTAGGTCACTATTGGAGGTTGTTGCAAATGGATGAAAGAGAACAGAGCCAGGTGTTTGATCCAGGTGGAAGCTATGTTATGCAGGGGGTGGGGCAACCCACTTGAAAAATTGAGAATAGGGTGCAATAAAACAGTGTATATATGGTTTTAGTTTTCTCATAGTGTGTGCCACGTTTTGCAGTTTATAGTGGAATAAAGCTTTTATGTAATTGAGCATAAATGCTCAACAGGGGGGTGGGCAATGATGGTGCAGCCAAAGTGTGTCGACTCTAGAAGATGGCATGGACAGGTGTGTACAAGCAAGTAGAAGCATGGCAAAGGACTGAAGCAGCCAGGAAGGTCACGGGATAGCTGGTAGCAGCGGAAGTGTATGCATGATGCGGCTTATAGGCCAATAAAGGGTACATAAGGGGCTAATTGGGGTAGCAGGTGAAGGAGATGCTAAGTGCAGTTTTTAAGTCCAAAAATGAAGAGCTTGAAGTGCTGAAGGAACAGGTCCAGACGGTTCATCAAACCGAGCTACGGAGCCCAAGTTATTGAAGGTTGAAGTTTTGGTGGTTTGCAGGTTCTTGTCGGACAGGGCAGCTGAGGACAGGTGATCCAAGTGGAACTTGGGCTATAGATGTGTAGAGCTCGATTTATGGAGCCTACCCGTCTTTTCGGATTGCGGATCAGAGCCCTGGTTTGCAAGATATGGTCATTTGAAGTTTTTTTGGGGGCCGGGTCTGAGCCCACTTGGCCGCACTGGAGAATGTGCCATCTGGCATCTTCTGAGCCTCGACGAAGTTCTAGAGCGGAGTGTACATTATACGGAGCTAACAGGAAGAGACTGCATGCCAAACGGAGTCTGGAGCAAAAAGTTATGGAAGTCGGAAGCTGGGGTACCTTGGCCCAAAAATTGTTGCAGATGATTTTTCCAATTTTGAAGGCCTAGATTCGAGGATGCCGAGAAGTCAAAGTGCACGTACAAAGAGTGTGATTGTAGCCGGGAAGATGGAGTTTCGATCGGTATTTGCGGCTTGGCAACATGAGGTGGGAGCAGAGAATGGGAACCTGGCAAAGGCTGGCAAATAAACAAAGTTTTTTGTTAAAAAAATAAATTAAAAAAAAGGGATTTTTCAAAGCCAGGTGTTTGATCCAGATGATGTTCGAAGAGGTGCTAAAGTGCTAGGGGATTTTTGTGTGCATGGATGGCTACGTGCTTGGGTAGGTCACTATTGGAGGTTGTTGCAAATGGATGAAAGAGAACAGAGCCAGGTGTTTGATCCAGGTGGAAGCTATGTTATGCAGGGGGTGGGGCAACCCACTTGAAGGTTTGATAATAGGGTGCAATAAAACAGTGTATATATGGTTTTAGTTTTCTCATAGTGTGTGCCACGTTTTGCAGTTTATAGTGGAATAAAGCTTTTATGTAATTGAGCATAAATGCTCAACAGGGGGGTGGGCAATGATGGTGCAGCCAAAGTGTGTCGACTCTAGAAGATGGCATGGACAGGTGTGTACAAGCAAGTAGAAGCATGGCAAAGGACTGAAGCAGCCAGGAAGGTCACGGGATAGCTGGTAGCAGCGGAAGTGTATGCATGATGCGGCTTATAGGCCAATAAAGGGTACATAAGGGGCTAATTGGGGTAGCAGGTGAAGGAGATGCTAAGTGCAGTTTTTAAGTCCAGAAATGAAGAGCTTGAAGTGCTGAAGGAACATGTCCAGACGGTTCATCAAACCGAGCTACGGAGCCCAAGTTATTGAAGGTTGAAGTTTTGGTGGTTTGCAGGTTCTTGTCGGACAGGGCAGCTGAGGACAGGTGATCCAAGTGGAACTTGGGCTATAGATGTGTAGAGCTCGATTTATGGAGCCTACCCGTCTTTTCGGATTGCGGATCAGAGCCCTGGTTTGCAAGATATGGTCATTTGAAGTTTTTTTGGGGGCCGGGTCTGAGCCCACTTGGCCGCACTGGAGATTGTGCCATCTGGCATCTTCTGAGCCTCGACGAAGTTCTAAAGCGGAGTGTACATTATACGGAGCTAACAGGAAGAGACTGCATGCCAAACGGAGTCTGGAGCAAAAAGTTATGGAAGTCGGAAGCTGGGGCACCTTGGCCCAAAAATTGTTGCAGATGATTTTTCCATTTTTGAAGGCCTAGATTCGAGGATGCTGAGAAGTCAAAGTGCAGGTACAGAGAGTGTGATTGTAGCCTGGAAGATGGAGTTTCGATCGGTATTTGCGGCTTGGCAACAGAAGGTGGGAGTAGAGAATGGGAACCTGGCAAAGGCAGACAAAAAAACAAAGTTTTTTGTTATATAAAAAAAAAAAAAACAACAAAGGGATTTTTCAAAGCCTTGAGGCTTGAGGCATATGGCGATGCCACATGGCGGGGGTAAAAACCCACATGCATAAAGAGAGCTGCCGGAGGCACAATATATATAGGAGGTCGTGGCCTCTCATTAGTATCCAAGAGAGGGTGAGGGGAGCTCCCTTTGGGCGCAGCTATGGCGTCCGTGTTGGGCGTTGCTGTGGTGGCGCTGCCGGCAATTTTGGACTGCGATTTTAGACGGTGATCGGCAAGGCGGGGCGGCGGTGGCGCCCGCGGTGGTGAGTTCATTGATGACGTGGCTTGCACTAGGGGCTATGCCCGCGCCCGTAAGGGGCCAAAGTTTTTTGAGGAGAAGTACCCCCCCCCCCCCCCCCTCTCCCCAATAGCGACATTGCTATTGCCTTGAAGGGGAGGGGTCCCGCTGATAAGTGGTGCCAACAAGGGCAGTTGAAGGGCGATCCAAGGACACTCAAAATCTAGGAAAGGGAAGTCCGGGTGTCCGAATCGGATAAGGACAAAGGGTACCATGCAAGACTTTCCAAAGCAAACTAGGCCAAGTGTTGGCAATACATAAAAATTCTAAAAGAAGCTCCAAATGGAGTGCACGACATGGAAGCACACCCCATTTTCTCTTTTTTGGGACTCCTAGGCACACCCCTATAAAAGGAGGTTTTTGTTCATTTTTTAGGGTCTTTTGACCAGTTGGCTTTTTTTCTTGTGTGAGTAAGTGAAAGCTTGAAGCTTGTGTGATGCCAAGCTTGCCATTGAAGCTGCATACATCGGTTGTACTACTCTCTATGCAATAATACCACTCACTTGTCCCAATCTCGTGTGTTGCTTCTCCCCATCCCCCTCCTCTTCTCTCGCTCTTCGTGTATTGGTCATAGCTTGTAGAGGGTTTGCCTGCAGCTCGAGAGGTGCTACCGAGAGGGCAGATTAGGAGTGTCTTGTGATTTGTAATGGTGAGTTGAGCAGTGTGGGTGTTTTTTGTGTTGTGGGTGTGTTTTTGCAAGGTGTGAGATGGTTGTTTTGTATGCGAAAGCGTAGTTGTTAGTGCAAATAAGACAATTTGAAGGTGTTTTTTTTAGAGGTTAGGGGTGTTGTGGAATCCCTGGGCTATAGAGAGGCAAGTAGTTTGTGTGCTGGGTGTGTTCCTTATTCCCCCTCTCCAACGTGCTATCTTACATATTTCCTAGTGGATGCCCTAGGGAGCTTAGGGAGCTCTTTCTCTCCCCCCTTTGATGCATCACAAGAGGGGCGTGTCCCAGTATAAGTACCCCACCATTTGGCCGGCCATCCTCGCATGTGGGTTTATCAGCACCTCCACACGGAACCTCCAGAAGCATTGGCCCTCAAAAGATTCATAAACCCATCAAAAATACCCCATTGAACTTGTTTTTTCCCCTCTCTTCCAACACTTGCCATTTCCTGCATGATGACCCAATCTCCAAGCCATCAAAAACCATTAAAATTTCCCAATCCAGGCTCCAAATTCACACCGTTCCACCCTTGTAGTTTGATCCCAAAACGGCCTTGAATGGAGTGTCCAAGCCCATCAAAAAACACCAAATCCTCCACGATCGCCACAGTTGTCAAAATCCAACCCGCTATAAATTTGCACTCTCGACTCCGATTAACGTGATGTCATTTCCTGTCATCTTTGTACGCTACATACTATCCTTGAAAACCTTGTCGAGGCCATAAAACTACCAAATGGTGCATTAATTGATGCAATTAACTAGGCACACAACTAGCCCCTGTGAAATCTTCAACTAGCCATACCTTGCCCATCTGAGCTCCGATTACCAATATGAGAAAACCAACATGCACCATATGATGAGCAGTTACGTCTATCCATTCATATTAGCTATGGTCCTTCATTTGCAAGTGCGCAATCTGGTACAGGTCTACAAACCACCTTGAGCTTCAAATTGCAATATCTTCCACTCCATAGCTCTGTTTGATGAGCCGTCTGGACCAACTTATAGATCACTTCAAGCACTACATTCTAAAGAAAAAAACAAGCACTTTTGGACACATTCACTTTCCAACCCATCTGGCCAATCCAGAAGCCCCTCCGACCTATAGAATCACATAAAGCATACATTTCCACTACCACATGCTTGCCGAGACCTTCCATACCTGCTTTAGCACTTTGCCATGCATGTGCCATCATACATACCAGTAATTGTGCCTTCTGCTATGGTCAGCACGCTTTGGTTGCACCATCAACTTCATCAAAGCATTGATCGAAGAAGAAAATAAGAAAACAAAGAAGGTGTTAGCAAATGGAGGAGTTTATGTTGCATCATTATCGAGGACTACATCTTCATCAACTAGGACCAAGAAAAAAAGGTGTTACAAATGCTGGAAACCAAGACATTTCTCCAAGGATTGCTACAAGAACAAGTTTTGTAGCAATTGCGGTATCAAAGGACACCCCTCATCAAAATTCCTAGGTAGCAATAGCAGCAGCAACAACGAAGAAGGAAAAATCAATCTTGCAGAGGACAAAGACAAAGATTCGAATCAAGAGGAGAACAATTATCTGCATGTCTATGCCGCCCCCAATCACTTTTGTGAATATACAAATGTATTGTAGATATGGATGGTCTTCCACCTTATTTGTTTGAGGGGAGTAATCTTTGTGACACCAAATCAGATGAGACCTACTTCTAGTCTATGTGACTACAGTATATCTAGGTCTTCCACCTTATTTGTTTGAGGGCAGGATTCTTTTAGTCTTTGTGACACCAAATCAGATGAGACCTACTTCTAGTCTATGTGACTGCCCCAATCTGTGTGACTACTAGTCTATGTAGCATTGAATCTTGGTCTACTTTTATTTAGTATAGTCCAAAGTCCAAGGGAGAATTGTTGGGATTATGTCCTTTGGCCTAGACCTCTCAAACATGTATGGGCAGGACCTCTTGTACAATCGACAGTCTAGTCACACTATGAGCATGTGAGGGCACATCGCCTAACAAACATGGCAGGTGAGTTGCACAAGAGTCCAACTGTCCATCCCAGTCAGCATGGCTTTTCCACATTCTTTGGAGCCGCTTTTGACCTTTAGAGAGTTTCCCATTGACCCTTGGTAAAGGTGCATTGTGACCCTTGAGAGGTGCACTTAGCCATGCTCTGCTACTACTTACGTAGCTCATTGTACACACAAGTAAGTTAGTTCATTTTCTAATCAAGTTGTCATTTTGAGCCTACTCTCTCTCTCTCTCTCTAATCATTAGTGTACTTATCAATTATGTCATGAATGCTATTGTTGTTGATCCACCCTAACTCAACAATAGGCATGGGCTCAGTGGTCTTTGGTCTTTGGTTTCAAAGATTTTGTTTCCTTTAACTTGGATTCAATGGTTTTGAAAGGCCAATTTGTGCCCATTTTTTAAGTTATTTCCACTTTGGTGTGCACATGTTGTCTTATTTTAGAAATTATGCCAATGTTATGGTGCATTGAATGTGAGTTAACATCAAGATGTTAATTCCTGCAAACTCTTGGAATCTAACATTTAGATTCATGTTCTCTTATGTAAGAGGGTAAGGTGTTCAGTTCCTGCAGCCAATGTCGGTCTGAGCTAGAAAGTGGTCTATGCCAAGCAAAGGCTGCAGGCAGGTGCAGTGCAGAAGGCTAGGGCAGGTACCAAGGTTCTGGGCAACCAAAGGGTAGCGAGAATGTATGTCTCAAGCGGTTTTTTAGGCCCAAAGAGCTAAAGGATGGTCCGGATGGGATGGCAGATGAAGGTGTCCAAAATGCTAAATCAGTGCTCTGGAATGTAGTGTTCAGTGTGCTCTAGAAGCCGGTCTAGACGGCTCGTCAAATGGAGCCCCTTGTGCTCAAGATATTTCAGCTCAAATTTAGAAGGTTTAGCAGATCCCCGATGAACAGGACAGCTAGGGATAGGTGGCCCAGGCTGATGTTAGTGGATGCATGTGTAGAGCTCAAATTATGGGGCATGCATGTCTTCTCGGATTGCCAATTGGAGCTCTAGTTAGCAAGTTATGGTTATTTGAAGATTTTCCAGGTGCCGGGTCTGAGCCCACTTGACTGCATCGGAAGATGCACTATCTGGCATTTTCTAGGCCTCAACAGGGTTCAAGCATATAAATCATGCCATGTGGAGTCAGCAGGAAGTCACGGTTTGTCGATCTGAGCCCCGAGCGCCAAGTTATGGCATGGGAAAAATGGGAGTATTTGGCGGTGAAAAGTTTGCAGATGATTTTATCTGTTTTTTATGGCCTTGGATAGCGAGCTCAAAAGGATAATAAGGCGGCGAGGTTTACACGGCCAGGGACCGACAAAGTGGGGATTGAGCATAGTTTTGCGGCTCGGTGATTGGATCACTGAGTGCCAGTTGGCAGGCAAGCCAGGACAAAGGGCTGGAGGGAGTCGGAGACCAAAGCTAGGCCAAAAGGGCAGTGTAAGCTAAGCTCCCCAGAAGGGGTAAAAAATGAGAACAAAAATAAAAGATAAAAAGGCATAGGGGCAATAGCAACCTCGCTAATGCCCCCCCCCTAAGTGCAAAAGAGAGCAGATGAAGCAAGGCGGTGCCCCCTTCCCAAAGATACCAAATTAGGGTACCAGATGGAGCAATGAGAGGGCAATTCCCAAAATTGAAGACCCCCCCTATAAAAGTCAATTTTTCATCAATTTAGGGGCTTTTTGGGTTTTTTTTTTGTGCCCTTTGAATCCTGCAAAGTGGAACTCTCTGACAAAGGAGTGTGCCTGTCAAAGCCCTTCGTATTTGCTCCTGAAAATGGCCATGGTGATGGCGTTGCTAGCTTGTGTACATGCCTTTTGAAGTGCAATCAAGCCACTATTGCCCCGTCTTGTTGTTGTTTCCCCTTCCCCCTTCTCTTTCTCTTGCTCTGCTATTATCCCTCGATGTCGGCAGTGTGGAAGTGTGTGCCCCCCCGGACCTACGTGTCTTGTGTGAGAGAGTGAGATTGAGCGGCTGTGTGCGTGTGTAAGGGTGGAGACAAACCGTGGCAGTAGGTGTGCACTGTGTGGTGGATTTGTGAAGTGTGTGAGCAGTGGAAATTGAGCAGGCGATGGTCTACTAGTGTAAGTGTGTTTTTGAAGGTGTTTTTCGAGAGGATAGGGGTGTTGTGGATACCCTGAGCTATAGAGAGGCCCTTGTGTTGGTGCCGGGTGTGTTCCCCCATTCCCCCTCTCCGTCTTTTGGTGCCCCACTGAGGAGTGTACTGATGCTCCTAGTTGACGTCGAAGCGGTGATTTTGGTGATGCGAAAGGTGTGGCCTTTGAAGAGGGTGCTGCTAGTGATGGCTTGGATGGGATTTCCCATTTTCATTGGGGTTGAAGGTGCGGAAACCTGGCTTCAAGACTATGGGTTGTTTGTGTTGGAAAGCGATCAATCGAGAGAAGACGGTGCGGTACAGGTGTTCCCGCTCCTGGTTCATGGTAAAGCGAGGCTATGGTTCGATGGCCTTGGTGAAGAAGAAAAGTCACATTGTGAAGCCCTGGAGGCGGCTTTTTGAAGAAGATTCGTTGCGGATGCGCAACTGGATGAAGTAAAGCGGAAGCTGCACGGATTGAAGCAAATCTTGGAGGGTGATTTTCAAGTGTTCAAGTTAGAGTTTGAAGCCCTTTGGGGGAAATTGATTAAGGTAACTGCTGCAAAAAATACCAGTTTTTTTTAGTTGAGTAGATTGCCTGCATGAGGAAGTGCGTGATAAGGTGGAGATAGATGGCCGGTGTTGTATGAGGAGGCGGTAGCTCTAGCGAAAGGGCGAACCAAAAATATTTTGAAGAAGCGCGAGGCTAGGTGGTGTTTGCAAGGTGCAGTGATGCCAAAGCAGTGTGATGCGGTGATAGCTGAGCCACAGGTGGTGCAAAGAGAAGGTGGAAGAAGAACCAAGGGTTCTTTGGTTACAGAGAGACAGGGTGGCTCCTATGCCGAAGATGCCGGCTAGAGCGGTTCCAATTGTGAAGGAAGTGCAGGTGGTTCCAGAGTGGACAAAGGGTGTGATGCCAAGTTCAAGTGCGTCTGTTGAAGCTCCATTGAGGTGTGGCAAAGAGCAAAAAGTGTGGTTTGCAGACGAGGTCGAAGCGATGAAGCTAGAGGAGGCTCTTGAGCTTGAAACAAGGAGATTGGGTTGAGTGATAGTAGCTCTATGGATGCAGATTCGAGTTGGGAGACTGAGTCGTCTCAATCCAGGTATGATGAGTTCGAACTCTTACATGTGAGTGGAGAGGCTGTGAATGTGTGCGAAGAGTAGCATAAAGTGCAAGCCGTGGTGCCAAGTGAAGACCAAGTGGAGAAGTTTAGGCCTACATGTGATGATGTGCAGGTAAAGCTGCTGTGCGGTACCATGCTAATGGCCATGTTGATGAAGGTAGCAGTGGAATGTGTTATAGTGGTGCAGCAAGTGCAAAGTTTTTCCAAAAGGCGTAAATCAATCGTGCCGGTGGAAGAGGACGAGGGTGATGCGATAGAGAATGAATTTCTCTCTTCCTTGGTAAAGCTTGATGATGCAACAGTAGATGATGCAGTGGTAGAAGGGCTGGTGATTGCAGCGGACAAGCAGATGGTGCTTATCGACCTTGAAGGGCCAGTTGAAGAGGAGGAGCTCGACGATGCTGGAATTGAGTGCATGGCAGGTGAGAAGGACAGTGCGGAGTCAGAGATAGAGGTGCTTCCTATGCAATCGGTGCACTCTATGACAGGTGATGTAGATTCCAAGGTGGTGTCCAAGCTTTTTAAGGAGGTCTATGAATGGTGGTTGAAAGGAATGGTGATCAAGGCAGCTGTGCAGTGTGTTGTTGAGCAGGTATAGGATCTGCCAGTCACGTCTACTTGATGCGAGCAATGGTGCAAGTATGTTTTTGGATGGTGATCACAATGGTGATCTATTTGGTGTCCTTGGAGGCACTTTGTTGTGAGTGGACAGTTTGCCGATGAGTGCTTGGAGTGGTAGAAGTATGATGCTGGCAGTTTGGCTATGTAGTTGGTTATGTGCCTTGGTGTGGCACTATGCAGTGATGTTGCAGGTGGACGAAAGAGACCAATGCAAGGTATTTGACCCAGGTGGTTGATAACATATAAAGTAGGGGGTTGGGCAACCCGCATGAGCAAAGGTGGCGGGTAGCAGATGATAGTTTTGTACATATGCTAGGTGGCTTTGCAGTGTACAGAGAGTTTGTTTCTGGTCTGTAGTTTTTTAGTGCAGTAGGCCTATGTGTGGTTGAACATAAATGTTCAACGAGGGGGTGGGCAATGATGGTGCAGCCAAAGTTGGCGGTCCGAGCTAGAAAGTGGTCTATGCCAAGCAAAGGCTGCAGACAAGTGCAGTGTAGAAGGCTAGGGTAGGTACCAAGGTTCTGGGCAGCCAAAGGTAGCGAGAATGTATGTCTGAAGTGGTTTTTTAGGCCCAAAGAACTAAAGGATGGTCCATATGGGATGGAAGATGAAGGTGTTTGAAATGATGAATCAGTGCTTTGCAATGTAGTGTTCAATGTGCTCTAGAAGCTGGTCCAAACGGCTCATCAAATGGAGCCCCGGTGCTCAAGATATTGTAGTTCAAAGTTAGAAGGTTTAGCAGATTCCCAACGGACAGGACAGCTGGGGACAGGTGGCCCAAGCTGATTTTAGTGGATGCATGTGTAGAGCTTGAATTATGGAGCATGCCTGTCTTCTTGGATTGCCAATCGGAGCTCTGGTTAGCAAGTAATGGTTATTTGAAGATTTTCCAGGGGCCGGGTCTGAGCCCACTTGGCCGCATCGGAAGATGCACCATCTGGCATTTTCTAGGCCTCGATAGTGTTCAAGCATATAAAGCATGTCGTGTGGAGTCCGCACGACGTCACGATTTGTCGATATGAGCCCCGAACGCCGAGTTACAGCCTGGGAAAAATGGGAGTATTTGGCGATGAAAAGTTTGGAGATGATTTTCTCTGTTTTTATGGCCTTGGATAGCGAGCTCAGAAGGATTAGAAGGCGGCGAGGTTTACACGGCCAGGAACCGACAAAGTGGGGACTCGGCATAGCTTTGCAGCTCGGTGATTGGATCACCGAGTGCCAATTGGCAGGCAAGCCAAGACAAAGGGCTGGAGGGAGTCAGGGACCAAAGCTAGGCCAAAAGGGCAGTGTAAGCTAAGCTCCCCAGAAGGGGTGAAAAATGAGAAAAAATAAAGGATAAAAAGGCATAGGGGCAATAGTGACATCACTAATGCCCCCCCCCCCCCCCCCCCCCCCCCTAAGTGCAAAAGAGAGCAGATGAAGCAAGGTGGTGCCCCCTTCCCAAAGATACCAAATTAGGGTACCAGATGGACCAATGAGAGGGCAATTTCCAAAATTGAAGATCCCCCCCCTATAAGAGTCAAATTTTCATCAAATTAGGGGCTTTTTGGGGTTTTTTTGTGTGTCGTTTGAAGCCTGCAAAGTGGAACTCTTTGACAAAGGAGTGTGCATGTCAAAGCCCTTTGTATTTTCTCGTAAAAATGGCCATGGTGATGGTGTTGCTAGCTTGTGTACATACCTTTTGAAGTCAACCAAGCCACTCTTGCCCTGTCTTGTTTTCGTTTCCCCTTCCCCCCTTCTCTTTCTCCTGCTCTGCTGTTTCCCCTCGGTGCCGGCAGTGTGGAAGTGTGTGCCCCTCGGACCGACGATGTCTTGTGTGAGAGAGTGAGATTGAGCGGCTGTGTGCATGTGTAAGGGTGGAGACAGACTGTGGCAGTAGGTGTGCATTGTGTGGTGGATTTTTGGAGTGTGTGAGTAGTGGAAATTGAGCAGGTGGTGGTCTGCTAGTGTAAAGTGTGTTTTTGAAGGTGTTTTCCGAGAGGATAGGGGTGCTGTGGATACCCTGAGCTATAGAGAGGGCCTTGTGTTGGTGCCGGGTGTGTTCCCCCATTCCCCCTCTCCAACGTGTAGGGTTTGCTTTCTCTTTAGGGGACAAATCCCATGCCACTAATGAGAGACTTGATATCAAAGTTTAGCTGCTCTTATTCCATGTTGATTTTGGAGATTGTAATTGATTGATAGGTCGCTCTTCCCTCCTTTGCAATTTTTATAACCTCCCATAATTCATTTGGCCATGTTTCCTCAATCTCTAGGATGGGTGCTATTTGGTATGACCTAGTACCATCGGTGGTGTTTGCAACCACACATTCATCAATTTGAGTTTTCGATTCAATCACTATTTAAGTTGGTGTGTTAATTTGTTCTTTGGCTCATCATCAATCCAAGGTTGAGTTTCTATCTCCATGGACCTTGTTTGGTTGTGGTTCTGGTTATATGTCTATTTGAAGGGATTTTTTATCATTATTTCCTTTTGGTATCTTGAGCTCAACTCTTTACCTTTTGTAATTGTTTTGTTGTAAGGTCTAGGTTGGGATCATCATGCTTGTACAATTTCTATATTTCTTACACATTTCCCACCTTTGTTTCTCAACGTTTTGATGTACATATGTCATCCATCTTTGCTATAATATTTGGTTGGGTTTGAACTCAGCCTCAAATGCTTCAAATATAGCATCTAGTGGTTTGAAAACTTTGTCTATGACCATTGATTCCTAAGCTAATTGGAGGGACTGTGTTTTTCCCTTTCTTTGTTTTGTCTCAACTGTCTCAAGCTTGTGAGTGATCTATAGCCATGATTGCCTCTTGTTTCTCTCTTGTAGCTTTCTTCTTCTCCCTCTTGGATTTTCAAGGTTTGTGTTCTTATGAACTTGGTGTCTGCTTCAGTGGAGTTTACCTCTACAGTTTTCTTCCCATTGTTCTCATCATCTTTGCATTCATGAGTCTGAGCTTTCATTGCTACATTGACGTGAGCAATCTATTCTGAATTTGATTTGCTTGATTTGGGTTGAATTCCTATTTTGTTTATCGGTGTCTTTCTTGCTTTATCATGATTTTTGGGACAGTGTAAAAGGACGTAAGTATTGTTTATAATTTGGACAAAATCTATGAATCTAAATATCTCTCCTTTGTGTGGATAGTATCTAGCCCAATGATCAACTCCACATCCAAAGAACGGTCCCACAAGATGGGGTCTCTGTGTCGACAACATTGGCTGTCCTTGCCTAGGTGACTAAGCTCTAGGTTTGTAGTTTGGATTGACTATGAATATCAAAGTGCTTTTGTTAAGGGGTAATGATCCATGTCGGTTGGTTGCTGTACATATGAGGGTTGGTGGTAGGTTTTAATGTTTTTCCATGGGGAATATGGTGCTTCTTTGTAGGATAAGGGTTTTGTAAAGATTGCTTGAGACACTCATAGTAAGTTGGACTAGGCACTAGTGCCTCACTTTCTTGGGGTTCATTTGAGACCCTCATAGTAAGTTGGACTAGGCACTAGTGACTCACTTTCTTGGGGTTCATTTGATTGAGCGTATCTCACAAAAAATCTATTGTCATTAGGAAGAGGTGACTATTATCTTAGCACAAGTTGCAATTTCTTGATTCCCAGTGAAATGTTATTTTCTCTGATGGGGTATCTTGATGGTGGTGATCGATTCATGGGTGAAGGATTGCACGATTGTTCCCTCACATAATTTCGATCTTAGTAGCACTCATTGTGCCCGTGACTGCTCCACTTTTGTTCAATGGTAGACCATTCTGGTTGTGTGGTACATTCATCACTACTGGTCTTGGTTTATTGTAGCATTGGGTGGTAGGTTGATCCCCCCATAGAGATCACACTTCCTCATTTGAGGCTATCGCGAATATTCTACGTTTGTTTGAAAGCTTGGTTCATTCTTTTCATCGCTTCTTTTGGGATTTTCTCCATGTTAGTCATCTATTGTACAATGTTTGTTCCTCTAGAAGTGTTTTTGCTTCTAGTAGAGTTTTAGGGGTCAAGACATCAATTTCTTCAGTAACTTTGCCATAGGATTTGTAGTTGTCCATAAGATACAAGGCCTCTTTCCTAACTCCTTCTAAAGAAGAAAATTGTTTTAAATGAAGATCTTGTTTAAGTGTTTCATTTCTAAACCTTCAATGAATATAATTGCTAGTCTATCTTGCTATGGGACCTCTCTCGACAAACATCTCTCAAGATATTGCTTGAATCACAAAGAAGCACTTTTCACCATCTCTGTTACCATAAGTGACGTGTGTGAGCACACTTAGGACTGTCAGGGCATTTTTTCCCTCACTAGGAGGTTTTTCCCACGTGCATTGTATATACGCCCATCACTCTAGGGCTATCTTATCTTTCCATTGCACACTAAGTAATACACTCTCTGTTGTGTGCCTTGAGCTTCATTCATCTTCTCCAAGTTGTGTGTGTTTCTCTACAACCCTAATTCCATAATTAGTATCAGAGCATGTTGCATCCTCCCAGGCTTAGTCATTAGCATCGCCAGCACATGCTTGCTCACTTTCTCAGATTTTAGTGAGCTTTGGTGAGTGTAAGCAGGTTGACAAGTACTTAGGGTAAGCTCTTAGAGCTTACCATGCTCAATCATTTTATTCGGACTCATTTTGACCTCTATTTCCACTATAGGTAGTGCTACATAGGCAATTTTGTCATTTTGTGCATAACTTTTATCAGTGCCGTTTTTTGCATAACACGTGCCTTACAATCTTCTACGGGTTGTGCTATATAGCACATGTTGGCTCCGCTTTGTTTCTCCTCTTTTTGGGTAGTTTTCACATCAGGTGCAGACATTCACTATGGCTGACAACAACACAGATCTTTTCAAGATGTTTGTTGCTGAGGATACATTGGATGGGGACAATTCCCCTACGTGGGCTTACATGATGCAATATGTCCTTCTGTCAAAGGGTGTTTGGAATATTGTTTAGGGCATTGATGTATGTCTTGGTTTTGAGGATGTAGGCGATGTTGAGGATGTTGCAGGTTTTGGTGGTAGGATTACTACTGTTAGAGTTGTTTTGCCTTGGTTAAGCAATCTTGCTAGGATGCAAGAGATGCACATGCTCATGCATTGATTGCATTGTCTATGAAGCGCACTATTACTCCTCACATTCATTCAACAAAATGTGCAAAACATGCTTGAGATATTCTGGCTTGTCTTTATGCAAGTTGCAAAACTGAGGCTAAAATTGCATTGTTGCGTAAAGAGCACTTGAAGATTATGCATGAGGAAGATGAGATGGACACTTTACTTGCTGGTGTCAAGGATATTAATGAGAAATTCATTTCTACAAGCAAAGTCATTTTTGACAGCGCCCTTGTGCAAATTGTTCTTGATGCTTTACTAGATTCTTACCAGAATTTTGCTAGTACTTGGAGACTTATGACCCAAGGAAATTCAAAAATTGTCAAGTTTGATGTATTATGCACATTGTTGTTGCAATAGTCACTTTCCAAAAAAAAAAGGACTAAACAATGTGCAATTGAACGGGCCTTTATTGCTCAAAGAAAAGGTGGTAACAACAATGTAGCCACTTCTCATGGTTCTCCTACAAGTGGTAAATCACATGTTCCTAATGCTTTTGTTGGCATCAATTCATTCAAGAATTTTGATGAAAAGGGCAAAAGGAATATGTGTTGCCATTATTGTAAAGCTAACGATCACTTGATCAAGTAGTGTCCTAAGTTGAAGGCAAAAGAGGCTGGTTCCACTACAAATGTAGCTATTGTTGAGTCTTGCTTCTGGTGCAGGGTGCACTTATGATCCTTCTATCCATGATTCATGTATGTCAGTTGTTGCAAATGCTCATGTGTGGTACTTTGACAGTGGTGCTACAAAGCACATTGTTTACATCTCTCAAGGATGTCCCTCATGGGAATTCATTCACTTGTGCCAACAATCCCTCTTATCCAGTCAAGGGAGTTGGAACTTTGACAGTGATTCATGTATGTCAGTTGTTGCAAATGCTCATGTGTGGTACTTTGACAGTGGTGCTACAAAGCACATTGTTTACATCTCTCAAGGATGTCCCTCATGGGAATTCATTCACTTGTGCCAACAATCCCTCTTATCCAGTCAAGGGAGTTGGAAATATTGTGATGACTGCTATGAATGACAGTTCTTTCACACTTGGTGATGCACTTTACGTACCTGGGATCAAGAAGAACCTTTTGTGTGTATTTGCACTTGCTAGACTTGGACTTGTTGTGAACTTTGTGGATGACAGATGTAGAATTCATGATCTTAGGTTTAGTGATGAGATTGTTGCATCATGCATTTTATGCCGTGGGCTATATAAGATCACTTTGTATGACAAGTGTGGGCAGAATTTTGCAAATACAGTTGTGGATCCTAAGGCTATTTCAAATGCAAAACTTTGTCATGCACATTTTGGGCATTTGAATTTTTTCAATTTTCTGTGTTTGCAAAAATTTGATATGGTTGCTTCTTTTCCGCCTCTTGAAGCACCTATTAAGCATGTTTGTGAAGGCTGTATTTTGGGTAAGATACAGTGCTCAAAGTTTCCAAAGGATGGTTCAATTAGGGCTACATGCTGGTTGCAGCTTGTGCATAGTGATGTTTGTGGGCCCATGCAAACACCGTCCTTGGAAAATTACCTTTACTTTGTGATTTTCATTGATGATTACTCTAGGCATGCATGGGTTATCCGCTTAAGGTGAAGTCCAAAGTGTTTATGTGCTTCAAGCAATTTTTGGCTATGACTGAAAATGTCTCTATATGTACTATGTGCACCTTGCGTTCCAATCCAGGGGGGGAAGTATATGTCTCATGAATTGAATGCATTTCTGGCTAGTCATGGGATAAAACACACCAATGTACTGTGATGTATATACCTCAATAAAATGGTGTTTCTGAAAGGAAGAATAGATCACTTACGAAATGGCAAGATGTATGTTCAAGAGTCAAGCTTTGCCACTTTTTTTTTGGCTTGAGGTCATCATGTGTGCCACTTATATACTCAACAGGTGTCCTACAAAAGCTTTGCAATCTATGACTCCATATGAAGCATGGCATGATAGAAAGCCATCTATTGATCACATGCACATTTTTTGGGTGTTTGGCTTATGCTTTGGTGCCACAAACGAAGCGTAGAAAATTGGATGATAAGGGTTTCAAGTGCATTTTTTTTGGTTATAGTGCTAAAAGTAAAGGTTACAGGTTGTACCATCCACAAACAAAGTGTATCTTGGTTTCACTGGATATTGTGTTTGTGGAAGATTTTGTTCAGCCCTTGTTGTCATATACTAGAGACAATAATGTAAGCTCACAGGACATTTATGACAATTTATTATGTAACATTTACTGGCCTAGTAACTTGTGTGTAGCGGAAAATAGCATGAACATAGTGAGCACTTCATAAAAAAAGATTCCTAATGAGATTAACAAGAGTGCTTGGGTGGAGAGAGCAACAAAAAGCATAACACCTAGTTAGATAGCATGAACAATACTTCAAAAAAGAGAGAAATTAAGCAATTGACAATAGTTGCGGGACGGGGATTTGCATGGAGCCGGTCCCCCCTCCAAAAGGCTTTGTATTACGGTTTCTCCCATCAAGAGAGACATTTTACAATACAATTTCTTGTGTTCCTTCAATACTAGCTAGTGCAATGAAGATGGAAACTTCATGCACTACGAAAAAAACTTATCAAACACAACATCAATTCCCTCACGGTCTCAGACCCAAGACCTCACACACCTTTGAAGATGGTGAGAGCTAGCGGGGTATGAGAGTAGATTGAGAGGAAGAAGGAGGATTCTTACGAGAAAGATATGCATCTCCTCACATAATCACTCATATTAGCATAGCTTAGCTTAGTAATTAGCATGGTAGAGGAGATGAGCATGCATTGAAGCTTGGATCTTGGTTGGATTTGCATCACAAAGCCAAGAGTTGTTTGTGTAGGCCTTCCTTCTCACAAGCTTGGAGTAGGTGATAAGCTTTCCATTAAAGCTTGAGAAGGAGAGAGAGTCTTCTTTACTTCACACATGAGATTATGTGAGTGTGTGAGTGAATAATTCCTTGCAAAAATCAGCCCCCTCTCTCTCTTGGTCGACCTCCCTTGCTAATTACTCATGCTACAGCCCTATTAGACCTCCCCAGGCCTAGCCAATGGAAATTAAGCAGCGTAAGTGATAGCCTTTTGACATGTGTCCCCTTTCCCCTTTTGTGAGAGCTTTGGGTAATTATTTAATCCAACTAAACTCTCATTGGACCCCTTTGCCTCCTGGCCAATAGGAATCAGGCAAACCATTGGGCTGCTGGATGCTCATTAGTCCCCTTGGGAGACTGTCCAATAGTCTTCTAGAGAGCTTAATTCTTATTGGTTCTTTTATTAAGTGTTTTTAAATTAATTAAACTAGATTTACTCTAGCTTAATTCTCATTGGTCCACCGCCAAGGCCATCCAATAGGAATTGGGTACACCTTGTGGGCATCAGGGCTAGGGAGCTGACATGTGTCCCTCATTTCCTTTGTGTAAAGGGAGCTTGTGTGTGTGTGTGTGTGAGAGAGAGTTTCTCTCTCATCCCCTACTTGCAAGGCTCGCCTCCTCCTATGTAGGGATTGACAAAGACTTTTTGTGACACACACTAAGCATCCAATTTCCCTAGTGTTTGGGCTTTGGACACAACCTTTGAATTTTGGAACCTTAGCATTTTGGAAGTCTTAATGGGCTGAACCTTAAGGTCTTTTAAGCCCATTGTTGCACATTGCTCTTTTGCAGATGGCCCCCCCTTTGGATCCCTATTTTCCCTCCTTTGGATCCCTACTGTGGCCCGATCTGCTAGCTTAATTAATATTCTAGCTTTTTCTCCCTTGGCACTTCCCCATATTAAATGATCAGTTCAACATGAGAAAATCATTTAGGAGAATTAGATATTGATTATTATGACATTACCTCTCTCTTCAAATCATAGTCGTCCTCGACTATGGGGTAGAGAAGATAAAGCATATTCATTAGTTCTTTTTCCTAGCAGTTAGAGGATCCCTATGTTACCCTACGACATCATTCCACAATGGATGACTAGTCCATTTGGTGCTTGAGAGCCCGAGGCTGCCACAAGCATGTCTGCACATTAGTCCTGTCATCTTCCATAGCAGAGTGACAAGCTCTACTTGGTGTTCGGGAGACGTCGTCTCCGCAAACTTGATCTAACCATGCATACTACTTCATTTTTGTGCACAATAAAGAAAAAGAGAGTCTTATAAGACAAAAATTTTGTTTATTTTTAACATTTGTACTTTTGCTTACTCTTGGGAAGCATTGTAAGCATTGACAAGGTTTAGGTTATCCTTTAATTGTATGCCTTGCATCCATCTAGCATCTTCAAAAGGATAATTCTTAAACTTAATAAGATATCATCGGATAGTCTAATTGCCTCTTAGTACCTTGTCTTCATGTTGGAGAATGGACTCGGGCTGCAGCACCTCTTCTTGGTCCTCGATCCCCGGTGAGTCTTCAATAGTTGGTTCTTGAGGTGGCTCTCCTTTGTAAGGCTTTAGTAGGCTCACATGGAAAGCATTGTGTATGAGCCAATGGTTGGGCAACTTGAGTTGATAGGCCATCTCATTGATTGGCCTAAGAATCTGGAAGGGACCATAGTACCTTTTTGCTAGCTTAGCATAATACTTTTGGTGTCCCGTAGGATTCTTGCCCATCGTGTGCCTTAATCGAGCCTTGGGAGATTTGAGTAAGACCCAATCATTTTCTTTAAAGGCTTGGGCTCTTTTGTGCTTGTTAGCAGAAGTCTTTTGCCTTTGCTGTGAGATAGAGATAGCATTCTTAATCTTTTGGAAAGATTCTTGTAGGTCTCGGCTATACTCATCTGTAGTGAAGATCTTCCCATGTACCTTAAGTAGCAAGGGACTTTTTGATCTTCTCTCAATTACCTCAAAAGGTGCTTTTCCCGTGGAAGTATGTACAGTGTTCTTGTAAGCATACTCCACTAAGGGTAAGTACTTCTCCCATTGGGATCTTTGATCTACTTCCGCTACATAGGCTTTTAGTAGATCGAGAATTGTTAGGTTAGCTATTTCACTTTGGCCATCCGTTTGCGGGTGATAGGCCGAAGAGAAGTTTAGCCTTGTTCCTAAATTCTCAAAGAGACCCTTCCAAAAATTACTGGTCATTCTAGGATCTCTATCCGACACTATGGACATTGGCAAGCCATGGTATTTGAAGATTTGTGAAATGAAGAGGGTTGCCATTTGATGGGATTTGATAGTTTTTTTGACAGGTATAAAATGAGCTTGTTTACTGAACCTGTCTACTATCGTCCATATTCCCGTATTCCTATGGATATACTTAGGAAATCCAAAGATAAAATCCATGGATATGCTCTCCCATGGTGAATTAGGGATTGGCAAAGGTTGAAGCAATCCAAGTTGCTTCCCTCTATCAAATTTTGTCTTTTGGCATACCGCACATTTAGAAATATACTCTTGTATGTTTGCTTTCATTGTACGCCAATAGAAATATGTTTCAATCCCCTTTAGGGTAGATTGAATCCCTCTATGCCCTGCATAAGGAGGAGCATGAGATTCATACATTACTTTCTCACGTAGTGAGCTAGTAACACATAGTCTATTGCCATAGAGAAGATAACCATTTTGTAAAGTAAATGGTTTCTCTTTCTTCCCTAGTGCAAGGGCTGAAATCAAATCTCTAAAATCGGGATCAATAGCATACTCATCTATCATAGAAGATAGATCATTGTGAGTTGCTATGGAAACCACATTCACTCTCGGCCGTCTGGAGAGTGCATCAGCTACTTGATTATGCTTGCCAGCAATGTGAGCAATATGAAAATGAAATTGCGAAAGGAAATTTTCCCACCTCATTTGTTTGTTGGAGAGCTTGGTCTGCGTCATGAAGTACTTAAGACTTTGGTGATCCGTTTGTAGAATGAAAGGAGTCCCCAATAAATAGTGCTTCCATGAGTCTAAGGCATGTAGAACTGCGAGGAGTTCCTTTTCATATATGCCTAGAGCTTGCTCAACAGGGTCGAGCCTTCGGCTTTCATAGCCTATGGCGTGCCCTTCTTGAAGAAAAATATATCCAAGGCAATCACCACAAGCATCGCATTTCCGTGGCTTTGAGAGATCCGGTAAGGTAAGCACAGGTTGAGAGATAAGCTTTTCTTTAAGCTTTTCAAAAGCATTGTTCTCCTTGGCAGACCATGTGTACCTAACATTTTTCTTTGTTAGGTCATTTAATGGTCATGCTATTAGTGAGAACTTTTCTATGAAGCGTCTATAGTATGCGCACATACCTATAAAGCTTCTTAACTCATGAAGATTCCTTGGTTTAGGCCATCCTTTTATTGCCTCTAACTTTGATGGATCCATTTGGATGCCATCTTGAGAGATAATGTGACCTAAATACTGAATCTCTTGTAAGAAAAATTCACTTTTCTTTCGATTAACATAAAGTTTATTCTCTCTTAGAACTTGAAATATTACCTGGAGGTGTCGCTTGTGTTCGTCTAATGAATTAGAGTAGATGATGATATCATCAAAGAACACTCCAGTAAAGGTTCGCTGAGGCTTGAATAGGTTCTCCATCAAGCGATTGAATGTGGCTGGTGCATTGGTCAAGCCAAAAGGCATGACAATGTATTCATAAAGACCAAACGTAGTGCAAAATGCGGTCTTTACAATGTCTCGAGATCAACTATCCTTATTTGATGATAGCCACTTTTTAGGTCAATCCTACTGAAGTAGGTGGACCCTTGTAGCTTATCAAATAGGTCTTCTACCCGTGGAACGGGAAACCTATTCTTGATAGTGATCCTATTTAGTGCTCTATAGTCGACACACATACGATATGTGCCGTCTCTCTTTTGCACTAGTAGCACAGAAGAACAAAATGGAGATGAGCTAGGCCTAACCATGCCCTTCTCAACTAACTCATACACTTGCCGCATAATCTCCTCTTGTTGAGCTTGAGAGACTCTATAAGAAGGTTTGTTAGGCGGTGAACTTCCTGGAAGAAGTTCAATTGCATGGTTATCATTACCTCGTTTAGAAGGTAGCTCACAAGGGATGTTGTCAATAAAGACACTGTTGAAACCCCTTGAGAAAATTGGATAACTCTAATTCCTTTTGATTGTGTATATTTTCTCTTGCTAAAACATTAGGTTCATTTTGAGAATCTTTAACAAAAATCATGTACACAGAAATAGAGCTCTTTATTGACTTGTTGAAAGCTTGTGTATGTACAATGGGTATAGTGTTACCCATTTCCTTAGCATCTATATACATATCTTTGTCCCCGAACTTAAAAGGAGATTCTCCTTTTAGGGAAATTAACATTGGCAGCCATGCGATCGAACCATGGTGCCCCTAGGATTACATCCTCATGCTTGAGAGGAGAGATAAAGAAGTCCTCTTTGTCCACATAGCTTTGGACATGGAGCCTCAATTTCCTGATTAAGGGAGTGAATGAAGCTTCTTGCCCCTTGAAAGCACCGTCTGCGGGTAGGACATCTCCCATCTTGTAGGCTTGTATGCCTAGCTTGGTGGCCAACTCTATAGATATAAAATTGTGAGTAGAACCAGGGTCAAAGAGAATAAAAGCATCATGTTCTCTTACCTTTCCCCAACCATGGCATAGAGGAGATCCTTTGTGGTGAGTTTCCTCCTCTTGGATTTCGACCAAGGTAGCTCTAGGAGGATCATGGCGGTTGTTCTTTTAGAACAAGCACATACGCATGCCCTTGTTTGCTGCACTTGAAACATCGGTTATCCTTGCCATAACCCTCAAGCTCTTCAGGAGAGAGTTTACTTTTGCCTTTGTAAACTCCCTTCTCCTTAGCTTTGTTGGAATTGCCCTTAGGAGATTTTTGGACATTGTCCTTCCCCTTAGGCTCATTGGAACCCCTGTTTTTAGGGGGCTTAGAATTCGTCTTAGCCCCTGTTTGGAAATTGATTCGAGAGGCCACCATAGTATGATGTATTACCGTCGATATGGTGCGTGGCCTTTGGGAGATGACATACTCCGCCATTTCTTCGGTTAAGCCCGCGAAAAATTGCCTCTTTTTCTCTCCAAATCCAAATTTTTGAAGATAGTGGCTTTGAGTTGTAGGTCCCAAAACTTGTCTACATATTTGTGGATGGATTCATAGGAAGAGAGCTTTAAGCTTTGCCATTCGGTGAGTACTTTATCTTTGGCATCGGTGGCCAAAAACTGCTTCATAATGGAAGCTCTTAAAGCTTTCCATGTTCGTGGAGCTTCAGCGTTGGCCCGTAGGCTAGACCTCTATTACCTGGCGGACTTTTGAAAGTGCATTGCTACATGGCATAGATTAGAGGACTCCGTGAAGCCCTCATCTCCAAACGCCGCATCGAACTGTTGGATAAAGGCCAAGACTTTGTCCATAGCACCAAAAGTGCCATCGTAGGTAAGGAAAGAGATGCTCTTCCCTCCCTCTTTGAACTTCTTGAGCTTGGATGACCTTTTCCACGCGGCATAGGATTTCCTATGACCTCTTCTTTTTGATGGTTCAAAGGTTGCACCATCACTTTCTTCAGAAGATGAAGAATTTGAGGAAGATGGAGAAGAGGGTGACCTCTTTCTTGCCTTTTTTTTTCCCCCTTGATCTTCTTTGTCTTCACCATCACTTTCATAAAAGGACGAGGATGAAGAAGATGGAGAAGAGGGTGACCTCTTTCTCGCCTTTTTCTTCTCTTGATTTTTGTCATCCCTCTTTGAAGTATGGTGTGGAGAAGTATACGATGGTCTTCTCCGTTTTGGAGGTGATGGAGAGCGTTTAGCCTGCCGTCTTTGTGGAGCCATCTCCGCCAAGGTGGCGGGAGACTCACTTCTTTCTCATTCCTTCAGTGGAGGCTCTTGAGTTCTCCTTTGAGAAGGATATGCATCATCAAGGAGCAAATTTCTGAGCCCTTCATAGGGATCCTCTTCTTCTGCCCGAATCCGAGAGAGACCTCTTTTGGAAGTCTCACAAGGAGGCTTCCTAGGTGTTCTCTCGTCATGGTGGGGAGCTTGGAGAATCCCATGAGCACGAAGTTGCCATTGCATTTCACTTTGGAAGAATGGATTGCCATGGCTTGTTGAAGCCTAGAAACAAGATAGTTAACAAGCATCGGGGCATCATTAGTAGCTTGCTCATTAGCAAAATCAAAGTTATCAACATTAATTTCACTCTCTTTACTATTGTCAACCATTCTAACAACTTTTAGGTGTAAACTTTTTTAGGTGTACTTTGGCACTTCAAGCCCTAGTTTCTACTCGTCTTTACCCCTTTAAAAAAAGCACTCAAGCTACTATACCCGTGGCTCGACTACCATTAATTGCAAGGAATAGAAGAGAGGGTCGTTCAACACCAAAAATTGGCTTCAGTTTTAAAATTTGAGCTGATCTTTCTAACATAATTTGGAAGGATTTGTCAGATGAGATGTTCAATAGACTTCCTTCCAAGATTGTTTCTATCTGCTCAGTCCCCTTGGTTTATACTCTCATTGGTGGATACAGTGTTAGCTCTATCTCCTTGGATTGGACTTCTAACGTGATAAAACCTTCCTGGCCTTAGAACCACACAAATTTATGCGGCAAAAATTCAAAGCAAAAATCCCAACCTGTTACTTAGGGTTTGAGATTTTGGTTGCCTTCTTCCTAGGGATACATTTTATTGAGAGCCTTGAATCCCAACTTGAAATGTACCCAACACTCAAGGGTTCTTAAGTTCTTTGTTAGTTACAACAAATTTTGAGTAGATTTGCAAATTTCAATTCCACGCTTTGAAATCTTGTTGTGAGTGGCTCAGACACTTTTATGAATCCAATTTCACTTCTAAAAACTCCTATGGGCTCCTCATGACTAGGCCTACTTCTGGAGAAAATTGGATTGTGATCCATCTTTTGCATTTGGGTTGACTTTTTGCCAGTGACTAACCGATGTAGCAGCTAGAAGATTCCTTTAAAGACTATTCCCCAAGTTTGTAGATGACTTGGATACCAAAACTTCAAACTCCTTTGTATTTTTCACTTTTCAAGTTGCTTTCCCAACTTCCTTGAACTGATGAGGATTTCATGATTTTTTAAGATTCAAAAGGTTGGTTTTTTATTTTAGAAATTTTGATGTGCACTCTTCTTTCCAAATTTTTGGTAAGAGGCACATGAATCATGTTTGAACCTTGGTCACGGTTATTTGTTTTTCCTATAAATGGAAGATTTTCCACAATTATTTGACTTTTTGTTGATGGGTCAAACCAAGAGTTCTATGTCTGCAAGGCACTTTTTGACTCCTAGTTGGTTTTTTGGCTCTTTACGTTGATGTTTGGTCTTTTTTGTTGGTCAATCCATGGAATTTTCTTGATATTACTCTAAATTTGCAGTGGGAAGCTTCTTGGTTCAAAACCCTAAAAAGGTACGTAAATCTCTATTTTATCTTTGTGGGGTTTGGGCACTAGATTTTATTAGCAACTTGGAGATAATGTTTGTAGACTATTTCCATACTTTGCGCTTGGTTTGGATACAAATTTGCATTTCCCTTATGTGTTTTGCAATTTTCAAACAATTTTTCTTCAGTTTTATTGTTTTGATGGGACTTTTGCAAATTTTTAGTGCTTAAAAGGTTGGTTTTGGTCTTGTCAAACCCCTATGATTCAGTATGAACTCAATTTTTCTTTGTTGGGATAAGGTATATGAATCACATTTCATGTTCCTCCATAGTTTGCATTCAGATTTTGTATTTTTGCTTTGTAGTGTATTTAGAAGGTGTAGATTCGTCACTTTTCCTATTGACCATCACTTCTTCAAGTTTCAATGAGCTATGGTAATTTTGGGCCACATGGTTTCTCCATAATTTTTCTTTGCCTTGCATAGCCCAAAGTGATGGTTTTTACTCTACTTAACCTAGTCCTCTGAATTGGAAATGACATTATGCAACAAAATGAATTGAATGTGAAAATATGGCTAGTGGGGGTGGTATGTACAACACTCTGAAAGTATCAAGAAAATTGAAGATTGAAATGCTTAAAAGTCACTCAATTAGAGCACTCTTGATACCAAATGAAAGATCTAGCTAGTCCTCGACTCCTATACTCTATCAAGTGACAAAACCTTGTTTTGCCACTATATTGCTAATGTGAATTGAGGTGTTTTTGAGGTGGTTCTTTTTAGAAAAGAGAATATGGTCACAAGGTCACTTGATCATCATAGGATCAAATCTTAGATAACAACACCAATTTTAGCTGATCACCATGATATAAAGTTATAGCATAGCTAGCTGGCAGTAACACACTCTATGTCAATACTTAGGGAAGCGACCAGGGTGGGGCACGGAGATGCATTGAGTTTGTCAAACCCAACAAATTTACGATGATTAGAGAATCCACTATAGCACAATCACACACTCAACTCAAGCAGTTTACACTACTTACACTCAATCCTTGCTCCTACCAACAAGTTGATAATTTCCTTAGCCAAACGAGCTCAAAACCCATGAAACTTTTGAAGACTATAGACAAGGACTAACATAACCTATTTGGACCATGTAAAATCATTTTTGAGAGGTACATAAATCATGTTTCATGGATTTGTAGGTGTGAAAAAATAAAGAGAAGTGATCTAATAACCACTTATTCCCTAGGACTAAGCTCCCATTGAAAAATCAGCATTTACACTTGATTGTAGTACCAAAAAAAAACGATTTTATGATCACAAAGCATAGTTGTGAACTTAAACAAAATTGAAAATGTATACAATCAAATGAAAGAGCAAGAGGATAGGAGCAAGAAACAATAGTTGGAACTTGATTCTAATTACCAGTGGAAGAGATATGTTGATTACAAGCTTGCACAAGTTTCCCTCTTCTCATACAATGATATCTTCTTCAAAAAATCCTCCTCACTTTTACATAAATGTCCTTTACATCTAAGTTTGCCAAGAAATGACCTTAGGCTCCATTGCCATGGGGTATAGCTTCAAAAAATGAATGTGGGTACAGATTATAAAATCAAAAGTGTGGCTTTGGTGATTTGATATTACATTGTTTTCTACAAGTAATATTAATCTAAAAGGGTTATTTGTGATGGAATCTCCAAACAATGATCTACGTAGTAAAGAAGTTTTGAAGGTATTTAATACTGGCCAATAATTTTACTTTTTTTGTGTATTACCAGGATCTCCTATACTTAGTGAATAAACCCTATAATACAAGACGCATTGTTTGATGGTTTTTAATACTACTGGAGTTTGACTTCATTGTGTAGTCCAAAAAAGTGTCACCCATCAAAGGGCCAACCATCTATCAAGGATGTTTCATGGTGAAGCACCTGAAGGCATATTTGATGATGTACCTAATTCTTGTCTATTCAACATTTAAAATCGCACCAAGATAGATTAAACAACTAGTGACCACAAGAGGTTGAGAAATTGTTACCATATACATGTAGTAGTGATGTGTGTGAACACACTAGGACCGCCGAGGCATTTTTCCCTCTTTAGGAGGTTCTTTCTCTCGTGCATTGTATATACGCCCATCACTCTAGGGCTATCTATCTTTCCATTGCACACTAAGTAATACACTCTCTATTGTGTGCCTTGATCTTCCTTCGTCTTCTCCAAGCTGTGTGCGTTTCCCTATAACCCTAACTCCAACAAGTGGAATCAGAACAGGGTGCATCCTCCCACGCTTAGTCGCTAGTAGCTCCAGCACACATCTCCTCACTTTCTTTGATCTCTGTGGGCTTTGGCAAGCGTTTGCAGGTTGACCAAAATTTCGAGGGAGCTCTTGATCTGAGTCTGCTCAAATTTCTGATTCGGGCTCATTTTTTCCTCCGTTTTCACTTAGGCAGTGCTGCACAGGCCATTTCATCATTTTGTATAGAATTTTTGTCAATGCCGTTTTCTGCATAACAGGTCCCTTACAGTCTTCTACGGTTTGTGCTATTTAGCACGTGTTGTTCCTGCTTCATTTCTCCTCTTTTCAGGTAGTTTTCACATCTAGTGCAGGCATTGTGACAATGGCCAACAACAACACAAATTGGACAGATTGGATGGGGACAATTACCCTATGTGGGCTTACATGATGCAACATGTTCTTGTGTCAAAGGGCGTCTTGAATATTGTGTAGGGCATTGACGTACGTCCTGGTTTTGAGGATGTAGGCGATGTTGAGGATGTTGCAGTCTTGCTCCAAGGATTGCTCCTGTTATAGTTGTTTTGCCTACGGTAGAACAAGCTCGTTGGGATGTAAAGGATGCACAGGCTCATGTGTTGATTGTGTTGTCTGTGAAGCGCACCATTACTCCTCACATTCATTCAACGAAATATGCAAAATAGGCTTGGGATATTTTGGCTGGTCTTTATGCAAGCCGCAATGAGGCAAAAATTGCATTTCTGCGTAAAGAGCTAGAGTCAAAGATTATGCATGAGGAAGCTGATATGGACACTTTCCTTGTTGGTATCAATGATATCAATGAGCAACTTATTTATGCAGGTGAAGTCATTTCAGATAGTTCCCTTGTGCAGACCATTCTTGATGCCTTACCCGATTCTTACTAGACTTTTGCTAGTACTTGGAGACTTATGACCCAAGTAAATCCTGAAGTTGTCAAGTTTGATGCATTATGCACATTGCTGTTGCAAGAATCACTTTCTAGAAAAAACAGGACTAGAGAGTGTGCAGTTGAATAGGCTTTTTCTGTTGCTCAAAGAAAGGTTGGTAACAACAATGCAGTCACTTCTTACGGTTCTCCTACGAGTGGAAAATCACCCGTTCCTAATGCTTCTGCTGGCAGCAATTCGTCTGGAAATTTTGGTGATAAGGGCAAAAAGAAGACGCGTTGCCATCATTGTAAAGCTAATTATCTCTTGATCAAGTAGTGTCCTAAGTTGAAGGCCAAAGAGGCAAAGAAGAAAGAGGGTGGTTCCACTGCAAATGTTGGTTCCACTACAAATGCAACTATTGTTGAGTCTTGTGTGAAAGGAGACTGTGATGCTGATGTTGATGTAGAATGGGCTTTTAGTGTAGAGTGTACATATAATCTGGTTGTCCATGATGCATGCATGTCAGTTGCTGCATATTCACATGTGTGGTATTTTGACAGTGGTTCTACAAAGCACATTACCTCACATCATGATTTGTTCACCTCTCTCAAGTGTGTCCCTCATGGGAATTCAGTCAATTGTGCCAACAATGCCTCTTATCCGGTTCAGGGAGTTGGAAAGATTGTGCTTACTGCTGCAAATGGAAATTCTTTCACACTTGATGATGCACTTTATGTACTTGGGATCAAGAAGAATCTTTTGTCTGTATCTACACTTGCTAGACTTGGACTTGTAGTCAAATTTGTGTATGAAAGATGTACAGTTCAGGATCTTAGTTTTGGTGATGAAATTGTTGCTTCTGGCCTTTTGTCGCATGGCCTGTATAAGCTCACTTTGTATGACAAGCGTGGACAAAATTTTGCAATTGCAATTGCAGATTCAAGGGTTGTTTCAGATGCAAAACTATGGCATGCACATATTGGGCATCTAAATTTTGCAAGTTTGCTGCGTTTGCAAAAATTTGATATGGTTGCTTCTTTGTTGCCTCTTGAAGAACCTGTCAAACATGTTTGTGAAGGCTGTAATTTGGGTAAAATGCAGCATTCTAAGTTTCCAAAGGATGGTTCAGGTAGGGCCACATGCAGGTTGCAGCTTGTGCATAGTGATGTTTGTGGGCCCATGCAAACTCTGTCCTTGGGAAATTACCTTTACTTCGTGACTTTCATTGATGATTACTCCAGGCATGCATGGGTATTTCCACTTAAAGCGAAGTCCAAAATTTTTATGTGCTTCAAAAAATATCTGGATATGGCTAAAAATGTCTCAAAATGTACTATGGACACCCTCCGTTCCGATCAAGGGTGGCAGTGTATGTCTCATGAATTTAATGCATTTCTGGCTACTCGTGGGATAAAACACCAATGTACAGTGCCTTATACACCTCAAAAAAATGGTGTTGCTGAGAGGAAAAACAAGTCACTTACGGTAATGACACGATGTATGGTCAAAATTCAAGCTTTGCCGCATTATTTTTGGCTTGAGGCCATCATGTGTGCCACTTATGTACTAAATAGGTGTCCCATGAAAGCCTTATAGTCTATAACTCCATATGAAGCATAGTATGATAGAAAACCTTCTATTGAGAACATGCTTGTTTTTGGTTGTTTGGCATATGCTTTGGTGCCACAAACACAGTGCAGAAAATTGGATGATAAGGCTGTCAAATGTAATTTTGTTGGTTATAGTGCTGAAAGCAAAAGTTACAGGTTGTATCATCCACAAACAAAGCGTATTCTGGTTTCATGGGATGTTGTGTTTGTGGAAGATTCTGTTCAGCCCTTGCTGTCATGTAGTACTAGAGACAGTAATGTAAGCTCACATGACATTTATGACACTTTGTTGCCTCTTTTTAGTGGTGCAAATACAAATTTAAATTCCAATATGGAAAATGTACAGTCTATGGGGGTTTCTGAAAATGTTATAGATCATCCTACTGATGCAGATGTACATGATGTACATGATGTACTTGATGAGGAAAGGGTTGAAAATGAGCAGGCTAGAGGTATGCCAAAATGGTTGGTGCATACTTTGTGTGGCAGTAAATTGGATGCACCTTTGTCTAGTCGTACTTGTTCAGGTTCCTGCCATACATCTTATGCATCGGATTGTTATGCTTTGGCTATGTCTAGCCTACATGAAGTTGATGAACCTTTGTCTTTTGAAGAAGCACAGAATTCAAAAAATTGGATGACTGCCATGCAATCAAAATATGATGCACTTATAGAAAATGACACATGGAATTTATGTGATTTGCCTCCTAGAAAAAAGGCCGGTACAAAGTGGGTTTACAAGTTGAAACGCAAGCCAGATGGTGAGGTTGATTGCCATAAGGCATGACTTGTTGCAAAAGGATATGCTCAACAAAAATGACATAGATTATGAAGAAACTTTTGCTCCCACTTGTCATATGACTACTGTTCGTTTTCTATGTGCATTGGCAGCTCATTTTGGTTGGGACGTACATCAATCAGACATTGTTACTGCTTTCTTGAATGGTGACATATTTGAGGAAGTTTATGTAACACAGCCTCGCGGTTTTGTCAAGAAAGGTCAAGAGGAAAAAGTGTGCAAATGTAAGAAGGGTTTGTATGGGTTGAAGCAATCTCCTCGTGCTTGGTATGAGAATTTTGACACTCATTTGGTCAAACGAGGTTTTTGTAACAGTCCATCAGAAAGCACATTGTATATAAAGCGTGAGGGCAATGTAATTCTTATTGTTGTTCTATATGTGGATGATTTGTTGATCACTGGTCCCAATGAGGCACATATTGTTAAATTTAAGGCTAATTTGAATGTCACTTTCAAGATGAAAGATTTGGGGCTGTTGCATCATCACTTGGGAATACAATTTGAGCAGTGTGATGATGGTATTGCCTTGTGTCAGAAAAGTTACATAGAGACATTGCTATGCAAGTTTGGACTTGAGGATTGCAAACTATTGCCACTCCCATGGAAACAGGTTTGAAGTTAAGTTTACATGATGTTGGTGATCCTGCTGATGTCACTCTTTATCAAACTGTTGTTGCCTGCCTCATTTATGTATGCAACATGAGGCCAGATATTCAGTTTGCAATCTCACAAGTAAGTAGATTTATGCATAGCCCAGGGTCTAAGCATTGGCAGGTTGTCAAGAGGATTTTCTACTACTTGATTGGCACCTTACATCTTGGCTTGTTTTATCTCAAGGGGGGATCATTGCCGCCAGACTTACATGCTTTTTCGAACTCAGATTGGGTTGGTTGTTTTGACACGCTGTTGGGCACATTTTTGACACCCCGTTTTTTGTAAATTTGTACATATGGACATGATGCCCGATGTCAAAAGGGCGTGTGGGATTTATTTTTGTGGGTTTTTTAGCTTGCTTTAGCAAGCACATGTACATGCACTGCAAGTCGCTAGTCTAGTGACAGCTGTCGGGCTACTGTAAGTGCCCGTGAGTGAGTTTTTTGAAGTGAGACTTGTATATAACTTAAACTCATGTACAAACTTAAAAAATTTCAGCCAAAGATAAGAAATTTTCAGGTTTTAGCTCGTTGTGTCTCCTTGGTGTTCTTGGATGCAGTTTTTTTGCCCCGACTAGCCTTCTCTACGTGTAGTCGTGTTGGGACAGCTTTCTATTCGCGTCAATTTTGCTCATGGCGGAGTATGGAATATAATTTGGTCATATTCAGCTTTCTCGCCAGTCATTTTTCAAGCTTTCTCTCAAGCTTTAAAGTGCCCCAATTGGAGTTGTGCTCATCAGGTTACGACTAGTTCTCTGCAGGGTTATGGCTATGGCAGCCTAGTGGCAAATTGTGTGCTGACAGAATTGGAGGGCATGTACGTATGAATTGTGGAATGGATGTTGAATTTGTGGGTTTGTGATGTTTAATTGTGAAAGGAGAGGCTCTTGTCTTCATATGCATTGGTCGGCGTGTGCTGTAAATCCATGATTTGGCAGGGTTTTGCTCCTATGTGACATAGTCTCTTGGGTGGGCGACGGCTAGTAAATTCCCAAGGGTCTACTCCTATTGGGCTTGTGGTGTTTCAAAGGGATTTTTCAAAGCTTTTGGTGTCTTGTGGTTATCTTTCAACGCTCTTGGGTGACATCACTATAGAGGTGTTTCAGTTTGCTTGTTTCCCAACAACGCGAGTGTCTACAAGTGGTTTTTGTTTCATGCTTGGCAGTTCATGTATATCATGGTTGAGCAAGAAGCAACCTATTGTGGCCACTTATAGTTGTGAGAGGCTGAGTATAGGGCAGTCTTCACAACTATGGTTGAGTGTGTATGGCTCAGACGCCTTATGGTTGATCTGGGTGTTGGACAGGACACTCCCAACACTATCTACACTGACAATCAGAGTGCATTGGTAGTTGCGAGGAACCCAGTTTTTCATGCTTTCACAAAGCACATTGAGGTTCATTACCACTATGTCAGGAAGAGGCTCTCAACATGAGAGATCAGCTTGGCTTATGTGCCAACACAGGACAACCTTGCAAATCTTTTCACAAAGGCATTGTCTCGTGAGAAGCTCAAAGCTTTCCGCAAAGTTCTGGGCTTACTCCCCTTTGTGGACTGATCATGTCCTCAAGGCATGGCACTTCCCTTTACTCATGTGCCAGCTCTCATTCACCGCATCACTCCAGGGGGGATTTGGTACTATATACATGTGATAGCGATGTGTGTGAACACACTAGGACAGCCGGGGCATTTTTTCCCTCTTTAGGAGGTTTTCCCCCCCGTGCATTGTATATATGCCCATCACTCTAGGGATACCTATCTTTCCGTTGCACACTAAGTAATACACTCTCTATTGTGTGCCTTGAGCCTCCTTCATCTTCTCCAAGCTGTGTGCGTTTCCGTGCAACCCTAGTTCCAACAGAAAATAAAAATTCTCTTCCTATTAGTAGGGCATATCTATAAACAAGGCACTGACCAAGTCATTTGTTTATGCATTGAAACATGGGAACAACAAATCTACTTAACTCAAGCACATGTTCATAGCCTAGAATTCCACAATGAACCTCAACAAACATAACAACGCTTGATGAGACTAGGAGTGTACTTGCCCCATATGCATAGAACTATTCACAAATATGTTAAGATGTGTGAGAACACTATGTTGTTCATTTGGCTAGTCTGAAGGAAGAAGAAAGGAGGAAGTCAGTTTTCGCTATGCTTTCTCATTGAACGTGTGGGTACCTGCATTCGCATAACTGGTCCAGTTAATTGGTAAGACTAATGAGGTTTAAAAACTCTCAATGAGTTGGTACATTGTCACACATTTTCTTAATATTAGCCTCATGCATTAAAAAAAGCATCGTGTGAGCAATAAAAAGGGAGAAGTCCTAGTATGCAAGGTGAGAAATGTGCAAGCAGTGTAGTTAATAGTAGAGTTGTGGTAGTTAGGGGCAACAGGGCTGGCCCAACAACTCGGTGGGGTTTGATGGCTCACCTCAAGTTGGCAAGGTGAGGGCATCATCAACACAACATACATGAAGTATTGGGTTGTGAGGGCATGCAAGTTTGAGCATGGTGACAATAGTAAAGGTGCAATATGTAAGGTGGTCAATCGTGAACATGGAATAACAAAGGGAGCATCGTTAAAGAAAGTTGATGAGTAGCTTCAAAGAGAAAAAAGCAGCGAGTTGCAAAAATAAGAGAGCACTGGCCTTTTTGCAGAGGAGGTAGCGAGCAAAGCTAAACTGGGCATCGAGCCTAAATAGAGCCCCCTTCAAATTTGACTTCCCCACTGACGCTTTAACAATTCTTTCAACTTAACTTTCAAAAAAGTCAACCCCAAGTCAGTTGCTAAATACGTAGAGCACGGAGTTTTGGATTGAGGAGAGTTTATTACCACTAAGGAGAAGCATCAACTTGGAAGAGGCAATGGTTCTTTTGAGCTTTTCAACACTTGTTGCATTCAAGTTGTTCTTAAATTCTCCCCACTAAAAGCAAGACTACATTGTTGGTTGCAATAATACCTCAAGATGTATGGGTTTTGTGCCTATTCTATACACCAATCCTAGCTGCACAGGCATTGAAACCAGGAGGGGGCCACAATTCATAGTTTAGGATTAAGCCATTGGGATGATGGCAATCATATGGGCACAGTCAGAAGTAGAATACATTTGTGGTAGTCTGAAGATTTCATACATGAATTTGATCAAGGTGAATGCATGATGTCTCCTGACAACCATGTATCTAAAGAACCTGCATTTTTAGTTGAGGTCATGATGGAGTGGCGATGAGCTTCTTGAGAACTTCATTAAATGTTTTCTCACCAGTATTCATGTTGCTCTTCTCCAAAACAAGATTACAAACAAGGAAAAACTCAAAAGGAAGCATTCAAATTCAGCCTTTCGTAGAATTTCTGTCCGTTGATAACAGAGAGAAACTCAAAGAACTACAAAAGGAGCTTGACTATGAGGCTAAGTTGAAAGATGAAAGAAAACACAAAAGCAGTGGTGGTGGTAGACATGATAGAAAACAATAATGCCATAGTCAACACGATGACAAAAGTCATAGAAGAGATGCTGATGTAGATTGTAGTAGACATGATCTACACGATGATGGATATTGCAATAGACACGATTGACAAAAGAGAAGGCATGAAAGGTGAAGAGAGCATGAGAGAATAAAGAAGGAATTATAGCCACTCAGAAAGAGCACGATGATTGTAGGGATATATACAATATATATGCTAGTAGTGATGATGATGATGAATGAAAAGATGAGAGCAAGAGGGATTTAGATGAATGTAGCTCATTCATGCTTTTTGGCATGCAAAAGGGTGACTCTGGGTTGAAACCTTAAGAGTACAAGTGTCCCTCGTTTTGAAGATCTTCACCAAACCAGAATTGGTTTCTCTGACGTAGGAGTGATGATAGCAAGTTTTGATGTGGTGATCCCTACATAGGTGAAGCTTCCTAGAAGCAAGCAGAGAGAGAGAGAGAGAGAGAGAGAGAGAGAGAAAGAGAGAGAGAGAGAGAGAGAGAGAGAGAGAGAGAGAGAGAGAGAGAGAGAGAGAGAGAGTTCTCATGGTTATAGAGGGAAATAAATGGAAACTCACAAATAGTGAGAAGCAAGAAAGGTTTGTTGGAAGCATGACAATGATGAACACAAAAATCAAAGCGAGGGTGATCGAGATGTAACCACGACACATTGCAAGGTCCGTTATCTACATCTAATTCCCCATGCCTATGCATTTTCTAGGTCCAACACATAAGCCTATAGGGTTGGGCATGGGTTCCGTTTCTTATCATTTTGGAGAGATCATAGTGCCAACTCTCCACCATAATTTTGTATGGCACTTTTGCATGACGTACACTGTATATAATTAGCATTTTCACTTTGTGACACTTCATTGCAAGATGAAATGTTTAACTATTCACATTGGTTTTATGTAGCTTGACACAAACATTATACCCAACAAGATTATCAGGTGGATAGTGCAATTTACTTTTTATAGTTTGTTGATTCTTTTTGTATTTTTTGAGTTTTTCAATGCTTTCTTTATTTTAGTTTAGCTACATGTTTTCCTCAGTAGTACATGCTCAATCTCGATCATCATATCTATATAACAAATTGATACACACTTCTTTTCTCATAAATGCTTGATGTCAATCTGTGCATGTATTTTTATGTTCTATAGATGCTCTATAACAATACCCCCAAGCAAGGCTAGTTTATTTTAGTATTTGTTGCTATTTTTTTTTCTTTAATAATGGGCCAAATAAAGTTAAACCTCCTTCATGAGATATTCATAGAGAGCTGTGGTAATTAGGAAGTGAGAGAATAATTTTGGCTAATTTTTGGGCTAATGATAATAATTCTCCCTTTAATCTTCTAATTGTTTGCATAAGAATAATAAATAAATGTTAAAATTAATAGTTATCACCAAAAAGATCAAAATCAAAAACTCCATCATAAAAATAAACAATCAAGATATAGAGTAATTAGGAAGCAATGTTAATGTTTTGACTAATTTTTGAACCAATAATAATAATTTTTAGATTAATTTTCTATTTTAATGCATAATAATACTAATTATCTGTCAAAAATCAATGATTATGACAAGAAGGTTGGAATCAACAACCAAAAGCAAATTGTCAAATCTACAAATCAAGCACTTTAAGCATGTCCAATATGGAAAAAAAATTGACGATGTCAAAATTTGGGCTCAGCCAAATTTGGCAAGAACGGCCAAAATGTTAGTATGCAGTCATCAACCATCAAAATACTAATAGTGGTAACATTAGGGTACTGTCAATAAGGAGGCATTTGAAAGGCAAACCATTGATGTGACCGAATAAAAACCCATCCCAAGACTTCCAAATTAAAAAACTCTAGGAAAAACATCGAGAATTTTAGCAATCATGGTCTCAACTCCCCAAAATTGGGATCACAAAAACTAATCATCAAGGCCCAAGAAGTACATGGTACAAGTCTGGTAAGCTTTGGTCAAGGAACATGAATTTTGATTCATGTACCTAGCCATCATTAATAGGAAAATTTCTAATTGGTCCAAGCAGGGTGCAACTAGCTAAAAAAGCCACCAAGTTATGAAAGAAGCCTTACTAACACTAACAAATGCTAGAATTTCCTAGGTAAGCTGCTAACACTCTTATCAAGGAATCCAAAAACCCAATTGCCAAGCTGAAAACTGGTACAGAAGAAGCTTAAGCACGCCTACACAAGGGTGTCAAGAAAGCCTAGTCGAGGAAAATAGAAAGTGCTCCAATCATGGGCAAAAGGAGGTGACCAAACAAAGTTAGTGGAAAAGGCACAAAAATATGGCGAGAAACACAAAATGGGACTAACTTTTGTTTTCTAAGTTCAACATTGTATAGCTTCTCCAATAGGCCTACAATGACTACTCATGAGTCTTACCCACAAAACCCAAAATTCTTGATTGCAATACATGTACCACCCCCAAACAAAAAATTGCTCACACAGACTAGATTCACAAGATGACTATATCAAAATTTCATGATCTCCCCAAAGTTCAAAAGCCAAACCCCTAGTCAAAGCCAAATTTTCCCTCTATAGCTTTGAAACTTGTAAAAACGAGCTTGAATTCCTAACTGTTGGAATTAGGGTTGCAGAGAAATGCACACAGCTTGGAGAAGACAAAGGAAGCTCAAGGCACACAATAGAGAGTGTGTTGCTTAGTGTGCAATGGAAAGATAGATAGTCCTATAGTGATGGGCGTATATACAATGCACAAGGGAAAAAACCTCCTAAAGAGGGAAAAAATGCCCCGGCGGTCCTAGTGTGTTCACACACATCACTACCACATGTATATGGTAACAAATCCCCCCTGGAGTGATGCGGTGAATGAGAGCTGGCACATGAGTAAAGGGAAGTTCCATGCCCTGAGGACATGATCAATCCACAAAGGGGAGTAAGCCCAAAGCTTTGCGGAAAGCTTCGAGTTTCTCACGAGACAATGCCTTTGTGAAAAGATCTGCAAGGTTATCCTGCGTTGGCACATAAGCCAAGCTGATCTCTCATGCTAAGAGCCTCTCCTTGACATAGTGGTAATGCACCTCAATGTGCTTTGTGCGAGCATGAAAAATTGGGTTCCTTGCAACTGCCAATGTGCTCTGACTGTCAATGTAGATAGTGTTGGCAGTGTCCTGTCCAACACCCAAATCAACCATAAGGCGTCTAAGCCAGACACACTCAACCGTAGCTGTGAAGACTGCCTTGTACTCAGCCTCACAACTCAAAGTGGCCACAATAGATTTCTTCTTACTCAACCATGATATACATGAACTGCCAAGCATGAAATAAAAACCACTTGTGGACACTCGCGTGTCAAAACAACTAGCCCAATCTGAGTCCAAAAAAGCATGTAAGTCTGGCGGCAATGATACCCCCTTGGGATAAAACAAGCCAAGATGTAAAGTGCCACTAAGGTAGCAACAAATCCTCTTGACATCCTGCCAATGCTTAGACCCTGGGCTATGCATAAATCTGCTGACCTGTGAGACTGCAAACTGAATATCTGGCCTCGTGTTGCATACATAAATGAGGCATCCAACAACAATTTGGTAAAGAGTGACATCAACATGATCACCAGCATCATGAAGACTCAATTTCAAACCTGTTTCCATGGGAGTGGCAATAGGTTTGCAATCCTCAAGTCCAAACTTGCATAGCAATGTCTCTATGTAACTTTCTTGACACAAGGCAATACCACCATCACACTACTTAAACTGTATACCCAAGTAATGATGCAACAGTCCCAAATCTTTCATCTTGAAAGTAGCATTAAAATCAGACTTAAATTCAGCAATATGTCTCTCATTTGGTCCAGTGATCAACAAATCATCTACATAAAGAACCACAATGAGAAGTACATCACCCTCACGCTTTACAAACAATGTGCTTTCTGTTGGACTGTTATGAAAGCCTTGTTTGACCAAATGAGTGTCAGCTTTCTCATACCAAGCACAAGGAGATTGCTTCAACCCATACAAAGCCTTGTTACATTTGCACACTTTGTCCTCTTGTCCTTTCTTGACAAAACCGTGAGGCTGCGTTACATAAACTTCCTCAAATATGTCACCATTCAAGAAAGTAGTAACAATGTTTGATTAATGTATATCCCAACCAAAATGAGCTGCCAATGTACCTAGAAAACGCACTGTAGTCATTTCTCATTAAATACTTGACTGCACCTTTTATAACATACAACAAGAACATAATGGTGTCTCCTCCGATGGGTGCTGTAGCAACGAGGCTTAGTAGCCTCGCTACAATAGTACATTACCAATACAAAATCTCAAGAGTTTCACAACATTTTTGCAAATCCATCAACCCTACTCGTGATAGGTTCATAGCCATCAAGGAGACATACATCATCATTATCAAAAAATATCCATTCTAATCACAATGGCTTTCAACATTATTGTCCAATAAATTGTCAACATCAATGGTGGAACTGTCTATTGGAACCATTTACTCATAAATTAATGCTACTTTTTGGAGACCTCACTCAGCTTCCCCCCATTTGCAAGCACTTATTGCATGATAACGGGATAAACACTCAGGCATGTTATGCACTTATTGCATGATAACTTGATCAACATATTTACAACACTCCAAAGTGTTGGGTTTTCAAGCCCTAGTGATCATTGGTCATCTAACACGTGGGAAACCGCTTCACCAACAAATTGGTGCACTCCGGTCATTGTGGAGTTTGCATGGGAAAATATAGTGACTATTGTTACTTTGCTCACTTTTATATATGTAAAGATTTCAATCAATCAATAGTAGTGTGTTCTTATTTTTGTATGTCGTAGCTCTTCTCGTTCAGAGCCCAGGTGAGCAGAGCTTCAAGACAGTGCTGGGGCTAGCCTCTTAAAATGCCCAAACACTGCACTAAGCCCATACGGGGCATGTACCAATGCCATCAACCTTGTTGGCAAAGCGCATGTGTTGGTGACACTAAGCAAAATGGGTGCCTAGCAAAACGTTGCATTGAAGAAAGTATGTTATCAAAATGCTGTCTTGCATAAGCCAAGGCATTGACGGTGCTAGGCAAGTGACGGCATCTCAAAACGCACCTTGATAATCTAGTTGGTATAGGGTAGCATCTTGAGATGCTCAAAGTTCTACTACTTGATTTGCAGCAGCATATCAAAATGCACGTTGTAACAAAGGGCAATTGCTTGTTGATATCAAGCATTTCAAAACGCCATGGCATGCGAACTAACCAAGGGAATTTTAATCACATGCGCACTTCACTTGCACCATGTTGACAATCTTCTGCTACATTCTAGCATCAATCTTAGTGTAGGACATAGCCTCACACCTTTGTGAACCTCTAGAAGGACGTGCATGATTAGGCAGGTCATACTTGCATACCCTCCCTTGCACAGTTACGTCACTTAAGCATATGGACATATGAACAGACACTTAAGTCATTTATTAATAAGTAACTTTGCATGACATTAATTAAAACAAAAGATGGCAAGTGGCTAAAAGACCTATAAAAGAAGCCCTTTGGGTGCTAGAGAAGGCAGAGGACGGAGTAGTTTTGACAGTACCCTCTTCTCAACAGTACCCACCAGCCATCAACGTTTTCACTTTTCAGCCTTATACCATCAGTGTTTTCAGTTTTCAGCCATCGCCGTCCTCGGCAATAGCAAATCAGTCCACATCCTCGTCGTCGTTCGCAGAACCAAGCATCTCCAGCATTACCCATTAGTACCTCAACAACACCGCAACACAAGTACACCTCATCGTCGTCGTCATCGTCGACGCAGTACCCGAGCATCTAGCCATCCTTGCATTTTGGCTTGACCCCTGTCTAGCTAAGGTAAGGATCATCAAGACCTCCGTGTCCTTAGCACCCAAGTACACACAAAGCGTAGAAGATGACATGGCACTTGTATGAATTTTTGCAATTCGCGCTAGCTTGGTTCTGCTTGGGTTCTTGGTGGTTCTTCCCTTGAGCTCACAAAGCTGAAGCACGCACATAGCTCTAATACCAATGTGAGGTGCATCGGAAGTGTTTAAGAATTTTGCTTGGATCTAGGACTCCATTCAAACACAAGGTACTTTACTTCACTTTACTTTACAAACACAAGGTTACTTTACTTCGTCATCGTGGAACCCAGCATCTTGTCACAGTTTCACTTCCAGATTTTCCATGTTCAGGGATAGAAGAACTTAGTGACAGATGCATGCATTGTCTCAGAAGCCCTTGGTGCTGGCTAGTTCCGCAATTCACCACCAAAGCTTCAAGGATCTGGTTGACTAGTATGCAACAGATCCTGACCATGCTGACATTTTCACCCGGATACAGAATGGGGAGACTATTTCAAGCTATTCCATACGGGACGACTATTTGATGTGAAAAACAATGTTATGTGTTACACGGCCTTTGAGGGAAAAGGTCTTGACAGAGTGCCATTCTCCACCTTTTACGGACCACCACGGCATAGATACCACCTTGAAATATGTAGAGCATTATTTCTATTGGCCGAGGCTCAAAAAGGATGTGGATGACTTTGTTCATAGTTGTTTAGTATGCCAAAAGGTCAAGTTTCACAGGCATAAGGTGCAGAGACTTTTATAGCCTTTACCCATTCCCTCCCGCCCCTGGGGAAGCATTGCTATGGATTTCATCTTTGATCTCCCCAAGACTCAATGTGGGCATGATGACATTTGGATAGTCATTGACAGATTAGCAAGCAAGCTCACTTTATTCCAGTAAAGAGAAGACGATCAAGCATGATCATTTGGCGAGACTGTTCATTGCTTAGATTTTTTGGCATGCCTGCGAGGATAGTTTTGGACAAAGATCCCCGATTCAGAGTTTGTTTTGAAGGGCAATTTGAGAGAACATTGGCATGCGGTTGCAGTTCTCATCATCATTCCACCCATAGACAGATGGGCAATCTGAGATAGCCAATTCAATGGTTTTGGATTTATTGAAGTCTTACATATCCAATCAGAAGACTCAATGGTAAAGTATTTGCCTTTGGTGGAATCTAACACGATTCACTCTTCGACAAGGAAGGCACCATTTGAGGTAATCAAAGGTGGTAAGAAGGTCCCTCCATTTCTAAGCACCAAGGACAAGATTTTCAAGAAAATCAATACACGACGATTTGCACAATGGTTTCGCCAAGGTTCGCAAGGCTCTAGAGAAGTCTCAAGCACGACACAACAAGGTAGTAGATACACATAGATGGGACTTGAGATTGAAGGAAGATGAGGGTGCTCCCACGTTTTGAGAAGGCACGCCTAAGGAAATGAAAGGAAAAGGAGTGGCTTTTCCCAAATCTCAGCATGACGTATTATGGCCCTTTCTAGCTTCAACAAAAGATAAATGATGTATCCTTCATACTCAAGTTGCTAGACACTTGGAAGATTCACAATGTTTTTCGTGTGAGTATCTTGAAACCTTTTAAGGGAGAGTGCCGATTGACACGGAGTCTGATGAGCATCTTGAAGTGGAAGAGAGTGAGGAGATACTCATTCCAAAACAAATATTGGTCCATAAAGAAACTAAAGTGAAAGGTAAAGTGATTTGGCAGTTCTAAGTGAAATTCAAGAAATATCTGGTATTGGATGCGAAGTGGATGGAGGAGGACCTAGAAAATTTCCTCAAATTTTGGAACTTTACCCTACGTCTATTCCAAAAGATCCCAGAGATCGACATGGTTAAATCTGGTGCATACAGGACTGCACAAGAGGGGAGTTTGCTCCTTTGGCACAGATTACTTGGACGAAATAAAGTCACTGGTTTCCCTTTGGATCTCACATATACTGCTTTGCTGACAGTATTCTGTTGTATGACTTTATGAATAAGCAAATTGAAAATGGGAATTTTTGAACTTGAATTTGATTGATACGTACTCTCTCATCTGATTTTGTTTGAGTGCAAGAATGAAAGACCAAATGACTGTAGCATTTTTGTCTTGACAATCTATAGACGTGATCGCAATAAGAATTAGATAATCAGGCATTAGTGAGATTCGATGTGAATCTAGATGCGATTGCTAAATACGCTGACAGGAATCATGGTCTTAGATGTGGAATCATTTTTTATGTGATTGATATGATATGAATGTGAACTTACTGAGTCGTCTTTGTGCAAGTACTGGATTTGTGTTGTCTAGTGCGATGGTAAGAGTCAGTGTCTACAGAATTGGTTTATGGCCTCTATCAGTTTTGCAGGCGTAATTGAGGATGGTTACAATTCTTTCAAGAGGGGGGTATGTCACAAACTGATGACATGGCATCCCTAAAGGACATTAACCAACTTTATAAGTTGTCCCAACTTATGGGCACCTACGGAAAGGGTCCTAGTGACACTAGACCTAAAAACTGGATGGGGGGTAGGCTGTACGGACTTTGCATATTGTGTTGGTTACTGATGTGGAATTTCGTACGGACTTTCACATTTGCACTGACAGGGCTGACCTGGAAGCGTACGGATTTCCAAATTTTGCGATGGGCTGATTTAGTGTTAGCTTTTGGGAAGCCAATTGTTTTTGAGTTAGGAAGCTTTTCATGTAATGCTTTTCCATGGCCAAAGGCCTTTAAATAAGTCCCCTGGGCCTCTCCGTGGCCCACTTTGTGCTGACGACTCAGTGAGCAGAGAAGACCTGCGAGAGATTGTACTTTGCTTAAGCATTAATTCAAAAAGAAATACTGAAAGGGGCACGAGTCTTTTGGGCCAATCCCTATGGGCACAGAACTACGTCGGGCCGTGTCGACTCAATTGAACTGTGAATTAAGTGTGAAGTATTTTAAAGTGATTCTCTCTCGCGTGTCCTATCGGATTCTCGAGTTGGGGTGCCCAAGTTGGTTACATTGGTTTTCTAACCCGCGAGAAATTGCTTTATCAACAAATTGATGCACTCTGGTCATTGTGGAGTTTGCATGGAAAAAGTAGTGGCTATAGCTAGTTTGGTCACTTTTATATATGTAAAGCTTTCAATCAATCAATAGTAGCGTGTTCTTACTTTTGTCTGTCAAAGCTCTTCTCGTTTTTACATTTCCTTTTCTGTTGCATGCTCAACCCGTCTTGATATGGTCACACCTCGTTGGCACCCACCATAGCTTGCATCCCTAATACAAATTACACAACTTTTTGACATTTTTTGTTTAACAGTCTAGGGATATTCCATTCCTTGAAGTGAGTGCGCACAAGAACGTTTCCGTGCCAGTGCAAGTGCGCTGCAGTGCAACAAAGATTGTGTGTGGTGGAGCTCTTGGTGAGAACATTCCTCACTGCTTCTTATTCTTTTATAATTCCAAAGAATAAGTGAATTGTTAGTGATGGGCGACCGGCCAATTGACCTGAACCCTAACAATCTCCCACTTGAAGGTTAACATGGCTCAAGTGGCTATAAGTGGAAAGGTAAGCATATACAATTATACAAGTGTGAAGTATGACCATAGCTTCACCCTATGCCCATCATGTTTGTGCAATGTGTAAACCACTCTAAAGATAGGCTCTTTGTCAGAGCATCAGTTCGGTTCTCATCCGTGTGGACCTTGGCTAACTCAATGCGTTTGCTAGTAGAAAACCCAGTATCACATGATACCTCACCTCGATGTGTTTTGATTTGGAATGAAACATGGGTTCTTTGATAACGCAATTACACTCTGGTTCTCACAATGTAACGAGATAACAATGTCTCCCACTAGACGAGATAACCACACCGCTTTTTTGTTGGCACTAGAAACGGCAACATACTTACCCTCATTGCTAGAAGACAAAGTGAAATTTTGGAGACATGATCTCCAAGAGACTTCCACTCCAACAAACAAGAAAATGTAGCCTAATGTGGATCTCCTAGTGTCCACACAACCCGCATAATCAGAATAAGTGTATCCATCTATGGATGCATCACTATTCCCAAAGCGTAAGCACTTGCTCTTGATGTATCTCAAGATATGCTTTACTACTTCCCAATTCTTTCTACCCGGGTTATCCAAATACTTGGTGACCACTCCCACTAAAATTGCAATGTAAGGTCGCGTGCTAACCATGGCATACATGAGACTGTCAACTACCAAAGAATATGGCACCTTTTGTATCTCTGCCTTTTCAGCCTCCGATTTGAGATAATTATTCTTGCTAAGTTTTTTTATATGCAGCGAGTGGGGTACGCAATTCTTTCCCCCCTTGCATGTTAAAATGTTGCAAGACCTTGTGAATATACACTTCCTCTAATAGGTTAGGCATTCCATGCGTACGATCTCTCTTGATACGCATACTAAGAAAATGATGTGCGTCGCCGAAATCTTTCATGGAAAACTGCTTGCTTAAGGCATCTTTGAGAAGTGCAATCTTATCTTTCGACTTCCCGAATGGAAAACTGCTTGCTTAAGGCATCTTTGAGAAGTGCAATCTTATCTTTCGACTTCCCGACTATAAGCATATCATCCATGTACAAAATTAGAATGATGAGGGAACCAACGTTCACCCTTCTTGTGCAGAAGTAGTGATCCTCTTGGTTCCGTACATAACCTTGGGATTGAATGTACTTATCAAACTTGATGTACCACTGCCTTGATCCTTGCTTTAGTCCATACAAATCTTTCTTGAGTGTACGCACCAGTTCTATCCTTGTTGGTTTCTCAGGCTTTATCTCAAAACCTTATGGCTACATCATATAGACATCTTCTTCAAGATCCATTTGGACCAATTCCATGTACTCTATGGATACTAAACCAAGCACAAGACACAATGTAGACATCTTGACCACTAGGAAAAAGATTTTATCAAAATCTACGCCTTTTTTCTACTTGAATCCTTTAGCAATCAATCTAGCCTCATATTTAGGCTCGGGATCTTCTGCCATGTACTTCTTCTTGTACACCCATTTCTAAGGCAGTGCTTGTTTATCCTCTGGTAACTCTGTCAATTTCCAAGTCTCATTGGCTAAAATCTAGTTATATTGAAATTGCATAGTCTGCTCTTGCTTCACACTATCTTTCATTTGAATAGCTTCTTTCTAACAAATGGTCTCACCGCAGTAAATGACTAACAAATAGATCAATCTGACTGAAAACGTTCAGGTGCATGAGATACATGAGTAGATCTTTCCTAGCTCTTGGATTCCGCTCTCTGGAGCAACATTTCTTTGTGTTCTACTAGAAGGTACTTTACTAGCACGTCCAACATTTTACGTCATAGTGGTGACACAACATCCTCAAACCTTACTTTGCAATATTCAATCTCTTTCACCTGTTGTCTATGCATCTTAGCCTCGTTGAATATTAACTACTGTGAGCTGGTATAACCTTCTTACATTCCAAGTGCCAGAGACGGTATTTCATCTCTCCATCCACACCATATCCAATGAAGATGCACTTGTGTGATTTGGGATTCAGCTTTTGTACGAGCTCTTTTGGCAAATGTGAGAATGTCTCACACCCAGATACATGTAACCTATCATAATTAGATTGTTTGTTTGTCCACATCTCTTGCAAAATCTTTTACTTAAGTGGTGAACTAGGCGGTCAATTTTGAACTAGGCGGTCAATTTATCAACTATTGGAATTTTATTTGAAGTATATTCGGAGCCCCATAGAGCTTTTTTGAAAGCATATTGATCTCACCAAAGAGCAGATAGAGCAAACCGACGCTTCCAAACTCTACTAGAATTTGAAGTATATTCGGGGTCCGACCCCGGGCCTATTAGCTACTCCCACCCTTCGTACATCGCACATCGGGCGCATTCCCATCTTCATCGCTCTGTCTTACAAGGCTTAAGCCATAAAGATCACTTGCGAAGAAGGATCAATGATCCTTTTCAAACAACTATTTTTCTCAGAGGCAGTGCCATGCAGTGGTGGATGTTTATATCTACCAAAACGCACACTCCAAGGACTCGGCAAGCTTTCAAGAAAATTTTTGCCCAAAGTTATATGGTTTCTAGCAGGTTCTGGCAGAGTGGGGTATCCTGAAATGCTTGCCATGGAAACCCAGCAGATTATAACTTGAAATTTCTCAACATCTCTCAATAGGTGTCTCTTTTCGAGCCAATAACCTTGGAGGTATGGTGTGATTTCTATGCTTGGGACTACCATCATCCCCAGAGGAACATCGTCTGTCCAAGAGTTGACGGACCATGATGTGGTCAGTCACACTACCTGATGGAAGAAATCTAATCCTAATTTTTGGTGCACGTTTCAGCATGGAAAGTGAGTCGACTTTTCAAGGTCGGTTGATGTCGAGATTGCTTTTTTAGTTTGAATTTTGTCTGAGAACTCATTTGGTGATCCTATTTGGAATCTATTTGAAATGGATGGTATCTGTTTTGAACTTGTCTTGTTGCCGATTTGAACTCCTTGACTCTGGTTTGAATGTTGGTCTCAATGCTTGGTGATTTACTCCCAGGTGTAGTAGTGAGAAATGATGTTTGAAAATGCTTGCACATACTCATGGTTCGGACCCTCGTGGTGATTTGCGGGGGAAGAATTGAATGCTTGAAAAAACAAACTATTATTGTTGTTGTTACTCCCGGCCTCGACTTGGATGGTTATGCGGGAGGAGTATTAAAAAGTTTGAGCAATGGTTACTCTCAGCACCTCCAAACCACGCAGGCTGCAAGATGCGGGGCGTTTGGTTGTAAAAGGCCTCTATATCTCCCGGCTCGGACCTTTTTAGGTTATGCGGGAGAGTGATAAGTTAGTCGTTGAATATCTCCCGGCCTGGACCTTCTTATGCGGAGGAGTGTTAATCAACAGGTTTATGTTTCTATTTGTCGTAACATGCATATGTGAGCATTTGTGTTGCATTGTGATGTGCCAACCACTGAATATTCCTTATTGGATGAGATACTTTTGGGAAGTCAACGACACAGGATATCCAGAGTTCCGATCTAGAATGAGACTCCTTATTGGATGAGATTCTTTTGGAAAGCCAACAACCTAGGATATCAAGAGCTCCGATTTGGATTGAGAAAATTGATTGTCTCTCGCAATCACCCTCGAAATTTTTTGAGCTAACTTGCGTTGTTCCGCAGATATGCTATAATCGCGGACGATTATTTTCTTTCAAGATGTGATTTCACAAACTGTTGACGTGTCAAGCCACTAAAGAACTAAGCCAACCTGCAAATCCTCACCGAGGGGCCTTAACCCTAAGTGAAGAAGCAGAAGCAGCAGAAGAAGTCTTACCAACTTGCAAAGTCTTGCCGACTAGCCTATTTTTTAAGAAGAGTTCCCACCAACTTATGCGACCCCGTCAGATGGAGCCAAAGTGACCTAAAGATGTTAAAATAAAGCAGGACGAGTACACACACACACACCCCATAGGGCTAAAAGCAGAGTTTGGTGGTACAAAAAAAGGATCAATTTTTTTCCCATCTTATTGGTACTAATGAAAAAGTGGGGACTGGTAAAATTTTTATAGTTTGTGTCAAAACATGTGAAAATTTATTTTTCTATGTTCTTCTTTTCAAGATATATCCCATGATATACAATATGATAAGTGATTTCTTTTGAGACTATGATAAATTGCATTACAATATTTGTCAATGGTACTGCCGAGGACAACCAATTTTGTACCACCATCTCTTGCTTTCAACCAAACACACAAGCTTATTTGCGTAGAAGCTGATGACGTGGAATGCTTCGGTGAGAAGGTGCAGAGCGTGAGTACTGACATTGTACTGAGTTCAAGTACTATAAAGAAATACCGAAGGGGATGCCAGGGTTTGAGGCCAATTTTCTCTGGGATGGGATTCCGCAACACCGTGTCACGTGTTCTCTCTCTCTCTCTCTCTCTCTCTCTCTCTCTCTCTCTCTCTCTCTCTCTCTCTCTCAGTTCAGATGTTATTGAAATGCTACTTTTGTATTGGCATGCGGTGCCCATCTCGTGACACCTTTCAAAGTAAGTTGCAAAAAGACATTGTTGAACTCATTCAAATGAGAGCTAAAACTGTTGTCTTCTACCATGTTCATACACATAGGTTTCTTCATGAGAAAAACCTTGTTCGAGACAATTTTATCATCCCATGATGCACATAAGGTATCCCATACTGCTAACACCTTGGTCTTATCCATTATTGTGAAGTAAATGGATACACCAAGGTGCAGAGGATTGGTCACTATAGCACGCTCATACAAATCCTCTCACTGATCATCAGTGTAGGCATTCTCTTTTCTTTCACGCAATGGTGCTATCAAGCCCTTATTGATCAGCACATCTTGCATACGCTGCTTCCAGATTGCGAAGTTTATGCCATCTTTTTGTTGTAGTACTCTTTCTTGTCCCAAACACTGCTAGCAGCCATAATTCAAGAGAATGTGAACAAAAACTTATGGCAAAATTTATGAAAGAATTTCGACAGAGATTCCGTTGTAACATGAGCAACACATCAACTTAATATGCAGCAAAAGCACTAAATGATCAATCAATAAAGTGTGTCAAGAACACATATGGATGACTCCAAGGAAAAATCCGGTAGTCTACTTTGTTTGGAGATCAAAATCTTAAGCAAAAATGAACCAAAAGTAGCGCATAAACCAAAAGAGTGTGATCAGTGGGCATAAACTGGCAAGAATTGCTCAAATAAACAAGTGGATGATTGCAAACTCGACATCAAAGCACCTATACTCTTCTATACATAACCTATGGCGAGGTCACAATAGGGATCTCTACATTGGGTAACACAACCCCTAGTGCTCCGCTTCAAAAAAACTCATGCAACCCTTACAAAAGGCTATGGAAACTCAAACTAACAAACAGTCTCAGAAAGGGCTCTTCCGTACCGAGTCTCAAAAATGACCGAGAAACTATATAGAACGAGCCAGAAAAATGGTTCCACAACATCGTACCCAAGGCTATATCCGCAACTTAACGTATATGTAAAGGTAATCATTGATAGTGTAGTAGGATATGCACTCAAAGAGGTGCCAAAAGAAAGATGCAAGGTAATCTGTTCTAAAGTCCCTCCCTACGGAGAGTGAATGCTCCCCGTAGGGAATGTTGCTCTCAACAGACCACACTAGCAGAAGTGCTAATCACGCATAAAGCAGCACATAAAACTCCTAGTGCACAAATCTACCAACCGTAGCCACATCTATCAATGGCATAAAGAGACAAACACTAAATGCAAATTCCGATTGAATTTCAATAGCATGATGGCATAAAATGACTCATAGAACAAAAAGACCACCATAATGAGTAACTCTTGAATTTCTTTGAGAACGACACCAAAGTTATTAGTGATCATTCTCACTGGTACTGGTTTGACCATACGTTGCACAGTAAGTACATCAAACCCACCCATCGATGTTGGTTCTACTTATCTTGTACACCAAGTTTTTTACTTTCCCCAATGACGATCTAGTCTTGAAAATTTCATTAAAAAAAATTAATCTCCTTGGTCTAAATTGTCCTTCATCTTCAAAGCTCTTAGTTTTCTAAAGTCATTCTCTATTTCTTAAGAGCGTCTCAAGTACCCTTCCTCGTCGAGGTTTAGATATTTATTCAGAATGCCTTGAATTATGCCCGACTGATTCATTAGTATTAATTGTTGCCTTTGGCTTGCCTTTCCTAGTAGTATGTCTGGTGCCGTGTGAGTGATAATGTCATTCAAATCTTATTAAATGTCCTCTTTTGGAATACTCAAAATTTCCTGAAGCTCTATGTGGTTCAACGTCATTGTTGCTTTCATCCGATTCAATTTCTTCACCTTGAGAGCAATGTTGAATCAGATTCCTACTTTGACCCTTCAACAATAATACTTCTCCAATTTTCCTCCTCAACAAATACCATGGTGGTTTTCCGATCTCCTATTGGATGTCGTGCTCGCATAGTGGTTAAATAACTAAGTCTGCAGATGAAGGAAGAGTCAAGAGCTCTAAGCTCACCACCATGATAGCCAAAATAGAAAGACCTGGGACTCGACAACTCTTCCAAAGATGACTTCGTGCTTCTTTATCATAAAATCTTCAACTGGTAGAATTAGATAGTAGTTCAGATTCTCAACTATCACATGGTCAAATTAAGTGGAATCAAACAAGGCAAGGATTCCGCTACAGATCAAACAAAATCAGATAAGTCAATCATCAAACTAGTAATACTAATGACCTGAAGCATGGAATCTCGTAGTACTAAATTAGTAGAGTAACCGAACGAATTCAAATCATAAGTCACTAAATAACAGTAGGATTAAAACATGACTCGGATTAGAATCGTGATGATATATAAACATAGCTCACTCAGAATCTTACAATACTCTCTTTCATGCAGTTTTAAAAAGAACACAACAGCTAAGAGACTCTCACTGAGAATAACCAACCCTCAAACAAGATTGTGGACCCAATTTATAGGTTTTCCTCAAGGGCTCTCATTGATGCCACCCACGTACAATTTTTAGCCCTTTATGAGGATACACCCACATTGTGTTGTCTTGACAGGATTCTTTAGTAGCCCAGACATCGCTATACCTGACTCATCTTGACTAAATATAGTGATGTATACTCTCTTCCAGATAGAGATGCACAACAGACTTTTTTTTTTTCCAAAAGAGAATCTTTCTATTAAAATCACCTAAAGGGTACAGACCCCAAGGTAGAATTACATCAGAATAATACAAAGAGCACACCATAAATGGTATCGCCAAAAGATAAAATCCTAGGGCAGTCTAAGATACAAGATTGCCTCAAATCAAGGCTAGATATGGGGGTTAAGTCTTGAAGACCTCCTAGGCATCATCGACTCAGCAGACTTCTTAGCACTTTCTACCAAAGAAGGAAAATGCCGCTCATAAGCGAAATTTATGCCTTCAGAACCGCTGTTGGTATCCAAATCATTGCCCTGAGAATCAACTGGCGGATCATGAAGAGCTGGTGAAGAAGTATCCGAGGAGAGAGGAGAAACATTTTCTCTTCTTCTATACACAAGCTTTGTAGCCTTTGTCCTCCTAGCTCGTCATCTTCTTTTCTTTCCTTCCTTCCTCCTAGCTTTCTTTGCTTCACTTCTTCTCCTTACCAAATGATCTTCCAATCCCCCATTCGCATGAAGTGCCTCTTGTTTTGAAGCTTGCTTCCTTTCATAAGGAGAAATCCTGCGTCGAGTACAATCTGCACCAACATGGCCTTTTCTGCCACAAACAAAGCAGTGACCAAGAAGACCAATGAAGAAAACCCTTTGTAAAATTTCTCCCCCATGAATGGTCGGGAGCGAAATAAATTGCGGAGGGTTCTTCGCCAAGGATGGGAAGAGCACCATCCTTATGGAGATTGTGCGATCCTCATCATCAGGAGATGCACAGCACACTTGAAGAGCAATATTTCTGATTTAGCATCCTGGACACTTGCTTTGCTAAAATTTATACCAAAGGGCTGAAGTTCTTTGACATCAGACACGACGACATTCAATCAATTTAAATTCACAAAACTAAAAGCAAAGTATAGTGCCCACACAAGAAACAACTCAGGATCTTCATTTGCAGAATCCTCATTTTACCAATAGTATTAACAACATTGTTCCAACTAGCTGCTCAAAGCTGGTTCAACCCCAGGATTGGACAGTAATACACCATGACTTGTATAAATCATACAGAACCTTGTTTGCCAAATTAGCTCATTTTCCCAATGTACAGGGTATTTAAAAAGACCAAATTTACAATACCGTTACAACACCTAGGTGGTGCAAGCAAGTACGTTCGTTCTTGAACACTGAACCAAAAGCCTCCAATGGCTGGCAATAATAAGAACCACAAAAAAGGGACTTGCACCGAAAGAGATAATGCAGAATCCTTGACAGAAACTTATGATCATCAACCTTTTTTGCCACCAGCTAAAATACGCGAAATCTGAAGTCCTCTGCTAAATGCTTGATTGAACAAAAGGCGCGACTGGAACTCTGAGACAAAGGGAAACCATGCCAAAACTGCAACAGGAGCGAAGAGCAACAGTCCCATCATGTACTCATACCCCCTGGCAAGCGCCTTCACAGAATCCCAAAATCCAGATACTACCACAACTGGTTTACATGCTTGAGCGATCTGCAGCATTTCACCCGCAATGCGATGTGTAAGTGTTCAACTTTGGTATGACCAGTTAAAGAGCATGAGACATGAGGCATACCTGTAACAGGGCCCAACCTGTTGGCAGAAATGCTAGCAAGCATGTGACAATATCATTGAAAGAAAATCTCAATACAAAAAATAATCCTGCAAGTATTGATACAGAGACCAGGAAAAGCCCTGCTTTTAATAGCCTAAAAAGTAACTGAAAATCGGCCCCGAACCGCTGCCTTCCCATTGATACTACCTGTAAAATTAGCCAACAGAAAAGCTCAGAAAATGCTTCCATATTGCCACCACAATCTAAAAATTACCTTCAACAGCATGAGTAAAACTGCAACGACAAGCCATGACAATCCATATATCTGATAAAAGAAATGCCAAAACCTGTAAGCAAACTCAAAAGAAGTAGAAGCTCCACAACACTAACAATTATATCAGACACTTGCCTCTATCTGTCTGTGGCCTCTGACAATCCGGAGGTGATAGATGAGCCCATATTGATACAGCAAAAATCTAAGAGCAAGAACGGCCTCCCATGTCCGTCCTGAAAACCCAGTATATTTCAGATGCTCCTGCTCATCATTCCACCATGATTCCCAGCTCTTGGTTGATGGAACACCAATGCCCCCACGACTCTTAATCCACTGGTTCCAGTCCTCCCAATCCTCAACAATCTTTTGCCAGTCAAATCCGGATGGATTGAAGAGAAATGGACCGAACAACCAAGATGCCACCAAAAACCACATGGAGAATGTAACAAGAATGTAAGGGATCAAGCCTTTGTTTGATGCTCCATAAAGGTTATAGACGAGGAGAAGCACCAGCAACTCAAGGCCCTTTGTAAAGTGACTCCGAGAATATAGCCGATAGTTTTCAGCAAACTTCTCATGTCTCACTACAAAGCCACGCCCTGTTGCACGATACTTTGCTCCACCATGCAGAATTGTCCGACCGAAGTAGTGAGTTTTGGTACCCAGAGAAAATGTAAAGAATACAGAAGAAAGTTGCAACTGCATCACGATAAAATCGCTCACTGCTTTCCAAAATCCACCTTCCAACCCAATCTCCATGACCATAGGGAGTGCCATAAGCAGACCAAGCTGCACAAGCGATTGTGATGCCAATGCTGCCTCAAGAGGTACATTGTTCTTAAGTTCTGCCTCTGCCACAAGTGATGCTTCTAGGCCACTTAAAGCCAAGTATAATCGACCATATAAGAACACATAAACAGTAAGGACAACAATCTGTGAAAAAAAGCAAACAATCATGAAGGACACGCAAACTGGCTAAATTACTGTTTTATACCTCACTGTTCCAAAAGAATAAACAAAATCAACTCATTTTCCTCTTGAAAATAAATAGAACACCACCAAAAAAGTATCTCTCTTTTGAACAACATATCCTAGCATCACAGAAATCAAGTTTCTAAGAGAAACTAGCACAACACTGCATAAGTTTTTTCCTCTGAAGAAATTTTTGGAAGTATTTGAGGAAGAATACTTACCATTGAACTAAAATAGAAACCTACAGTTGTAAAATAACATGTCAACATCCGGAAGAAATCAAACCGATGTCCAAGTCGATAAATATCTCTGCTCAGTGCTTGCTCTCCATTGCCATTCGCAACCTTTGCTTCAAACATTGAAATCTGATTCAGACCTACATCCCGTCCTTTCCCTACTTGGATATATTCATGATGGGTGATGTTTCCTTGCCGTAATGTTGAGTTAAAACCTGGCCCACGTTTAAAACTGATCCTCAACACATAAAGACCATATGAAGAGGATGTGCATTCCAAAAAACAGCATCGAAAAAATGAAATTAAAGATTGCAGATAATGCAGCTCTCAGTCATCATCAGAAGAAGTCAAATCTTATATACGTGGATGCATATGTATCCCATAAGCTCTTTACCCCGTAGCCACTTATATTTTTGGCCTCCAATATACGGACATATAGTGACCCATTTAGCCTTATTTAATTTTTCCAATAAAAAACGCTTGATCAATATCAATATGTAAGATCACAGCACAATCTTTACCTGCAAAAATATCCTCACTCAGATTAATAACTCGTGAAGCTTTGCTTATGCCACCTCTAGTTATGTGAAATAACCTGTCAAAAACATCTGGGTGCCCATAATGGAATCGAGTTCTGCATAGTACAAATTGAACAATTCGTACCACATTAATTTGGATTTTCATAACCAACAGAAGGCATAGAAGTAGAAGCTCGTAAATATAAAAACAAGAATTACTTTAATGGTTCTGCCAGCACTCGTTGCCCTATCGTCACAAAGCTTGTTTCTTGCATCGACATAAACCATGCCAATGATGAGACACTGTTTCACAGCCCAACATAATAAGTCTCATTTCTTAACAAACTAGATCGAATTCATGACCGTAGCAAACCAAAAAAACAAAAAAAACTCTCATTAACTAATTATTAACAAAAACACAGAAGAAGGTGGACGAGGCTGAAAAATGGATTGAGGTCGCCAAGAAAGGGAAAGATAAGGCGACGCTTATCAACATGACCCTCGAAGAGGAACAAAGAAGGCGGATGCGGGCTCTACATGTGAGAGTGACCGGACTCAAGGACAAACAATGTGGAGAAAGAGGTCACAAGCCTCACATCCGTGAAGGGGGTGGAGAAGCCTTTGCACACAAAGGCATGCAGAGTAGGCAAGAAAAGTGATGGCCCGGCAGAGTCTTCAAAGGAGAGAGCTCCCTTGAAAGAGAAGAAGGAATTCTTGAGGAAGAGGCCTACTCTCAAGAAGACGGGTATTTTCCTGGGCGATGACCTTACTCTCTCACAACTCGCACATATGAGAGAGGTAATGCCAAAGATTACAACTGTCAGCGGCAAGGGAGAAGGGAAAGATAGCCTTCTACAGAGATGGTCCGGTGGTGATTTGTAGAGCGGCGTGTTTCATGACGGTGCGAGACCTATGGGACCACACTAAAAATTCCTACTTGGAATTGTAATGGGTCTATGAGGTTGGACGTTGGTGCATTTGAGGACAGTTTCAGAGACAGGGACATTGTATTCTTCTCAAAGACTCACTAGGCCCCTGGACAGGTGATGCCACATGTGGTGGGATATAGATGGGAGACAGCCAACAAGACAGCTATGAGACCTGAGCATGGGAGTAGAGGTTCAAGAGGACTTGGAGTGCTATTTACAGAGGAGCTATCGCGACTACTACATATTGTACGGAGAGATGAGCATGCATGTGGGTGAGACTGAGAGTTGACACTTTCCTCCCAATACGTCAGTATATGCTGCATCCAGAGGGCAGTCGCCTTTCTCTATACTAGACGATGACATATGGGAGTTTTCTAGGGATGGTGATATCATTCTCCTAGGCAACTTCAATGCCCGAACGGGCAACTCTCAGACAGTCTTCTACGACACTTTAGATGAGATGCTTAGGGAGCTGGATGTGGGTGAGTTGGGGCTTAACAGATGCTCACATGAAAGAGAGCAGACGCAGTATGGGAGATACCTCATGGAGATGACGACTACACATGGGTTAGCCATACTTAATGGCTTACAACGATTTCCTAGAGCAGCCGGTTTCACATGCTTTCCACGCAGACATGGAGCCAGTACAATGGACTATGTTATGACACAGCCGAGCTTTGTCCCTTGCATTCACAATTTCACAGTGGGAGCCAGGCCAGTGGACGTAGCAGTGGATTATGCTCTCTTGACACTGTCCATTTCATTTCAATATAGTACAGCACAGACATCAAGAGGCAGGTCACATACCCGTTATACATTTACACCAGAGACTGATTCCGTTTATACAAAGGAGATATGGGACCGTCTATGGGAAGGCACAGCTCGCACAATTAGTACAGGCCTCTCAGTGGAGGAGTGCACCACTCTACTGACTAAGACATTGCATGGTGTTGCATCAGTGGCATACCCACACTCAGCCGGGAAGGAGACGACATTCTAGGAGCATGTCCCAAAATGGTTGGTATGATGAGGAATACAGAGAGATGAGAGCCCAGCTTCAGAGGGATCTTCTTTTAGGAGTCATCACTTACAGACAATCTCCGATTGCTTCCGGCGCCTTGTGCGACGGAAGAAGCGAGCTTACCTTGCTTAGATGGAACAAGACTTATATCAGATGTTCTTGAGAGGCGACTCAGGAGAGGTATAGCGACTCTTTCATGACCACTCCCCGCCCCCAGTGATTATTCACCTGATGTGTGGGACCAATATGCGACATCGCTATATACGGTTCCTGGATAGGAACCCCTTCCAGACCCTACAGAGTCATGGCCAGCTACGAGCACCTTCTTAACCGTTGGGATAGCACAAAGGACCATTAATAGGATGAGGACTAGGAGGGCATATGATCATGACGGTCTAGTAGCGGAGCACTTTAAACATGCTAGGGATATGTTGAAGGAGGCTCTTGCAGTGTTGTTCAATCGTGCCATGTGTGGGGTTACCTGATACTTGGAGGTTGTCTCCTATTGCGCCTATCTTCAAGGAAGGTGGTCCTACAGAACCTGGGAACTACCGCACTATTAAGGTTGGACACACATTGGCACGGTTGTATGCATCCATTCTTGAACAACACTAGAGTAATTGGGCAGAGGGTGAGGGTGTACGAGCAAAGGGTCAGGCCGGTTTCAGGAGGGGTTTCTCCAATCTTGATCATATTCTGACACTCAGAGCCATCATTGAGGAGGGCAGGTCACATGGAAGACGAATTTATTGTAGCTTTGTGGATTTCCGCAAAGCATTTTGACATGATACCGAGAGCTCGATTGCTGCGCAGACTACAAGAGATGGAGGTGCCCATAGAGTTGATTTGGGGGATTATGGCTTTGTACATATCAGTGATGGGACACATACGCACTCCAGAAGGGGTATTTGATTTAGTTCACTCTACTATTGGAGTGAAACAGGGCTGCCCATTGTCTCCTACTCTATTTGGTATGTATGTTGATGAGGTGTGTGATTACATTGACAAAGAGGGTGACAAAGGTGCCCAGCTAGTGACGTGGATCCCATTGTTGTTATATGCTGATGATATTGCGTTGATATCTGACTCACCAGAGGGTATGCAACGACATTTGGATGCACTACATAGTTTTGCAGAGGATAGTGGATTGTGTGTAAACCTTGGTAAAACCATGGTTAAGGTGATCAACACCTACTTTCACATATGGTCAGGAGATTGTGGAGTATACAGATGCATACACTTACCTGCGGGTAGTCTTTACTGGGCCGAGATTATCTTTGAGAAGAGCAGCAGAGACTAGATTAACTAGAGCTTATACGGCTTTGGGAGGATTGGAGAGGATGTGTTCACAAGTTCAGTCCAGGAACCTAGGACAAAGTTATGGCTTTTTGATACTTTGGTTGCCTCTACTATGCTATATGGGGTGCAAGTTTGGGGATCTTCTGTAGGCCAGGATGGTTGGAGACGTATGGACTCTGGAGAGGCCCTTGGTATCTATGATCTCTCAGCTGATTAGAGCCAAGGCCTCCGTACGGCATGATATCATTCAAGCACATTTAGCTGCCCTCCGTATGGAGATTCAGGCGCTTACCAAACCAGTCTCCTTTGCACACAACCTATGGGATACTACCAGAGATAGATATGCCAAGTTGGCCGTAGAGTCCTCCAAATAGTTAGCTCTACACGGACATACATCATGCTGGTATGCAAAGATGACATCATGGTTTCAAACACATGGCTTCACCATGGACAGGCTGCCTCCTTTTCAGTACTCTCTACAAGCACCCTTTTGTCTCTGACACGGGTGGAGATTAGTAGACTCATTCCTCAGGATCTGATCCAACTAGACACGAGGACATGGATAGAGCCGGTACAGGAGTTGGGCACGAAGATGGCTTTTTATAGTGAGCATCTTCTCCACCTCACAGGGTTTGTGATTCGACCTAGCTATATGGATACACATCTTTCTCATGGTTTGTGTTGTGCCATTGGCCAGATACGCACATCCTCACATCAGCTCCAGATTGAGACTGGCAGATTCAGAGGGATACCAGCACATAGCAAGATATGCCGCTTATGTCATCTAGAGCCAGAGATAGAGTTACATTACATATGTCATTGCACAGTGTACTATGAGATACGAGGCCGTTTTCATTGTCTATTCAGAGAGGGTTTTGGGCCTCTATCTAGGGTCATGAGTTATGAGGATCAAAGATGTCTTGGATTGTATCTACTTGAGTTACACAGGCATAGAGACACTTTCCTGAGGAGAGCTGGAGAGAGACAGTCCCAAAGACAGATTACAGATTTCTTTACACTAGATATTGGACACCCAGAGGAGCAGCCACCATTGCAGAGCTCTACCCGCACTCATACTACCACTACTGGCATTCTCACAGACCGAGCATTGAAGCTAGGGAGATCTAGACGACCGCGATTGAGGAGAGGAGCTACGCAGTATCGACAAAGACTATAGCAGAGGATTCAAGCCATACTTTCTCGACGTCCAGATTGCAGATGAGGATGGATCTCTACCATATCTTCTCTCCCCCCCCCCTCCTTTCTCTCATTGCTCTACATATTGTACTGGGCACCTTTTGTATTAGCTGGCATACTCACACAGTCCCATCTTGTAGTAATTGTATTTCTTATAAAAAAAATCAATACTTTTTTATTCCGGACATGGTATCAGATTCACTATGTTGTAACAGCTTGGTCTCATAGGTCATTTTGGCCTTTTGGCATGCTTTTTTCTTGGTGTCAAGCCTCTTCTCTCTCTCTCTCTCTCTCTCTCTCTCTCTCTCTCTCTCTCTCTCTCTCTCTCTCTCTCTCTCTCTCTCTCTCTCTCTCTCTCTCTCTCTCTCTCTCTCTACCCCTGCCCCCTCTCTCTCCCGCTGTCCTCTCGCTACCCCTCATGCCACACTCGCACTGCCCCTGAACCTGCCCCTGCTACCTGCTCCCTCATGCCAGCCCAACGCGGGGGGGACGTAGAGAGAGAAAGAGGGAAAAAATCGCGTACAGATAATGAGGGAAAAATCGCGTAGAGAGAGAGAGAGAGGAAAAAAAGCCAATAGAGAGAGAAAACCTACACGCGTAGAAAAAGAGGGGAGGAAAAACCTGCCCTTAGAGAGAGAAAACCTACATGCAGAGAGAGAGAGAGAGAGAGAGAGAGAGAGAGAGAGAGAGAGAGAGAGAGAGAGAGAGAGAGAGAGAGAGAGAGAGAGACGGGAAAAAAAGGGAAGGAAGTTGGTGTGCATAGTGTGGGTCCCTTGTGCGGTAACTGAGCATGAAGAAGCATAATGCTAAAGTCGACCCCTTAGAGGATGACATTTGAAAGTGCAAAGAAGAGATGACGGAAACCATTAGTGTAACAAATTGCTGACGTGTCAAAGCCTAAAGAATAGAGTCAACTTACAGAAGCCGGCCGAGGGGCCTAAACCCTAAGAAGAATAAGTAATAGAAAAGGAAGTCCTACCAACTTATGGGGACCCTGTTTGATGGGGCTCCAAGTGACATAAAGGATTAAAATAAAGCAGGACCCACACACACACACACAAAAACTGATGACGTTGCAAATTCTCAAAAATTGCGCTGACATGATGACGTGGCAAGCTGTACGGATTTCAACGTTTTCCACTGGCTAATGACGTGGCAAGCTGTACGGATTTCCGTGATTTACGCTAGCAGCTTTTTGGCTTTGGTTTTGGCCCAGAAGCTTTTGAGTTTGAAGGCTTTTCATGTAAACTGCTTTTTAGGCCAAGGGCCTTTAAATGTGAGGTTAGGGCTCATTGTCTGGCATATTTCCTGGAGAAGGTGGAGAGTCTGGAGTACCGGCTTGTACTCTGTTGATGCAATATAAATAAACACCGAAAGGGGCGCCAAGGTTTGGGGCTAATACTCTCTGGGGTGGAATTTCGCCACTCCGTGTCGCGTGTCGTCTCACACTTTCAATTCAATTGTTATTGAAGTGCTAAAAGTCTGTTCAGTCTGTTCTTTCCTATTGGCACGTGGTGCCCGTCTTGTGACACATGAAGATGCAAACCTTTGCTTTGAGGTGCTAAAAGTCTGTTCAGTCTGCTCTTGAAGTTTAGTTGTTATTGAGGTGCTAAAAGTCTTTCTCTTTAAGTTCAGTTGTTATTTAAGTGCTAAAAGTTTGTTCGGTCTGCTCTTTTCTATTGGAACGTGGTGGCCGTCTTGTGACCATTACCATGAAGAAAAATGCAAAGAAGAGATGACGGCACAATACAAATGCTCGAAGGACGCGTGTTAATCCAAAAAAGTAAAATGAATGCACTAGAAGATCGTGTGACAGCCAAGATGAAGCGATCGCGCCACTCAAGAAGGATCTCGATGAAGCACGATAAAGTAACATGCTTGAAGAAGGAGAATTGCAACCCTCAGTGATAGAAGAACTCAACACGATCAAAGAGCAAGTACGGGGCATCAAAGAAGCGGAAGAGCAACACAAAGAAATGACGACCTCTTGGTTGGATGTAATTACCAAGACCCATCAAAAGGCGGACGAAGCCGAGAAATGGATCGAGGTTGCCAAGAATGGGAAAGGCAAAGAAATAACATCCACGCCCACGCCCACTATTACCAATCTGACACTAGAGGAGCAAAGAAAACGTGTGCGCGCTGTACATGTAAGAATCTGCGGCCTTAAAGACAAAGATAATGTGGACGAAGAAGTAAAAGAACTCGTGGCTCTCATGGGGGTTCATGAACCGCTCGCTGCACACACGAGCTTGGAGAGTGGGCAACAAGAAAATTGGAAGCAATGGGGAAACCTCAAAAGAAAGGGCACTCATTCTTCGATTTCCATCCATGGAAGCAAAGGACTTTTTGAAAGGCCAACTCTCAAGAAGACAGGCATCTTTCTCGGGGATGATCTTACCCTCTCGCAAATCGCTTATATGCAAGAGGTAATGCAGGAGCAACGAAAAAAGGCAAGATTGCTTTCTACCGACATGGAAGAGTGGTAATACTAGCGACACGCGACATGCGGTCCGAGACCTATGGGACCACACTAAAAGTTGCCACCTAGAATTGTTATGGATCTATGCGCCTTGATGTGGGTGCCTTTGAGGATAGTTTTAATGGGAGAGACATCATCTTCTACTCTGAGACACATCAGGCTCCTGGGCAATCTATGCCTCACATTAGTGGATACAGATGGGAGACAGCCTGTAGAGGGAGACACGATCAGAGCACAAAGGGCGGGGCTCAAGAGGAGTGGCAGTGTTATTCCGGGAGGGTTTGCAACCATTAATACATATAGCTCGCAGGGATGAGCAAGCTAGGTACATGTGGGTGAGATTTAGAGGAGAGACTTGCAAATATCTCTACATTGCTATTTGCTACTTTCCCCCGAGTACGTCCATGTATGCACCACCCAGAGGACAATCCCCCTTCTCTATTTTGCATAATGACCTATGGGAATTCTCCAAAGATGGCGACATTATCATTCTAGGGGACTTCAATGCTAGGACTGCACATCATCAGTCAGTATTCTATTATACTTCAGAGGAGATGCTAAGAGAGTTAGATGTTGCAAAAACTGGCATATCCAGACTATCACAAAAAGGGGAACATACTGAGTATGGACAGCACCTGATAGACATGGGGATTGCACATGGATTGGCCATCTTGAATGGCCTACAAAGATTTCCCGATGCGGGAGGCTTCACATGCTTTCCACACAGACATGGAGACAGCATAGTGGATTATGTCATGGCACAACCAAGCCTCATGGCTAGTATCCAGGATCTCATAGTTGGACGCAGACCCGCTCGGGTGGCAGTGGATCATGCTATTGTGTCGTTGACCATCTCTTTCCACTTCAATGTAGCACACAGTCCACGGGTGGCAACTCCTACTCGCTATACCTTCACGCAGGAGACGGATTCGGTATACATTGACGGGATCTACAGACCCCTACGAACTGAGGAGCCAGCGCGACCTCTGGAGGAGCTTACAACTATACTGACATAGACATTACATGATGCAACAGCAGCAGAGGCATATCTACACACCGAGCCCTTGAGCATAAAAGCCGTTTTAAGAGCATGCCTCAGAACAGCTGGTATGATGAGGAATGCCGCCAAACCAGAGCTAGACTTTAGAGGGAAGTGCTTTCGGGGGACATCACTCACAGACATTCACAGATTGACTTCTGACGCCTGGTACGGCGGAAAAAGAGAGCATTTTTGGCCCAGCTAGAGCAAGATCTCTACCAACTATTCTTGAGTCAGGACTCACGTGAGGCATGGTGGCTTTTTCATGAGCTGTCCACCCCCCTGCCATTACCTCTACAGAGACTTGGGGTCAGTACGCATCAGCTTTGTACACAGTTTCTGGACAGCACCCCTTCCAGACCCCCCAGACCCATGCCCACACACATGTGCTTTTTTCAACGTCGAGATGGTGAAGAAGGCTATTGACACGATGAGGACTGGGAGAGCATATGATCACAATGGCTTGGTGGCTGACCATTTCATGCATGCCAAAGATCTACTAGCAGAGCTTCTAGCAGTCATGTTTAACCGTGCCATGTGCGAGGGCTTGCCTGATACTTGGAGCCTATCTACGATTGTACCTATTTTCAAATCAGGAGACCCTATGGAGCCTGGAAACTATCGCACTATCATGATTGGACACTGTTATGTCCCGCTCACAAGAGAGGGGATCTAGCCCAGATGCCGTCGAGATAGGTGTCCAGTGTCCGGGCGGACGTAGTGTGAACATGGCTAGTGTGGCCGGCCATTATTATAAAAGGGAGGCCAAGGCCTCATTTGCAATTATCAACCCCCACTGGCAATACCAATGGTTAGCCCGCAAGACTAGGAGTGCGTGAGGTCACCTCGAGGAGGTGAGGCCGGGTGGTATGGGACGTCGGGTCTTATAGGTGCACGCCTACGTCCTCGGACCTTGGCCCGAGCATGGGGGAGCTGCCGGATGGTGGCTATGGTCGGGTGGTGAGTCCGACACGTGTCTGTAGGCCGTCCGTGTAGCTAGGAGATCCATTCTCCTCGTTTGTTTCATGGTATCAGAGCCGGCTTGGCTGCACGAAGGACTGTGTGCACACCTACAAACTGGTTTAAGTCGGATAGTCTTTATTTCATGCACCTTTTTATGAATTGGTTATTTAATTGATCATTTTTCTTCTCATTAGTGTGGGTGCAGGTGGAATCCATCATTTAGCGTACAGTTCATGCACTAATTGTACTTTTAGCACCAGAGTGTTTGATAAGGGCGATCTTCTCCGTTTCCCTGGGAAGTTCAATTGTCACGACGTGTGACCGTACTCCTTCATAATGGAAGCTCACACATTTTTGTGGATACAAAATTGGTGCAGAAACTGAGCCTGCGGACGCAGGACAATGACCATGAGTATCGCGTGAAGATGGCTCGTGGCGAGGATACGGATGTATGGAATCGGATGGTTCCAGACTTGTCGCTCGAGCTAGCTGATTACAAAGAGAACCTGGATTTCCACATCATGCGCCTGGACAAAGCAGATGTTATTTTAGGGATTCCATGGTTTTATGATAAACAAGACTCATTGTCTATAAACTATGTACATCACTCTCTTCTTTTTGTTAAGCAGGACATGCCTCATGTATCTGTGTCGCTTTGTAATCAGAAGTCTGCAAATAATGGTTTTGCAATACCAGTTGTTACTGCTTTGAAACAAAGTCTTCTGATGTTGACTTTTATCAATGTGTACCATTTGCTTGGTTTGATTCATTAGTGCTTCATACTTCTGTCACTGAATTTCGTAAAAATGTTTCATGTTCTTCTGTTGAACTTGGGGATTCCGACGAATTCAACCTTATCCGAGAAATCATGACTGATTTCAAGGATGTTTTTCGTGATGATCTACCTCCTGGCTTGCCGCCTTCGAGAGGAGTAGATCATGGCATTGAGTTGGTGGCTGGTAGTCAACCCCTCTCAAAGCAACCGTATTCGGTTTAGTAAAACTAAGGAAGACGAGATTCAATGGCAGTAAAAAGATTATCTCGACCGTGGTTTTGTTCAGCCAAGTAAATCCCCGTGGGGAGCGCCAGTGTTACTTTCTCGAAAGAAGGATAACACTATGCGCTTCTACGTGGATTACAAAAGGTTGAATAAGCTCACTGTTAAGAACAAGTATCCGCTCCCACGCATGGACGATCTGATAGATCGACTCCATGGAGCATTGTATTTTACGAAGATAGACCTGCGATCAAGCTATCATCAGATACGGATCAAACTGGAAGATATTCGTAAGACAGGCTTCTATACGCGTTATGGTGACTAAGACTTTTTGGTCTTGCCTTTTGGTTTGACCAATGCTCCAGCTACGTTTCACATGATGAATGATCTGCTGAGACCATTTTTAGGCAACTTCGTTATTGTATTTCTCGATGATATCTTGATCTACAGCCGAAGTTTGTCTGAGCAACTAGCGCATATACGCACTATTCTCGAAGTACTGAGAACTAGGAAGCTTTACGCTAAGGCTTCTAAGTGTGAATTCTTTAGAAAGGACCTTCTGTACTTGGGTCACATCATTACTAGCGATGGAATTTGAGTTGACCCTGAAAAGTTGGATAAAGTGTCAAATTGGCCCATTCTGAAGAATGCACGCCAAGTACAGTTCTTTTTAGACTTTACTGGATTCTTTCGTAAGTTTATCAAGGATTACTCTAAAGTTGTTGCTCTGCTTACACAACTTTTAAAAGGAGGGGTGAAAGGGCTAAAGACTTCGGGTCCTCATCGTAAAGGTAATCCCCCTGTTGTCTGGAATGAGCGTCTCGACGAGAGCTTTCGGACACTAAAGCACTTGGTGACTATTGTGCCAGTATTGCACATTGTGGATCCTAGCAAACCGTTTGAAGTTATAATGGATGCTAGTGATTATGTTATTGGTGCGGCATTATACCAAGATGGACGTCCTTTTGCGTTTGAAAGTAAGAAGCTTTCTGACGTTGAGATGCGTTATCCAACGTATCAAAAGGAGCTTTACGCCGTAGTCAACGCCTTAAGGAAATGGCGGCACTACGTTTGTTGCATGGACAGATCATCTCTCCTTGCGCTATATCTGTGATCAGGGTAATCTCAGAGGCCGGAAGGCTAGATGGGTTGAGCTTATGCAAGAGTATGACTTTGAGATCCTTATAGAAAATGATCCACCAATCGAGTTGCCGATGCACTCAGCCGGATTCCTGAGGTTAACACCTTGTCTATGGCTGAAATCTCGACGGATTTCTATCTCTCTCTCCGAGGGCTCTGTCGTTCCGATGGCCACTTTGGCAAGATATGGAACAAGGTCGAAGCGGGGCATGACTCGCATACAGGCCTGGGTGATCTGGAGACCCAACTGAGTCGTCCTGGACAGACGAGACAGCGACAATATTCCATTAGAGGTGGACTATTATTCAGAAATGGAAAAGTTTGCGTGCCGGAAATCGATGAAATTCGACAAAGGATTTTGTGCGAATGCCACGATGTTCCTAGCGCTGGGCACCCAGGCATCCAAAGAACTTTGGCTTTGGTGAAGCGATATTTCTATTGGCCAAGAATGCGCTCTTACATAGAGAGCTATGTAAACAGATGCGCTCAGTGTCAAGTCAATAACGCAGAGCGCCTTAGGAAAGCTTGCCTGCTACATCCATTGGAAATCCCAGATGCCAAGTGGCAGAGTATTTCCATGGACTTCATCGTTGGTTTGCCAAATACTAGTCAGGGCAATGACACTATTTGGGTTGTGGTCGATAGACTCAAAAAAATGGCAAAGTTTATACCAACGAAGTAGACAGTAAAAAGCCATAAGTTGGCGGTTTTATTTGTCGATCAGCTTTATAAGTTGTATGGTCTCCTAGAAGATATCGTCAGTGATCAAGATACTAAGTTCACTGGCCGATTTTGGCGAGGTGTCTATGCTCACCTTCCGATGAAGTTGAGTATGTCAACTTCTGACCATCGTGAGTCCGACGGACAGACTGAGAGGATGAATCAGACGTTAGAGGACATGTTGAGAGCCTATGTCTCTCACAGGAAGTCTCATTGGGAAAGGTATCTTCCACAGTTAGAGTTTGCCTATAATAGTAGCAAGCATTCTGCTACTGGATTTTGCCCATTCATGCTGATGTATGGATTCGAGCCTAAATCCCCAATTGCTATTGGCTTAGAGAAAGTTAAAGAACCCCAAGCTCGTGATTTCTTGTATGATATGCAAGAAATAGTATAAGAACGGCTCGTGATCGAGTCACTACTTATGCTAATCAAAAGAGATCTCCAAGGACTCTTGATGTGGGACAATGGATCTATCTAAAGATACCCAAGGATTCCAAGACTTTGCGAACAAGAAAGCATTATAAGCTTTGCATTATAAGCTTTCAACTTGATATTGTGGTCCATTCGTGATCACAAAGAAATTGGCCAAGTTGCCTACAAACTGGCTCTTCCTTCGGATGTTACTGTACATCCAATGTTTCATGTCAGCCGCCTTATGGTGAAATTGGACGATGCCGACGTTGTTGTGCCTATCAATGAAAATGTATGGCAAGATATGCAGATTGAGTATATTCCTCGAGAACCAAAAGCAGTTTTAGATCATCGTACCCGTCATTCACGTCAAAAGGCTTATGACGCGTACTTAATTAAATGGAAGGGTCAATCTGAAAGGTTTGCTACTTGGGAACCTGTTAGAGCTTTGAAGGCTCAATATCCCCACTTCATTGATGAGGACATCAATGGTTCTTAAGGGGAAAAGTATGTTATGTCCCGCTCACAGGAGAGGGGATCTAGCCCAGATGCCGTCGGGATGGGTGTCCAGTGTCCGGGCGGACGTAGTGTGAACACGGCCAGTGTGGCCGGCGATTATTATAAAAGGGAGGCCAAGGCCTCATTTGCAGTTATCGACCCCCATTGGCAGAGTGCCAGTGGTTAGCCCGCGAGGCTAGGAGTGCGCGAGGTCACCTCGAGGAGGTGAGGCCGCGAGGTATGGGATGCCGGGTCTTACAGGTGCATGCCTACGTCCTCGGACGCTGGCCCCAACACGGGGAGTTGCCGAATGGTGGCTATGAATGGGTGGTGAGTCCAACGCGTGTCTGTAGGCGGTCCGTGTAGCCGGGAGATCCACTCTCCTCGTTTGTTTCAGACACACATTGGGACGGTTGTACGCATCCATTCTTGAGAAGAAGCTAAGTAGATGGGCAGAGAGAGAGGGACTGCGTGCAACCGGGCATGCACGATTCAGAAGAGGTTTTTCTACTCTTGACCATATCTTGACACTCAGGGCCATCATCGAGGAGGACTGATCCCGAGGGAGACAGATCTATTGTAGCTTTGTGGATTTCCACAAAGCATTTGACACAGTACCCAGAGCTAGATTGATGCGCAGATTACAGGAGATGGGAGGACCCACAGAGCTAATTTGGGGGATCATGGCATTGTACCGATCAGTAGCAGGGCATGTACACACTTCAGAGGGTCTTTCGACAGTGGTTCACTCTACTATTGGGGTGAAGCAGGGCTGCCCGCTCTCTCCTACCCTATTTGGTATGTATGTGGATGAGGTTTCTGACTACATTGAGAGAGACGGTGATAGGAGTTTTTTGGTTTGAAGTTTGCCAGCACATGTATATATGGTGTGCCGCTTTTTTCCACTTTTGAGGTGCTATGGTTGCTTGTACAATGCTGAGCAATGCCAATCTTTCATGTATGCTCATGTTGATGCAAGTATTAAAGCTGCTTCGAGGCGCATCTAGGTGGAACCTTAAAAACTTGAGCTCATGGGCCGGTTTGATCGAGGATCGACGCATTTTCAAGCTTGAACTTGGTCATCATGCAAGGCAAACCCGGGCACCAAGTAGTCGAACGAAGTGGGTGAAATCTAAGATAAAATAAGCTGCCACGAGAGGTGAGATGCTTTGTAGTGGTGAAGAGGCAAAGGCCTTGACTCGAGACCTCGAAGAAGGGGGCGGGGGGGGGGGGTTAGTGAGAACCCACCCTTGACTGAAAATTGTAAAAAGGCTGGCTGCAATGATTGGGGGAATGGCCTGCACCTGAAGGAGGCGGCGCTGTCTGAGGACGGGTGGCCAGGACGATACTGGCCAGCAGGGGAGAGCAGATTGGGAAAAAGGGCCCGAAGCCGCCGTGACAAGGAGGTGAATCAGGGGGGGCTCGCTTAAGGAAAGGAGTAGGAGCAGAATCTGTGGGGAAACTCACACCTTGCTGCAAAGGAGCTCTGAGAGGGGGGCAGAGCACGAGCCGAGCTTGAGGAAAGAAGGAGATAGTCAGGAGGAACTCAACCGGCAGAGGGGTCGCCATGTTCAGCACGTAAGGAGGGAGTTTCCATCAGAGAGGAGAGAGGCCGGCTACACAGAGGGACCACACCAAATTGCAGAGATAAAGGGCGCAGTGTAAAGCCGAAAGCCAGGAGGGAGCACTTCTCTCAGACAGGGGTGGAGAACCTCAAGGTGCGCCATCTGGAAGCCGAGGACCGGCTGTGTTCAAGGCCGAACTCAGGGAGGCAAGGGGATGAAGGCCATGACCTGCTACATGGGGACCAAACGAAGCAGGACAGAGAAGCACCTAGCACTACAAGAGAAGGGAGAGCCGATTTTAAGGGCAGGGGGCCTTCTCAGGGCATGTAGACTTGCCATTTACAGAGTGCTATCTGTCACTGGTTGAAGGGTGGTATAGAGGAGCGCCAGTGCATAGGGAACGTTGGCTGGAGTTGACTATCAGGTGTGGTGCTTGTCAAGGGCAGCTCAAGATTCAAGTGTCCTCAAGGCTACATGAGAAAAGGATGCACTAGGAATAAGTGGTGTTTCTTGTAGCCCATGGTCGAGGGCTTATGTTGACAGCTGGATACGGTCTTTAGAGTGGTAGTTGCAGGTAATTGAGCGGATAGATTTGTGATCCTGACTGGCGGAAAGGCCAAGCAATAGAGGTGTTTTGCTTCGGCTTTTCTCTGTCAACGGGGATAGAGGAGCACCGCTGGCGGGGACATGGATCCCGCTATTGTTATACGCTGATGATATTGTGTTGATCTCCGACTCTCCAGAAGGGATACAACGTCACTTGGATGCTTTGCATAGGTTTGCCCATGAAAGTGAATTTAATACCACCCCACAGTGAATCAGGAGGTCAACGCCTGCATTCATATACGGCCAGGAGAAAGTGGAGTATACAGATGCTTACACTTACCTCGGAGTGGTTTTTAGTGGGCCAGCATTCTCATTAAGGAGAGCAACAAGGACTAGATTGACCAGAGCCCATTCCGCATTGGGTAGACTGGAGAGGATGTATTCACAGGTTCAGTTTCAGGAGCCTCGGCAAAGCTCTTGCTCTTTGACATGCCAGTGGCCTCTGCATTGCTCTATGCAGCTGAGATGTGGGGGCCTTCATTGGATCATCACGGGAGGATGGGTCGCACAGAAGGATGGGGAGACATGGAGAAGCCCCTGGTCTCTATGCTCTCGCGGCTCATTAGAGCCAAGGCCTCAATAGCACGTGCCATTATTCGAGCAGAGCTAGCTTCCCCCCACTAGTAGTTGAGGTGCTCACTAGATCCGTCTCCGCATGTGGACACTTCCCAGAGACAGATACGCCCGCCTTGCACTTGAGTCCGTTAGCCATGCAGGGAGATACGGCAGGTTGGTATGGGGAGATGACATCCTGGTTCCAGGCGCATGGGTTCAGTATAGACGGATTGCACCCCTTCCAGTACTCACTGGGCGCACCCTCCATGACTCTTACACAGCCCGAAATCACCAGGCTCATCCGCCAGGACCTGATTCAGCTAGACACCAGGAGGACATGGATACAGCCAACACAGTAGCTGGGAAAGAAGATGGCTTTCTACAGAGAACATCTTCTCCAGCCTACAACTGACGGTTTTGTGCCGAGGCCCAAATACATGGACACCCACTTATCTCATGGGCTACGATGCGCTATTGGCCAAATACGCACATCTTCACACCAGCAACGGATCGAGACTGGGAGATACAACGGAGTACCAGCAGAGGCCAGGACGTGTCCCCCTATGTGACATGGAGCCTGAGACAGAGTTACACTACACATGCCACTGCCCCGTCGACTACGACATACGAGGCCGCTTCCACTGCTTGTTCAGAGTGGGCTTTGGACCACTCTCCAAAGTCATGGGGTACGAGGATCAGAGATGCCTGGGTTTATTTCTGCTCGATCTCCGTAGACACAGAAAGAGCCTACTGAGAGGAGAGGTCAGCCAGTCCCAGAGACACATCCCAGACTTCATTGGAGCAGACACTGGACACCCAGAGGAGCTACTACCACAGCAGATTTTGTTGTCTCGCACCATAGGCACACTGATCGACTGAGCAACTGAATTGGGGAGATCCAGACGCCCACGAATGCGGAAGACTACACAGCATCGACGGAGGCTACATCAGAGGAACCGGATCACTTTGGCACGTTATGCACGACACTCGATCAGACTGCTGACCATGGAGGAGATTGATGAGATTCGCCAGCAACCAATGTTGGATCTCTTGTGACTCGTGGTTTAGCTATCCCGGCTAGCTGCTTATTTTCACACCTACCAGCTTAGGATTTCATAGTATTTATATCTCATTCTTTTGTCATTTCATTTTTGCGACTTTGTATCATATCCACCGCACTGTAACGCTCTCGTCTCATAGGTTATTTTGGCCTTTTGAAGACGTTAATATAACGTTTCATTTCATTTTCTCCATCCAGAGTGCAGATGAGGATGGATTCTAGTAGTAGTATCTTTGTTCTAGTTCTTTTGTACCCAGACATGGTATTAGACTCACCATTTTGTAACAGATTGGTCTCATAGGTCATTTTGGCCTTTTGAAGACGTTAATATAACATTTCATTTCATCTCTCTCTCTCTCTCTCTCTCTCTCTCTCTCTCTCTCTCTCTCTCTCTCTCTCTCTCTCTCTCTCTCTCTCTCTCCTCTGCACCCGCCCTTGTTGGCGCGCCTCTCTGCACACACACACACACACACACCCCCCTGCTCGCGTTCCCGCTTCCTCTCCCTCTCCCTCTCTCCCGTTATTCCTCCCCCTGCTCCCGCTGTCCCCCCCTGCTCTTGCTGTCCCCCCCCCCCCCGCTCGCGTTGCTCTGCACCCGACCTTGCGCGCTCTCTACTCCTGTCCCCGTGCCTCATTTTCTTGCAACCCTAACCCCACCCCGCAGAGAGAGAATGGACCTTTTTGCACAAGCGTAAAGAGAGGAGGAAGTTGTAGCGTAGAGAGAGAGTGGATGGATCTTTTTCTAGCGTAGAGAGAGAAGGAAGTTTAGGCGTAGAGAGAGAGTGGATGGATTTGAGGCGTAGAGAGAATGCGTAGAGAGAGGAAATCGGAGAGCGTAAAGAGAGAATAGGTCTGCCCGCGTAGAGAGAGAGAGAGAGAGAGAGAGAGAGAGAGAGAGAGAGAGAGAGAGAGAGATAGAGAAAAGAAAAAAACTCCGATACCCCCTTTCCCTTCCCTGTCGCGGCCTCTCAATCATGAGAAAGCCGAATAGCAAGGAGGACCTAGTGGAGGATGCCATCCAAAAATGCAAAGAAGAATTGAGCGAGTCCATCTGCAAGTTCAACCGCCACCTCTTAGGTACTATTAACGGACTCGACGCACGCGTGGCAACGCACGAAAGCACGATAAGTACACTCGAAGATCGCGTGAAGGCCCAAGATGAGGAAATCACACTACTCAAGAAAGAGCTTGCAGAGGCGCGATCGCAGAATCACCTCGAAGAGGGAGAACTTCAACCCTCAGTCATTGAAGAGCTTAACACGATTAAGGAACAAGTACGGGCCATCAAAGAAGGTGGGGAGCAATAAAAAGAAATGACGACCTCGTGGGTAGATGTCATCACAAACACCCAGGAAAAAGCAAAAAAGGCCGAAAAATGGATCGAGATTGTCAAGAACGTGAAAGGCAAGGAAATAACTCCCACCCCCACACCAACCATCATCAACTTGACACTAGAAGAGGAGCAAGGGAGACGTGTGCGGGCCTTACACGTAAGGATATGTGGCCTCAGAGACCAAGATAATGTAGATAAAGAGGTGAAAGAACTCATGACTCTGGTGGGGGTCAACGAGCAGACGCATACGAGGGCATGGAGAGTGGGCACTAAGAAAAGTAGGAGCAATGGAGAAACCTCGAAAGAAAGGGCACTCATTCTCCGCTTCGCCTCCATGGAAGTGAAGAAAGACTTCTTGAAGAAGAGAGCGACTCTAAAGAAGACGGGCATCTTTCTTGGAGATGACCTCACCCTCTCGCAGATTGCTCATATGCAAGAAGTAATGCCGAAAATAAGAGCAGCAAGGGAAAAGGGGAAGATTGCTTTTTACAGGGATGGAAAGGTGGTGATATTGGAGCGACGCCCCGCATGACGGTGCGAGACCTATGGGACCACACTAAAGATGGCAACCTGGAATTGTAATGGGTCACTCCGTCTTGATGTAGGGGCCTTTGAGGATAGCTTCACGGGGAGAGACATCATTTTCTACTCTAAGACGCATCAAGCACCGAGACAATCCATGCCACAGGTGAGCGGATAAAGATGGGAGACAGCCTGCAGACAGGAGACCAGATCGGAGCATCGAGGACGGGGCTCAGGGGGAGTGGCAATTCTATTCAGGGAGCAACTACAGCCAATGATATATATAGCACACAAGGATGAACAGGCTAGGTACATGTGGGTGAGGCTTAGGGCAGAGACGGGCAGATACCTCTACATTGCTATTTGTTACTTTCCTCCTAGTACATCGGTATATGCATCACCTAGGGAACAATCCCCCTTTGCTATTTTGGATAATGACATATGGCAGTTTTCCAAGGATGGTGACATTATCATAGTAGGGGATTTCAATGCTAGCAGACAATATTTTATGATACTTCCGAAGAGATGCTTAGGGAGCTGGACGTCACAGCGATGGGTCTATCCAGACTATCACAAGATGAGGAATACACTGAATATGGCAGATACTTGATAGATATGGGAACTGCACACAGATTGGCCATTGTGAATGGCCTACAAAGATTTTCGACAGCTGGAGGTTTTACTTGCTTTCCACACCGACATGGTGCGAGGACAATGGATTATGTTATGGCCCAGCCAAGTCTCATTCCTTTCTTTCAGGATTTCATGGTGGACACTAGGCCAATTGGAGTAGCAGCTGATCATGCTATCGTGTCTTTCACCCTGACCTTTCAGTTCAGCACACACACTCGGCATACCTTCATAAGGGAGACATTCAATGAGATATACAGGCAGTTATGCACCCAGGAGCCAAGACGGCCACTAGATGAACTCACTCAGATACTGATAGAGACGCTCCATGATGCAGCATCAGAGGCATACCCCCACAGCCAGCCCACACGGACACGATCTGGGAACATGCCCCAGAACAGTTGGTATGATGAGGAGTGCAGAGAGACGAGCATCAAACTACAGAGGGAAGTGCTCACGGGTATTACCACACATAGACAGTCGCGTATTATCTTTCGCCGCCTAGTGCCACAAAGAAAAGGGCCTATCTATCTCAGCTAGAGCGAGATCTATACCAGCTATTTATAAGTCAGGACTTAGGCGAAGCATGGAGGCTATTCCACGAGCATTCACCACCACCCGCGGTCACCTCCACTGAGACATCGAGGGAATATGCCACATCGCTCTACAACATCAGGGCAACCACCTTTGCCTTTTGCCGAACCCACTAGAGACATGCCCAGAGACATGTTCCTTCTTTACTGCCGAGAGGGTAAGGAAAGCCATTGACAAGATGAAGGCAAGAAGAGCACACGATCATGATGGTCTCGTAGCAGAGCACTTCATCCATGCCAGGGATATGCTTGCAGAGCTCCTGGCTATGATGTTTAATCGAGCCATGTATGAAGGCTTCCCGGAGACTTGGAGTATGTCTACGATTGTGCCTATTTTCAAGTCAGGAGATCCCATGATTCCCGCGAATTATCGCACCATTATGGTTGGCCACACATTAGCTAGGTTGTATGCATCCGTTTTTGAGCAGGAGCTGAGTAGATGGGCAGAGCGAGAGGGAATAAGAGCACCAAGGCAAGCACGTTTCAAGAGAGGTTTCTCCACTCTTGACCAGATTCTGACACTCAGAGCTATTATTGAGGAGGGCAAACACCATGGCAAGAAGATCTATTGTTGCTTTGTGGGTTTCCGCAAAGCTTTCGATACAGTGCCGAGAGCCAGACTCATACGCAGATTACAGGACATGGGTGTGCCTACAAAGCTGATTTGGGGGATTCTGGCTCTATATAGGACAGTAATGGGGCGGGTACGCACCACTGAGGGAATGTCGGACATGGTCCTCTCCAATATTGGAGTAAAGCATGGATGCCCCCTATCCTCGACTCTTTTTGGGATGTATGTGGATGAGTTTTCGGACTATGTAGAGCGTCAGGGGGACAGGGGGGCCCCAACTAGCAGGGACATGGATTTCGCTGTTACTGTATGCTGATGATATTGTGCTGATCTCTGACTCACCGAAGGGTATGCATCGTCGCTTGGATGCTCTGCATACATTTGCTCGTGACAGTGGATTGTCTGTCAATCTGGGGAAAACCAAGGTTATGGTGTTCAACACCACACCACAGTGGGTCAGGAGGTCGGCATCCACATTTATGTATGGCCAGGAGACTGTGGAGTACACAGATGCATATACTTATCTTGAGGTAGTCTTCGGTGGACCGGTGTTTTCACTAACGAGAGCATCAAAGACTAGACTGACGAGAGCATATGCAGCTCTGGGAGGATTGGAGAGGATGTGTTCGCAGGTTCGGTTTCAAGAACCGCGAACAAAGCTTTGGCTTTTTGACACTCTAGTGACTCCAGCTATGCTCTATGGAGTTCAGGTATGGGGACCCTCAGTAGACCACCATGGGAGATCTCGCAACACAGATGGATGGAGATGTATGGAGAGGCCTCTGGTCTCTATGATCGCTCGGATGATTCGGACTAAGGCCTCAGTACCACGTGAGATTATCCGAGCCGAGCTAGCCGCATCCCCCCTCGTGGTGGAGGCGTTGACGAGATCAGTTTCTTTTATGCACGATCTATGGGATCTCCCCAGGGACAGATACGCTCGGCTTGCCTTGGAGTCATCTCGACAACTAGCTCTACAAGGCGATACAGCATGTTGGTGCGGACAGATGACAGCATGGTTTCAGTCGCATGGTCTCAAGATGGATAGATTGCCTCCACTTCAGTACTCTCTGGATACACCCTCCCTATCTCTCACACGGACAGAGATCACAAGACTCATACGTCAGGATCTGATTCAGCTAAATAGCAGGAGCACATGGATACAGCCGACACAGGAGTTGGGCACGAAGATGGCCTTCTACAGAGAGCATCTTCTCCAACTCACGGAGGACGGCTTTGTGACTAGGCCTGCATACATGTACACACACTTATCTCATGGGATAAGATGCGCTATTGGAGAGATACGCACATCCTCACACAGCTCCAAATCGAGACTGGCCGATTTAGAGGGGTGCCGGCAAGAGCGAGGATATGTCACCTATGCAACTTAGAGCCAGAGACAGAGCTGCACTACACGTCACTTCCCGGCATACTATGAGATACGCGGCCGCTTCCATTGCCTGTTCAGAGAAGGGTTTGGACCTTTTTCTAGAGTCATGAGATACAAGGATCAGAGGTGTCTCGGATTGTTCTTGCTAGAGCTGCGCAAATTTAGGGAGAGCTTGCTGAGAACATCAAAGGAAAGACAGTCTCATAGACGAATCACAGATTTCTTTACACCAGCCACAGGAGAGCCAACGGAGCAGTCATACAACAAATCTCAGAGCCTACTCATACTAGAGGTACACTACTTGATCAAGCCACGGAACTTGGCAGATCCAGACGTCCACGACCTCGGGGGGTCTCCCACTACAGACGAAGGCTGCAACAAAAGATACAGATCACTCTAGCTCGACATGCAAGACGCCCTACCAGGGTACTGACCATGCAGGAGGTCGATGAGATCCGACAACGACCAATGATAAATTTCATCTGAACCCACAAACCCCCCCCCCCCCCCCAATTTCCTTTCTCCTTAGCGTCTTAGTGTTAGTTCTTTGTACCTTTGTAATGTCCATACTCAGACATGGTATCAGATTCACCAATTGTAACTTTTTTGGTCTCATAGGCCATTTTGGCCTCTTGAAGACGTTAATATAACATTTCATTTCATTTCTCGCGCGAAGTGAGTACTGGCTGGAAGACTCTCTCTGAAAGGCCGCTCTATGTAGCATGCCAGTGCGAGCAAGTCTGTAACCCTAAAGAGGTTCAGGCGACCACAGCACAGCAAACGAGCAGAGCAGCGTGCAGGCAAGTGTGAGTGAAGGAGTCGCTTGCAGCAAGCAGGTAGGATCGCAGAGGCCTGAGGGCATCACACACAAGATGCGAAGGTTGCACGCGCAAGAGCAGCCTGTGAAGGTCGCGGGGTTTCGTCACGCCACAAGCAACTACAAGCGTTTGTGTTTTTGGAGCAGAGCACGCCAGAGAGGTAGCTCTAGCCTTCAGCAGACCAGATCGTCGGCCTCACCTCTCCATCGCTTGTCTCTCCCTGCAAACGTTTTCAGACAAATTAGCCAGTGTTTTGCTGAGTCATTGCCACAGTACCTCACCTCGTATAACATCAACATTCATACAGTACCGGAGTGGAAGGGGAAGTCGAAGAACTTCTCCGCATTGATGGGTAGTGAGGCTACTCATACAAAGGCATGGAGGGTAGGGAAGAAGACACAAGGCAATGGGAAGACTTCAAAAGGAAGAGCTTTAATCATCCGTTTCCCATCCATGGAGGCAAAGAAGGACTTCTTGAAGCGCCCTACACTAAAGAAAACGGGCATATTCCTTGGAGATGACCTCACTCTCACACAACTTGCGCCTATGAGAGAGGTAATGCCAGAGATTCAAGCGGCAAGGGAGAAGGGAAAGAGTGCCTTCTACAGAGATGGCCGGGTGGTGATTGTAGAGCGGCGCTCCACATGACGGTGCGAGACCTATGGGACCACACTCAAAATTGCCACATGGAATTGTAATGGATCTATGCACCTTGATGTGGGTGCTTTTGAGGAGAGTTTTACGGGAAGAGACATCGTCTTCTACTCTGAGACACATCAAGCCCCGGGGCAATGTATGCCTCACATTAGTGGATATAGATGGGAGACAGCCTGTAGATAGGAGACACGATCAGAGCACAGAGGGCGGGGCTCAGGAGGAGTGGCAATGTTATTCAGGGAGGAGTTGCAACCATTGATACATATAGCCCGCAGGGATGAGCAAGCTAGGTACATGTGGGTGAGATTGAGAGCAAAGACAGGCAGATATCTTTACATTGCTATTTGCTACTTTCCCTCGAGTACGTCAGTTTATGCACCACCCAGAGGAGAGTCCCCCTTCTCTATTTTGGATGATGACGTATGGGAGTTCTCTACAGATGGTGACATCATCATTCTAGGGGATTTCAATCCTAGGACTGCCCATCATCAGACAGTATTTTATGATACTTCAAAGGATATGCTGAGAGAGTTGGATGTTGCAAAGACGGGCCTATCCAGACTATCATAGGATGGAGAACACACTGAGTATGGATGACACTCGATAGACATGGGGACTACACATGGTTTGGCCACCTTGAATGGCCTACAGAGATTTCCCGCTGCGGGGGGGGTTTACATGCTTTCCACACAGACATGGAGCCAGCACAGTGGACATAGTCATGGCACAGCCGAGCCTCATCTCCAGTATCCAGGCTCTCACGGTTGGACCCAGACCTGTTGGTGTGGCAGTGGACCATGCTCTTGTGTCGTTGACCATGTCTTTTCAGTTTAGTGTAGCACACAGGCTACGAGCAGCAGCCCCTACTCGCTACACCTTCACGCGGGAGACGGACTCTGTATACATAGATGGGATCTACAGATGTCTGTGCACAGAGGAGCCAGGGTGACCTGTGGAGGAACTTAATACTATACTGACACAGACACTACATGATGCAGCAGCAGCGGCATACCCACGTACCCAGCCTGAGCAGAGAGGTCGTTCGAGGAGCATGCCCCAGAACAGTTGGTATGAGAGTAGTGCCAGGACACTAGAGCTAGACTTCAGAGGGAGGTGCTTTTGGGGGACACCACTCACAGACAGTCACAGATTGACTTTCGACGCCTTGTGTGGCGGAAGAAGACGCCTTGTGTGGCGAAAGAAGAGGGCATTTTTGGCTCGCCTAGAGCAGGATCTATACCAGCTACTCTTTAGTCACGACTCACGTGAGGCATGGCGGCTCTTTCATGAGCACCCCCCCCCCCCCCGGCCATCACTTCTACAGAGGCCTGGGGCCAATATGCATCATCTCTGTACACAGTTCCTGAGCAGCCCCCCCTTCCGGACCCCCCCGATCCATGCTGACACACGTGCTTTTTTAACCACTGAGATGGTGAGGAAGGCCATTGACAAGATGAGGACTGGGAGAGCATATGATCATGATGGCTTAGTGGCTGAGCATTTCACGCATGCCAGAGATTTACTAGCAGAGCTTCTACCATTTATGTTTACCCGTGCCATGTTTGAGGGCTTGCCTGATACTTGGAGTCTATCTACTATTGTACCTATCTTCAAGTCGAGAGACCCTATGGAGCGTGGGAATTATCGCACTATCATGATTGGACACACTTGGCACACTTGTATGCATCTATTCTTGAGCAGCAGCTGAGTAGTTGGGCAGAGTGGGAGACGATACGCGCAGCCGGTCGGGCAGGCACGTTTCAGGAGGGGTTTTTCTACTCTTGACCATATCTTGACACTCAGAGCCATCATTGAGGAGGGCAAATCGCATGGGAGACGGATCTATTGTAGCTTTATGGATTTCCGCAAAGCACTTGACACAGTGCCCAGAGCTAGATTGATGCGCAGATTACATTAGATGGGAGTACCCACAGAGCTCATTTGGGGGGTCATGGCATTATACAGGTCAGTAGTGGGGCATGTACATACCCCAAAGGGTCTATCCACACCGGTTTACTCCACTATTGGGGTGAAACAGGGCTGCCCGCTCTCTCCTACTCTATTTGGTATGTATGTGGATGAGGTTTCTCACTACATTGAGAGAGATGGTGATAGAGGTGCACAGCTGGCAGGGACATGGATTCCACTATTGTTATATGCTGATGATATTGTGTTGATCTCCGACTCTCCGCAGGGGATGCAACGTCACTTGGATGCTTTGCATAGGTTTGCTCAGGAAGGTGGTTTGTCCGTCAACCTTGGTAAAACCAAGGTCATGGTATTTAATACCACCCCACAGTGAATCAAGAGGTCAGCAGCCGCATTCACATACGGCCAGGAGAAAGTGGAGTATGCAGATGCTTACACTTATCTTGGAGTGGTTTTTAGTGAGCCAGCATTTTCATTGAGGAGGGCAGCAGAGACTAGATTGACCAGAGCCTATGCAGCATTGGGTAGATTGGAAAGGATGTGTTCACAGGTTCAGTTTCACGAGCCTCGGACGAAGCGCTGGCTCTTTGACACTTTGGTGGCTTCTGCATTGCTTTATGAAGCTGAGATTTGGGGACCTTCAATGGATCATCACGGGAGGACAGGCCGCAATGATGGATGGGGGGACATGGAGAAGCCTCTGGTCTTTATGATCTCGCGGCTCATTAGAGCCAAGGCTTCAGTACCACGTGCTATTGTACGAGCAGAGCTAGCTGCCCCCCACACTAGTGGTTGAGGCGCTCACAAGATCTGTCTCCTTCATATACCGCATGTGGGAACTTCCCAGAGACAGATATGCACACCTTGCACTTGAGTCCTCTCGACAGTTAGCCATGCAGGGAGATACAACATGCTGGTATGGGGAGATGACATCATGGTTTCAGGCGCATGGGTTCAGCATAGATAGATTGCCTCCCTTCCAGTACTCACTAGATGCACCCTCTCTGACTCTTACACAGTCAGAGATCACCAGGCTCATCTACCAAGACCTGACTCAGCCAGACACCAAGAGGACATGGATACAGCCAACATAGGAGCTGGGCACGAAGATGGCTTTCTACAGAGAGCATTTTCTCCAGCTTACGGAGGATGGTTTTGTGACGAGGCCGAAATACATGGACACTCACTTGTCTCATGGGATACGATGTGCTATTGGCGAGATACGCACATCTTCACACCAGCTGCGGATCGAGACCGGGAGATACGGCGGAGTACCGGTAGAGGCCAGAACATGCTCCCGGTGTGACATCGAGCCTGAGACAAAGTTGCACTACACATGCCACTGCCTCGTCCACTACGAGATACGAGGCCGCTTCCATTGCTTGTTCAGAGAGGGCTTTGGACCATTCTCTAGAGTCATGCGGTACAAGGATCAGAGATGCCTGCGTTTGTTTTTGCTCGAGCTGCGCACACACAAAGAGAGCCTGATGAGAGGAGAGGCTAGCCAGTCTCAGAGACAGATCACAGACTTCTTTAGAGCTGCCACTGGACATCCGAAGGAGTTACTACCACGGCAGAGCTCGTCGCTTTAGACCAGAGGCACACTGATCGACCGAGCGACTGAGCTAGGGAGATACATACGCTCACGACTGCGGAGGACTACACAGCATTGACGGAGGTTGCATCAGAGGATTCGGATCACTTTGGCTCGACATGCACTACGCCCGGTCAGACTACTGACCATGGAGGAGATTGATGAGATCCGCCAACGACCGATGCTGGATCTCTTGTGATCTAGCTATCCCAGCTAGATGTTTAGCTGCTTAGTTCACACCTAGCAGTTTTTGATTCCATAGTATTTTATTTTGTCATTTTGTCATCTTGTTACTTTGACTTTGTATCAGATCCACCACATTGTAACTTTCTGGTCTCATAGGTCACTTTGGCCTTTTGAAGACGTTAATATAACATTTCATTTCATTTCTCTCTCTGTTGTAGCCACTGCCCCCGAGCCCCGTCCCCTTTGCACTCTCCCCTGTTGCATGCCCTCTCGAGCCTCCCCCCCCCCCCCCCCCCCCCCCCCCCCCCTACAGCCCTGACCCCTCGCGCTCTCCCTCTGCAGCCCCGACCCCTCGCGTTCCCCCTAACGCTCCCCCCTTTTTTGTTGCCTTGCCCCCCTTGATGTCCAGTACGTAGAGAGAGAGAGCAAGGAAACAGAACGGAGAGAGAGAGAGAGAGAGAGAGAGAGAGAGAGAGAGAGTGGAAAAAAATACATAGCGAGAGAAAGCCTGCACGCGCAGAGAGGAAAAAAAAATCCGATTTTTCCTCTTCTCAATTATGTGAGTGCGGGTTTTTTTGCAGTGTATATCCACCCAAGTGATTTTTCCCCCCTCTTCCCTTTCCCCACTATATCTTCTTCTCCACTTCATTCTATTTCTCTTCCTCTCCTTTTGCGGCCTTCAATCATGACAGAACAAAATGGCAAGGATGATCCTATGGAGGATGCCATTCAAAAATGCAAAGAAGACATGAGCGAGTCCTTCAACAAGATCAATCGCCACCTCCTAGCTACTATTAAGGCAATCGACAAGCACGTGTCAGCACAGGAAAGCACGATACTTACACTTGAGGATCGTGTGAAGGCCCAAGATGAGAAAATCGCACTACTCAAGAAAGAGCTTGCAGAGGTGCGATAAGCAAAATGTTCTCGAAGAGGAAGAGCTTCAACCCTTAGTAATTGAAGAGCTTAATACGATTAAAGAAGAAGTGCGGGCCATCAAAGAAGGTGAGGAGCAACAAAAAGAAATGACGACCTCGTGGGTAGATGTCATCACAAAGACCCAAGAAAAAGCAAAAGAGGCCGAGAAATGTTGATCGAGATTGTCAAGAAAACACGGGCAAGGAAATAACCCCCACCCCCACACCAACCATTATTGACCTGACACTAGAAAAGGAGCAAAGGAGACGTGTGCGGGCCTTACACATACGGATATGTGGCCTCAGAGATCAAGATAGTGTGGATAAAGAGGTGAAAGAACTCATGAGTTTGGTGGGGGTTAACAAGCAGACACATACCACGGCTTGGAGAGTGGGCAATAAGAAAAGTGGGAGCAACGGGGAAAAGGGCACTCATCCTCCGTTTCCCCTCCATGGAAGCGAAGGACAACTTCTTGAAGAAGAGACCAACTCTACAGAAGACATGCATCTTTCATGGAGATGACCTCACCCTCTCGCAGATTGCTCATATGCAAGAGGTAATGTCGAAAATTAGAGCAGCAAGGAAGAAAGAGAAGATTGCTTTACAGGGATGGCAGGGTGGTGATATTGGAGCATGACGGTGCAAGACCAATGGGACCACACTAAAGATGCCAACCAGGAATTGTAATGGGTCACTCCGTCTTGATGTAGGTGCCTTTGAGGATAGTTTCACTGGGAGAGACATCATTTTCTATTCTGAGGCGCATCACGCCCCTAGAAATCCATGCCACAGGTGAGACGATATAGATGGAAGACAGCCTACAAACACGAGACCAGATCAGAGCATCGAGGACGAGGCTCAAGGGGAGTGGCAGTTTTGTTCAAGGAGGAATTGCAGCCATTGATATATATAGCACGCAAGGATAAACAGAATAGGTATATGTGGGTGAGGCTAAGGGCAGAGACTAGGGGATTTCAATGCTAGGATTGCCCACCACTAGACAATATTTTATGATACTTCCGAAGAGATGCTTAGGGAGCTGGACGTCACAGAGATGGGTCTATCCAAACTATCACAAGAGGAGAAATACACTGAATATGGCAGATACTTGATAGATATGGGAACTGCACATAGATTGGCCATTTTGAACGGCATACAAAGATTTTCGACAACCAGAGGTTTTACATGCTTTCCACATCGAAATGGTGCTAGTAAAGTGAATTATGTTATGGCCCAGCCAGGTCTCATTCCATTCTTTCAAGATTTCATGGTGGACACTAGGCCAGTTGGAGTAGTAGTTGATCATGCTCTCTTGTCTTTCACTCTTACCTTTCAATTTAGTACAGCTCCATTAGGAGAGGTCCCCATGCACACTCGGTATACCTTCATGAAGGAAACAGATTCTATGTATATGGATGAGATATACAGGCAGCTATGCACTCAAGCGCCGGGACGGCGACTAGATGAACTCACTTAGATATTGACAGAGACGCTCCATGATGCAACATCAGAGGCATACCCCCACAGCCAACCTACACAGAGACGATCTAGGAGCATGCCCCAGAACAGTTGGTATGATGAGGAGTGTAGAGAGACGAGAACCAAATTACAGAGGGAAGTGCTCCTAGGCATCACCACACATAGACAATAACGGATTATCTTTCGCTGCCAAATGCAACGTAAGAAAAGGGCTTATCTATCTCAGCTAGAGCGGGATCTGTATCAGCTATTTATGAGTCAAGACTTGTGCAAAGCATGGAGGCTATTCCACGAGCATTTACCACCACCATCGGTCACCTCCACAAAGACATGGGGGGAATATGCCACAACTCCCTACACAGCATCAAGGAAGCCACCTTTGTCAGACCCACTAGAGACATGCTCGGAGACATGTACTTTCTTTACTACCGTGAGGGTAAGGAAAGCCATTGACAGGATGAAGACAAGGAGAGCACATGATCATGATGGTCTGGTAGCAGAGCACTTCATCCATGCCAAAGATATGCTTGCAGAGCTCCCTGCTATGATGTTTAATCGAGCCATGTATGAAGGCTTTCCTGAGACTTGGAGTATGTCTACGATTGTGCCTATTTTCAAGTCAAGAGATCCCATAATTCCCGGGAATTATCTCACCATCATGGTTGCTCAAACATTGGCTAGGCTATATACATCCGTTAATGAGCAAGAGCGGAGTAGATGGACAGAGCGATAGGGCATACGAGCACCAGGGCAAGCAGGATTCAAAAGAGGTTTCTTCACTCTTGACCAGATTCTGACACTCAGAGCTATTATTGAGGAGGGTAGACCAGTAGACACCATGGCAAGAGGATCTATTGTAGCTTTGTGGATTTCCGCAAATCTTTTGACACACTGCCGTGAGACAGACTTATACGCAGACTACGGAACATGGATGTGCCTATAGAGCTGATATGGGGTATTCAGGCTTTATACAGAACAGTGATGGGGCAGGTACGCACTACTAGGGGAATGTGTGACATGGTCCACTCCACTATTGGAGTGACGCAGGGATGCCCCCTATCTCCAACTCTTTTCGGGATGTATGTGGATGAGTTTTCACTATGTAGAGCATCGGGGAGACAGAGGGGCTCAGCTAGCAAGGACATGGATTCCATTGTTACTATATGCTAATGATATTGTGTTGATTTCTGATTCTCTAGAAGTTTGCTCATGACAATGGATTGTCGGTCAACCTTGGGAAAACCAAGCTTATGGTGTTCAACACCACACCACAGTGGGCGAGGAGGTCAGCACCCACATTTACATATGGCCAAGAGACTGTCGAGTACACAGATGCATATACCTATCTTGGGGTAGTTTTCGGTGGACTAGTGTTTTCACTGAGGAGAGCATCAGAGACTAGACTAACGAGAGCATATGCAGCCTTGGGAGGACTCGAGAGTATGTGTTCGCAGGTTTAGTTTCAAGAACCGCAAACAAAGATCTGGCTTTTTGACACTCTAGTGACTTCAGCTATGCTCTACGGAGGCCTTGAACGGCATACAAAGATTTTTGACATTCGGAGGAGTTACTACCACAACAGAGCTCGTCGCCTGACACAAGAGGCACGCTGATCGACCGAGCGACCGAGTTGGGGAGATCCAGACGCCCACGACTGCGGAGGACTACACAGCATTGACGGAGGTTGCATCAGAGGATTCGGATCAATTTGGCCCGACATGCACGACGCCCGGTCAGACTACTACCATGGAGGTAATTGATGAGATCCGCCAACGATCGATGCTGGATCTCTTGTGATCTAGCTATCCCAGCTAGCTGCTTAGTTCACACCTAGCAGTTTAGGATTCCTTAGTATTTTATTTTTCCCATCTTGTTCCTCTGACTTTGTTTTAGATTCACCACGTTGTAACTTTCTGGTCTCCTAGGTCACTTTGGCCTTTTGAAGACGTTAATATAACATTTCATTTCATCATCTCTCTCTCTCTCTCTCTCTCTCTCTCTCTCTCTCTCTCTCTCTCTCTCTCTCTCAAGCTTCACCTATGTAGGGATCACCACATCAAAACTTGCTATCATCACTCCTACGTCAGAGAAACCAATTCTTCTTCTTCTTCTTCTTCTTCTTCTTCTTCTTCTGCTTCTGCTTCTCCTTCTCCTTCTCCTCCTTCTTCTTCTCCTTCTCCTTCTCCTTCTCCTTCTGCTTCTCCTTCTGCTTCTGCTTCTCCTTTTTCTCCTTCTGCTTCTCCTTCTCCTTCTCCTTCTCCTTCTGCTTCTCCTTCTTCTTCTCCTTCTCCTTCTCCTTCTGCAGCTCCTTTTTCTCCTGCTTCTGCTGCTCCTTCTCCTTCTCCTCCTCCTCCTCCTCCTCCTGCTCCTCCTCCTTCTCCTTCTCCTTCTTCTTCTCCTACTCCTCCTTCTTCTTCTTCTTCTCCTCTTGCTTCTGCTGCTCTCTCTCTCTCTCTCTCTCTCTCTCTCTCTCTCTCTCTCTCTCTCTCTCTCTCAGCCCAGTCCCTCCCCCCCCCTCTTGCACATTCAGATTTCAAACCTGTTTTCAGACTTTTTGAAATTCAGAGAGGCAAGAAATTCTGAATTTCCAAATTTCCAAACTTTCAGTAATGTCGGAAGTGCAGAAATTCTCAGACATTCAATAATTTCAGAATTGCAGAGAATGTAAGTGGGTGTGAACCCTCCCTCCCTCTCGCTTTCGGCGGCTATCAAGCATGAAGAAACAAAGTGACAAAGATGACCCCTTAGGAAGATTCAAAAGTGCAAAGAGAAGATGACTAAGACCATTAACAACATCAACCGCAACCTCTTGGGCACAATAAAGATGCTCGAAGAACGTGTGCTGGTCCAAGAAGGCAAGATAACCACACTGGAATACCGTGTGAAGACCCAAGATGAACGACAATTGGGTATATTGGGTATGGACGACAATTGTTAGACATGGGGACTGCACATGGATTGGCCATCTTGAATGGCCTACAGAGGTTTCCCGCTGCGGGAGAGTTTACATGGTTTCCACAAAGACACAGAGCCAGCACAGTGCATTATGTTAAGGCACAGCCGAGCTTTATCTGTCACAAACTAGTGATGTGGCAAGCCCCGGGACACACCCTGCAGAGCAGTCCCGTCAAATGCGTCAACAGGCTGACATGGCAAGGTGTACGGACACCCGCAATTTGCGCTAACTGCTGACGTGGCAGATTTCCACAAAACGCGCAGACTTGCTGACATGGCAATACGTACAGACTTTCGGAAATTACGCTGGCTGCTTTAGCAGCTTTGATCAGTTGCTTTTGGGAACTTTGCTTTTGAAACTTAAAAGATTTTGGGGCTCTGCTTTTGGGCATCCCTTGTAAGAATAAATGTATTTCATAAAACAAGTACCCTAGGAGGGGCCATAGGTGTATTCAAAATAAAAAAATGACACGTCCTAATTCAAAAATTTCAAACTTAAACACAGAAACGGTAAACCTACAACTTACAAGTTTGCAACTTACCACCTCTTAGATCGTTTTCAAACGAAAAACTAGTACTTCATGGTGTGACTTGTCAAACCAAGATACATGATACATGTAAGTTTGTAACATGTGACGTGTCAAAATGTCAAGAGTCATGACTCATAATCCATGATCCAAAACATATATGTCATAAAACATAGCAAAATGTGACTTATCACTCGGTCAAAGGTGAGAGTCCTAATGTTCTAATACATATCATAATCACTGCAAACATAAGATAGGGTCACAGAAACCTTATTTCCACACAAGTTCGCTCCCAAATTCACCCAAGCGTTTCTGTTCGCAAAAAGATGCCCTCACGATTTTGCCCCAAATTGAACCTTTAAAAAAAGTTGCATGCCGACACACCATTTCGGCAGATCTAAAACGGAAGAGAAACTCTGTTTCCATTTAGCCCCCCCAAAACGCCGTTTCGTATGACTATGGTCGACAGGGCTTCCATCATGAGACCTGCACCAAAATAAGGGTTAGATTTCTTCCATAAGTTGTAGCCAACCGTGGCATGGTCCATAAACTCTTGAATCGTCGAAATTGGCTTGGACAAACAGTGTTCCTGTGGTGGTGATAGTAGCCCAGAGCTATAGCAATCACACTGGACCTCCAATGTTAGACACATGCTAAGAGATGTCCAGAAATTCCAAGTTGTAATCTGCTAGGCGTTTTGTGGCAAGCATTTCAGGATACCCCACTTTGCCAGAATCTGCACTTTGAAGGAAGATGCCCAAAAGCATGTGACTTTGGGCAAAAAATTTCTTGAAAGCTTGCCAAGTCCTTGGAGTGTGCGGCTTGGTAGCTATAGACTTCCACCACTAGATGGCACTTTCTCTGAGAAAAACAATGGCTCGAAAAAAAAAATCGATTCTTTTCTTGCAAGTGATCTTTATGGCTTATGCCCTATAAAACAGAGCGATCAAGACGGGAGTGCGCCTAATGGGCGATCAAGTAAGGGTAGGAGTGCCTAATTAAGTATGAGGTTGGGGTACGTAGATATTTTAATAGAATCCCCTGTAAAATTAAAAAGCACCAACTTGCTTTGTCTGATCTTTGGTAGGACCAGTATGCTTTCAAAAAAACAGACGCCTGAAGCTCTCATACCACTGTCATGGGGACGAGCACCACGTGCCAACGAAAAATAACAGACTGAACAACTTTAAGCACTTCAATTAATACTGAACTGAAAGAGATGCACGACACACGAGACGGGGAGTAGCGGAGTTCCACCTCGAGAAAGCAATGGCCCCAAATATTGGGCTCCTTTCAATTTTCTTTATATTGCTTGAACTCAATACAATGCCGATACTCCAAGCCCTACCTTGCACCTCCACATTGAAGCATGCCAAAGTATGAGCCCTCTGCACATATATATAGACCCTTGGCCTATGAAAAGCAATTACATGAAAATCTTCAAACACAAAAGCTTCCAGTCCAAAAAGCTGCCACTGAAAAGCTGCCCAACGTAAATCACGGAAATCCGTACACCTGCCACCTCAACAGCTATTAGCGAAAAACACGAAAGTTCGTACAGTGTGCCACGTCAGAAGTTTGTGACAATCTTCACACTGTAGACAAGGTCTACATCGGAGGCTACGGACCATCATTGAGCCACATCGGGCACGACCGCCCAAAAAAGCTGACCATGGAGGACATTGAGGCCATATTGCAGAGACACATGAGAGAGCTCATGGGATGATCACCATTGTCTACTTCCCCCGATGTGCACCTCGTTAGCCCTCATGTGATTGTACCCATCCCCAAACGTTTTGAGCTGATGTATTATGTGATGAGGACATTGATGATAATGAGGATGTAGGTTAAGCTTACATACCTACCCACTCTAGGTACCCTCATTATTTTTATCTTTATTTTTCCCCGACATTGTACTAGAGTCACACGTGGATGTACCCTTTTGGTCTCATACATCATTTTGGACATCATTGAGCCACATCGGACACGCCCCCCGGAAAAGCTGACCATGGAGGACATTGAGGCCATATTGCAGACACACATGAGAGAGCTCATGGGATGATCACCATTGTCTACTTCCCCCGTTGTGCACCTCGTTAGCCCTCATGTGATTGTACCCCTCCCCATACGTTTTGAGCTGATGTACTATGTGATGAGGACATTGATGATAATGAGGATGTAGGTTAGGCTTACATACCTACCCACTCTAGGTACCCTCATTATTTTTATCTTTATTTTCCCTCGACATTGTACTAGAGTCACACGTGGATGTAACCTTTTGGTCTCCTACGTCATTTTGGCCTTTCGCAGACGTTAATATAACATTTCATTTCATTTCTACTTAGCAAAGGTTCGTATGGGCCTTTGTCGGTTCAACCCATCGTCCACACTCACCTCAACTTCCAAATCTCATTTGTATTACACACAACAGCCCTTACCTCCTTTCCACACACTACTCACACCGACCCGCTGGTATGATGATAAGTGCAGAGGGCTTTACCACAATCTACGAGCGTAGAGAGCTCTTGGGAAAGACTACAGAGCAAGAGGCCATACAACAGGTGAAGACCCTCACATGCCACAAGTAGCGAGCTTTCAAGAAGGCAGCGGAGCTTGAGCTTTACCACCTATTCAAGACTATTGATAGTGCGATAGCATGGCAGACTTTTAAAGAGCCCCGCCCAACCTCACCCATTGAGGGCCCACAAGCATGACATGATTATGCAAAGAGGTAGAATGAGGTCCATGGGCAACCTGGTAACACAAACCATACATTCACTACGGCACCCCAAGTCTGCTCACCACACAGGACTACAGAGTGAACAAGTATGATATGCACTCTAGCTACCTCCATCGTGTACTATACTGGGGGTGAAGTATGGCATACATCAAAGATGGGAGGTGCCAGCAGCTCCCTGAAGAATGTGCCTGGGTCTTACCTGAGCTGAACCGCGCAATGCGGTCTCCCAGTCTCGCTAGTCTCTGATCTTTGTCATCTCTAGGTGGCCGGCTCTCTGTCTTCTGCTCCTGGCTTTGAGTATCGTCTCTGGAGGGTGACACCCTGCTTTGTGGGTGCTGGGGGTGGGGCGGATCTCTAAAAGTATGTTGTGATCTGTGTCTGGCACCCCCTCCTTGGTAGAAAGAGAGAGGGAAAAAGAGTGCCACACAGATTTGCGCGCGGGCGCGCGCACACACACACTCACTCACTCTCACACAATGCACTTTCAGGTTGAGCACTTATTATGCTCGGGTACAGGCAACCTCGACTTCCAATAGATAACCTAACATGAGACACAAGCTAAGACACCCTTACTGCTCAAAACACCTGATGATAACCAAAAATGGATATGAAATCGTCCTCTACTAGTAATGACTAGGACTTCAAATAAAAATGGTCTTCCAGTTTACACCTCAACAAGATTGATCACCTGCCAGTAAATATATGTTCTCTCACTCCCAGAATGGTTGGATCACGAACACCATGATCCTCCCTAAATTCTTCAAGAAGGTTCCGCATCTTCAGAGCCTCTTCAAGATAGTTATCCTGTTAATTGTTGATCATCCTCTCCGAAAGTTAAAAGAGGCATAAAACTGCTTTTTCATTGAATCTAAAATGAGCTCACCTGGTTCATATCAATTGCTTGCAAGGCCTCCCCACGTGTAAAAATAATCGCATGGTTCTGGTTCTCAGGCTTCCCTTCCCCCAGCCTAACAGGGCCTGGAAGCTTTATTCGATAGACTTCCTGTTGAGCATGGACGCAATTTCGATGCTTTAATGAGTTAATAGAAAGAAATAATCATGATTTCTGGGAATCATGAATCGCATATGTATATTGACCATGTCCCATACAAAGAATGTCTCAACAAAACAAGCTAGAAACAAGTATCACTTACCCTTTGACTGCACGAGGGTTAGTGAGCAAAAATCAACAAACAAGAGCTTAACTATTGGATTCTTTTATACCTCATCCAACCCATTCAGGGTTTTCACAAGCACAGAATAGTATTCTTTCTGTATTTTGTCTTTCTCCCTCACCTCCTTTTCATCGATGTAAGCAACCCTCAAAGATGGGTACCTTCAAGTATTTCAATAAAATTGATGTATAAAACATTTGGACTCTTAATAGGGATTTTTGACATCAAATTGCTATATTGCCTACCTCTCCATCAGACTCAAGATATCTGCAGCACGTTGATCTCCTAAACGTTTTTGTGCCCCATAGTTCTGGCAAGACACGACATATGTGAACTTCATATCAACGATGGCTTCAGAAACTGCATTTAATGATCTTTGGCTTTTATCTCCCTCTGCTGCAGCAATACGTGCTTGGGAACCCTCTAAGATCTCTGTCTCAAAAAAAAATTATATAATGATTATAAAAGAAAGAGCATGGTGAATAAATTGCAAAAGTCCAAATGTTGATCAGAACAGGACGGAAAAGAGAAGTGATTAGTAACAGGGAAAAAGTAGAGCAATTCATGAATTTGGAAGACTGCTTACTAAAAAATCTAGCTACCAGGCTCCCAAACATGCTATGAGGAGCAAGCTCACTCCAATTATTAATATTTGCAATTGTCTGTCTGCATGTACCCAGTGAGTGACAAAACTGGCACAAGAAACTCATGAAGAAATATGTGTTGCTAAACTATCTTCCACACCTAAAACTCCTTGACTTTGCTGGTTTTTAGGGGTATCTATTAAGGAGATTGGTGCCTCCTTACCCGAATTTCTATTTGTATATTTTGTAAAATCACCTGATGAAACAGTGTCTACTTAACCCACAAGATTGCTTTAAATAGTGCACCACCCAACCACACACATCATCTCCATGTACACCTCAAACTACGATATATTTCTCCCACGATCTAGCAGATACATATGCTCACCATGTCTATGAGGGCATCTATTGGCTGGATCCATCGAAACCTTTGGAGGCACTCACCTATTAGCCCTCCTCTATACTATATACATATAAAGACTGTATAATTTTCAGTTCAATTCCCAAGTACACATTTGCAATAACATCAGGGATTTACCACCTACACACAAAACCGTATTGAGCGAAATGTGAACCCGAATGATGACCTATGGACGATTGACCAACACTTTATTAAGAACATACATCAGTGAGATAAGTCTCCAATCACCAAGTGTTTGGCACTACTTTTTCAACCAAAATTTCAAAATTCCTTATTTCCATAAAGCCAGCCCCTCATCCAAATCATCACCTGAGTAGCTAGAGTAATACCTTGATCTGAGGCGATGTCAAGATATGCTTGCAGCTTTAATGCTCGCCAGTAATACATCATTCCCTTTACTGCCACAGAGCCACAAAGGCTATATTTTAGTCTTGAAAGTGTAAAACATGCTTGTCACACATTTGCTTGGATAAGAAAAAACCGTGGGCTCAACGACCTGTTCGAAATAAGGTTTGCCCTCGAGTTGATGCCCAATGTCTTAACTCAAGTTCCTTCTCATCTGTCCAAAAGCTCTCATTTTTCCACTCTTCGCCCTCCTTAGTGCATCCCAAACGCTCCACAAAATTATCCCACTCATCTACTCATGCATTCCAAACAAGCACCATCCACCACAAGCAGCAGTCAGAAAGAAATCCTGGATTGATAGACTAAGAATATACAAGAGAGCCTCTGTAAAATAAACTGATTACTCTTGACAAATGACGTCTACCTGGGTATATTTTTTGCAGATAAAACAAGATAGACACACCATCCTCATTTTCCATGTTGATGTGCTCCTTTGAATAAATTGTATCCTCGGCATAATAAGGAGTCAAGACACTAAACAAGTCAGAACACCAGCACACCCATCAGAGAATGCCCAGCTCAAAACAAGACATAGACAGCACATCCCACAAGCCCCAATATCATTGTGAACCAATACCAAAAAACACAAGCTACAGTCCTAGAAGATCCAAGAATGAAAATTACAAAGTGACTTTGTGTTCATAATCAGGGTGGCTGCTACTGATAAGAAACGCTCCCAAGCTTCATGCTACTGCATAGATTTTACAGGTTCATTTTGACTGACTAATCAGCAAAGTTCTTGAAAATTTAAGAGCGCCTTCCTCTACCTCAAAAACGACAAGACTGGGCGTTCCAATAGGCCAAATCATTCGGTGCAGACTTCTACAGCTCCAAATGATGCCAAGGCCATGATTTCTTTCTAGCTTCTCTTAAACTTGGGCAGAAAGACGGCAAATCAAAAATAGATTGGAAATATTACAGACATGATCTAGGCCAACTTCAACAAGGGATTCCAATAAGCTCATGTGCCTTTTCTCTCACTACCTTCTACGATTCTGCATTTACATTAAAATCAACTACATAATTAGGAAAAGTACAAGCTATAGACTCAAGATAGTCAACCACAAGATAAAACAATCATAAGTGTTGAGATAGGCATGCCCTTCTTTAGCGACTATGGGAAACACCTCTACATGTGCATACCTTTTGATATTGACATCTAGCCTATGAGTTGTAAGCTTCTAAGAAGGGCTACATGGAGAGTTATCAGCCGGATAGCCACTCCAACTTTATGCATAAATAAAGCCCAAGCCTATGTTGTACATACTACATACACTATGCAAAAGTATTGCTCACCACTTTTTGTGTATTGAGTCCACCTTTTCAAAAGGTGTGTGTTCTTCTCTCTCTACTGTATGAAGCTATGGCTACTCTAGCCTTTAAGCCCCCTTGAGCTCTCTCGCCAATCACACCTAACAACTGGTATCAGAGCTACTGCTTCGCTCTCCGTTACTCGCCTTGTTTAAATAACCCAGCTAATTATTTGTATATTATTAGGTATGCGTATGAGAGTGTCTTTTGTGTGTACTTTAATTACATTCTAAAAATTAGGTGCGTGTGTGTGGCCTAGAAGCCAAAGAATTCTTCCAAAAGGCCTTTTACAATCAGTCGACTCTGGGAACTCGTCACAACAAGACAAAAGAAGTTTCTTTTGCATTATTGGAGCTCACGTGCTTCCTCCTCTTCAGCTGCCAACATATTTGCCCCCATTAGCATGCCAAGCATCACGATACTCGTGGCACTCTGCTTGCTCTAGTGCACATCAAAACCTTGTCATTCTGCTCGCAAGCCTGCACTGGGATTCTTCCTTCCTTTTTTTTCTTGTATGCTCAATAAGCACTTCAATCTTATCCTGCAAACATATCTTTGCTTGTATATTAGCGTCATTCACTGCCACAGTCACGTCTTCTAATTCTCCTTTTGCATCTTCAGCTCCTCAAAGCCCTCACCCTCACTGTTTTGCATCTTCAGCTCCTCAAAGCCCTCACCCTCACTGTTTTGCAGCTTCAGCATTGTTTAGCTCATCAGAAATTGTCCTACATAATCTTCCTTCCATTGTGCTCGCGTGCTCAAGCTTAAGCGGTGCCTCAGGCGGAGAATCTCTTGCAATTCAAGGACGTATTGTTTGATCCCTCATAAGGCCGATACCTCGCCAACCCCATCTGGAGTGCACTTTGTCGTCATCTGGCGTGCGCCACCTGCACTCATCATCATCTTCTAAATCAGGCCAGTCCGACTATCTGGTATGCTTTTGCTTTGCACAGTGCACTGCTCATCATCGATTGTGCTTGCACTCAGCTACTCAAGATTGGCCTCACCACAGGCGCTGCAAGCCTATCCAATAGAGCCCTCTGGAATCAGCCTCAGAGCTACCTCCTCCTCACGGGCTCGCTGAACGCTCAGTGTTGCGACAGCTCCTCGACGGGCCCTCTCAGTCACCCACGACCAGTTGACTTCTATTTCCTCTTAAAATTTTATAAAAAAAAGGGGGTTTTCTTTTTTACCTCTTTAAAGGTTGAATCCCGCGCCACTCACTATGACACTCCCAGGCCCAAGCGGGGATTCCCACCACTGCAAGAAGCACCAAGGCTTACAGGCCAGCCTTTAGCTGATTACCAGAGCAGCTCATCAAAGAGGGAATTCGACTTCAAACCTTCATCTCGAGCTTCAACAAAGAGCTTGACTTCGCGCATTCTCTCAAGTTTCAACGTTTCGAAAGCTATCAAAACATTGCACAAGCTTATTTTGCATTTGTACAAAAGCATTGCATACTTCTCGTTTCATTATGCATTTTATTTTTCCTTCCACTCAAGGCATGATAACAAAGCCTTGCTTTACATTATGTCAACCAAATCTATCTTCAAAGGATGTGAGAGGACTAGACACTGCCCCAGTTATATCTCGAGGTAAGACCTTCCTCGAAAGAAACCTTTGTGCTCACATCATTTGCACGCTATTATGTATGCCAAATATCTTTGTCAACAAAAAAACCAAAGGTGAAGCTATCGTCGACAGAATATGCACAGCCTGCAACGGTGGCAGCAGTAAACCATATCATAGAAAGGACGACTAGGAGCAAGGGGAGGTGCTATTAAGAGTAGACACTGACAGTTATAGATATGGTTATCTTTCGCCTTTCATGTTTAAGGGGAAGAATCCTTAAAGTCTGTGTGACAACATGTCTGTTTGAGACCATGATTTAGTCTGTGTGATTGCCATAGTCTATGTGATTACCCCACTCTGTGTGACTGCTTGTCTGTGTGGCATTGAGTCTCGACCCAGCTTGCTTCAATATAGTCCATGCCTAAGGGGAGGATTATTGAGATAGGCATGTCCTTTAGCGACTATGGGAAACACCTCTACATGTGCATACCTTTTGATATTGACATCTAGCCTATGAGTTGTAAGATTCTCAAAAGGGCTACATGGAGAGTTATCAGCCGAATAGCCACTCCAGCTTTATGCATAAATAAAGCCCAAGCCTATGTTGTACATACACTATGAAAAAGTATTGCTAGCACTTTTTGTGTATTGAGTCCACCTTTTCAAAAAGTGTGTTCTTCTCTCTCTAATATATGAAGCTATGGCTACTCTAGCCTTTATGGACCCTTGAGCTCTCTCGCCAATCACACCTAACAATAAGTTCTGTCCCACAGAAAGTGGACTAAGCGAAAAAACATTCCCACTAACCTCGTAAACTCCTAATAGTGGATGTAAACTAGGTATAAAAACATGTTCCGACACACACACTCCCCGATGCACATACCATTCATGATGTAACAAGAGATTCACCAAGCCAAACCCCTTAATGGGAGCTGAAAAGCAGCTTGCGAATGACACTGCAGTGAGGCACCTGGCTGGGCACACGTTTTGGCGACATCTTTTGAAAGATTTGACTTTGAAAGCTTTTGGGGCATCTGTTTTTGAGCAGCATTCATTACTCCATCCTGGTTGTAATTCCATAAATTATAAATATCAAAAGAACTACCTATGTAACAGACTTGGACACTCCAAATCGGGAATCGGGAATCCACCACAACACACGTGAGAAAACTGAAAGAACTGAATGAAACTGAGAGAGAGACGACATGGCACAGCGAAGTTTCACGCCCAGAGAGATTGGCCCCAAAGACAGGCGCCCCTTTTGATATTTCTCTTATTATTAATGCTTCACAAAGTACAATGTCCAAGGGTCCTCATTATGCAGTGCACTCAAGCTTGTTTGCCTAAGACCAAGGCCCTAACACTTTATTTAGGCGGCCCTGGCCTCCCAAAAGCAATGTACATGAAAAGATTCAAGTGTAAAAGCATCTGGGTCCCAAAAGCTAGCCAGCACAAATAACAGATTTTACGAAGAGACACAAATGAAAAGACAAGTCTCATGGTGAAGAGACATGACTTTAGACGTAAAGACACATCCTTTAGACGAAGAGCTGCAACCATTGGACGAAGAGTCGCAACCATAGAGCGAAGGAGTGTGAGCAGTCGTCGAAGGAGAATGGCTTTTGACGAAGAGACATGTCTCTCAAGCAAAAGGTCGTGACCATCCAAGCGTAGGGGTTTGCCTTGGCATGGCACTTTACATATCTGCAACTAGGAGTAGATATAATACTGTAACATAGTCACAATCGTGACATTCCCTCCCATTTAAAATGAGAGCCTCGGATAAAGAAATGACTTTTGATGTTGATAGAACTTTAGAAAAGCATTGAATCTTCGAAAATCTTCAGTCTTTGAGTTATCTGAAATCTTTGTCTTGAACTTTTGCTTATTGAGAAACCTTTTTGCTTTGATTGTTAAATCCCATGTCATTGCATTGTTCACAGACTTTTTAGAAGAATCTGGCATAATCAGGTTGATTGCAACAAGAGATTGATCTTCAAAATCCTTCATACGATGTAAGATTTTTGGTTTAAGATCTTCGGATAACTGCAAAACATTTGGCGAAGGTTAATCTTCTCAAGACATTCTTCAACGGGGTAACTTCATCTTTACGAATCACTGATGAGGATTTTGGATTGAGACTGTAATCATTTTCAAATAACGAATTCCAAAATTCTTTAGAATCGTCTGCCACTTCATGACTTGAAACTGACATACCATCAACCAACAAAGAATCAAAAGGAAGCATAATCATCTTCTGACTCAGAATCCGCAACTATGTCCTTATCTTTGTCCGATAACGAGGTATCACTTGGAAAAACTTTTGCCTCAAAATCATCTTTGTCTTCCTTGATTGATTCAAGAGAAGTTAATGAATTCAAAAATTCATCAATTATAATCTCTGCATCTGCATCGGAAATCATATTCGTTCATAATCCACTGTATCATGATGTTTGATTTTTACACGTGATGGCTAATTTTACTACGCTGGAATATCAAGAGTTCCAATCTAGATGAGAGGAGAGGCCAACTCCTTGATCAAAAGAGTCGAAAGGAGAAGCCAACTCCTTGATAAAAAGAGCCAAAAGGAAGAGTTGGTAACAAAAAAAAAGCTTTCGATATTTCTTTTTGTATTAATCTATGTTCAAAGTACAAGAGAGCAGGTAACTCTCAGACTCTGCGTCAAGATGCTCTGAGAAGGTGAAGCCCTACCTACTTATTTATAAGTACAAGGGATGCCCTAAAAGCAAAGCCTCAAAATCTCTAATAATAAAAGCTTTTCAATTTCAAAAGCAGTTTGCTCACAAGCTGCCATTAAAAAAATAATAAAAAACGTAATTTCAGGAAATCCATTTGTTGCCACGTCATCAACGCTGCAATTTCCGCCGCAAATCCCGGAATTCCGTACGGTTGGCCACGTCAGCCTATCAACGCATTATGCGGGGGTTCCGTATTGCTACCACGTGTCAACCTTTTCGGTGTGTCCGGGGTTAGCCATGTCACCAGTTTGCGACAAATGGCATTTTGTAACTAAGTCAGACTTTGTAAATAATTAATTTATTTATGAGAAAAGAATTATCTAATTAGTTGTGTGCACACCAGAATAGACCTAGCAGTTCTAAGGCCTCAGGTGAGCCTAAATGCGGGCTAGAACACCTCAGAGGGACCTTAGCAGAAATTACCCTGAAGCCCTAGTGATTGGGAAATCGGGTCTTCATAAAGGGGTAAGCAGTAGCCTCAGATTTTAGGCTCAGAAAAATACGCGCGTCAGTACAAGCACATGAATGAGATGGGGTCCTTAGAAGAGTGACCCTAAGGCTAATAAAGCTAATAAAGCCTTAGGGTAAGTTTCGTTAAATTAAATTTAACGATCCGTGGCCGGGCGGGCGATCGGACAAGTGTGAACAGGTAAAGGCGGTGCAGTGCCGGTGCGGCATTGCGCCGACAGACCTTTGGTGTTCTCATAAAAGAATCATTGGTAGCAGTTGTTAGTTAGTTGCACATTTTTAATTAATGAGCTAGAAGTTTTTAAAGTCAAAAGTTGAATGGTTTTTAAGTTTTTAAAGTAAGTGTGCCAAGTGGCCCACTTACCAATGCAAACTAAATCTCTCTCACTCTCACTCTCACCCTCTCTCTCTTCCTAGCGCCCCCTCTCCCTGATGGCTATTTAGGAGCCCCCCCTCCCCCATTTTCAGGGCTGGCAGTGCACCTACCCCCCCTAATGTGAGCGTGCTCTACGCGGTGGAGCCCTCCATTGAAGCTTGAGAGCAGCCCCTTGCGACATATGTGGTAGCCTTGTGCTCCCATTGTCAAGAACAAGGGATCTCACAGTCATAGACACCTTCTGGTGAAGTTTCATCGCGAGAAGCTGCCGTAGACGCTCTCTTAGCAGAGTGCGGCTGCTGTAATTCTCTGTTTTCAGCCCCTAATCACCTCGATTAGGGCTGTTTTCAGCAAATCAGCCATAGAAATTCTCTTCTCTTTCCTTATCCTAAGTCTACAGCAAGTTTGGCGCGATTCCATCGCGAAGAAGACCTCTGTTTCGGCGTAGGGGTGTGCAAAAGTAAGAATTTCAGGTTATGTACAGAAAATTACAGCAAGCATGTGCGTGTGCATTTTGCTTGTTTTCTCTTTTGTGTTCGATGCATGAATGAATGAGCATGAAGGCAATACATAACGGAAGATGGACTCTCCTCTGTGAGAGCTTCCGATGAGCTGTTTTGGAAGATAGACTCTCTTTTCGAGAGCTTCCAACCAGTCTCGCAGAAGATGGGAAATCCCCTAAGCAGAAAGAAAGTGGAAACACTTTCTCAGTCAGTAGTCAGAACAGAACAGAAGAAAGAATAGAGGACGGGCGTATGCCCCGTTCCTGTGCTTGTAAAGATTCTCCCTTAGTAATAAAGATATTCTCTTTATGGGGGGGGGGACCAGCCCATCTTCTGGTCCCCAATGAAGTGTCAAGTTTTCTCGCTCCCTCTAATTCTCGAGTATTTGAAGTGCAATTAAACGTCAGTTTACGCTTCCGTATCTTTGTGACACATTTTGTCAAAACCTTATTCATCAATGCTTGTGTAGCACACAACAAGTTCTTCCATATCAAATAGTCGTCCTTAAGGGAATGGCCCGTCACTACGAGACAAGAAAGAAACTCTAATGATCGGTGAACACTGTAAAATCGACTCTGAGTAGAAACTGACGCCACTGAGTAAGAGCATGGATAATTGCCAACATCTCCTTCTCATAAATCAATGCAACCCATTCTGGTCTAGAAAACATTCTGCTCTCATAGGCTACATCGTGGCCTTCCTGCATCAATACCGCTCCCAAACCCACAGGCATCACAGCATACCTCAAAGGGCTTTTGCAAGTCTGGCAAAACAAATATTGGGCCACTCGTCAACCTCTCCTTGAGAGTCTTGAGGGCTGCAATCTCAGATAGTCCCCAAGTGAAATGAACCCCTTTCTATGTCAAAGCATGTAGAAGAGAAGTGATCTCCACAAACTTTTAAATAAACCGCCGATAGTAAGAACACAAGCCGTGAAAACTGCGAACCTCGTGAACGTTCTTCAAATTTGGCCAATCTTTGATGGTCTCAACCTTGGACAGATCCCGGATCCATTTTGACACCGTCCGCAAAGACGATGTTTCCCCAAGAGTAAATCTCTCATAAAAAACTCACTCTTCTTTCCATTCACCACCAACCGAGGTTGCCTTAGTGCCTGAAATACTTGGAGCAAATGTTTTAGATGCTCTGCCTCATCCTTTAAGAATACGATAATGATGTCAAAAAAAGTGCCCACAAATGCTTATACTCTCAAAAAAGCATTTCAATCATCCTATTAAAGCTTGCAGGAGCATTAGTAAGACCAAAGGGCATCATCAAATACTCAATTCAACTAATATAAAGAAATAATGAAAGGAGCACCAAGGATTGGGGTCGGTACTCTCTGGGGTGGAATTCCGCCACTCCGTGTCGCATGTGCTCTCTTTCAGTTCAGTTGTTATTGAAGTGCTAAAAGTTTGTTCAATCTATTCTTTTCTATTGGTATGTGGTGCCTATCTTGTGACAAATGGTATCACAGCATCAGACGTGTGCTTTTCTAAAAGCATATCGGTCCTACAAAAGAGCAGACAAAGTAAACCGGTGCTTCCAAAGGCCACTCGAATTTTATTTGTAGAATCTTCGTGCTTCGACCCTGGGCTTATTAGTCACTCCCATCCTTACTTCATCGCGCATCGAGCGCGCTCCCATCTTCATCGCTCTATCTTACAGAGCATAAGCCATAGAAAAACCCAAGACATGGCGTTCATGGATTCAACAAAATATTTGCAGTCTCTTCTCGACGAGCTTCGCGACATTCTTTCAAGGCATTCTCAATAGAATCTTCCGATGCTACAAAGCTTTCAACAATTTTTGAAGTACATGTTACCCCCTCTGATGCCCAAGGTGGTACCTCCTCCTCCAGCACAAGAAAGTAAGAGAGCTTCCAACCGGCAACCTTCCCAGCCGTCTGCTCCCATCGGGGGAGTCTTTAGGAATATGGTGCATATGGGAATCATCAATCATCATCGTCATCCAAAATTAATGATTCTTATCTTGAATCGTGATCGTGTTCATTCTTGAGTTGTCATTGCTCGCAATTGCTTTCATATGCAAATTCCACACCATCTCATCCTCAATTTTACCTGCAAAACAAGCAAAATTTCAAGGAGATGGCTCACCTCGTTGCAAAAGAGTGGATGTCCGGCTCCATGTTTTCCAATGCTTACTGATGCGAGTTCCTCGCTCCTATTACATGTTATCTGTATATAAATAACAAGATCTTCCAAAAACATTAATTCCATACACGCTGAAATTTTCTACAAAAACCCTAATTTTCCAAAGTTGTTGGATATAAAATCTCTTCTTGTCGTCCCAAAAGAGTTAGTCTAATGGTAGGGCTTTGGCCTCTCAACCTACAGGTTGTGGGTTCAAATCCCCCGTTGGGTCACACTCTAGAGGGACACCTAGTGCTTACCTGGTGTTCACGTTTGTAGGGCTCTTTGTCACAAGACGGGCACCACGTGCCAATAGAAAAGAACAGACTGAACAAACCTTTAGCACTTCATTAACAACTGAACAAAAAGAGAGAGAGAGAGAGAGACGACACGCGACACGGAGTGGCGGAATTCCACCCCAGAGAGTATTGGCCCCAAACCTTGGCGCCCCTTTCGGTATTTCTTTATATTGCATCAACACAGTACAACCCGATACTCGAGACTCTGCACCTTTGCCAAGAAGCATGCCAGAGAATGAGCCCTAACCTCATATTTAAGGCCCTTCGACTAAACAGCAATTACAGTGAAAAGCCTCAATCTTAAAAGCATCTGGTCGAAAAAGCAATGCCAAAAGCTGTCAGCGTAAATCACGGAAATCCGTACAACCTACCACGTCACCAATCAACGTAAATCACGAAAATCCGCTTGCTGCCCTTAGGGTTAGGGTTAGGGTTTTTGCAGTTTTAGGAGTAGGGTTTCCAAATTAGGGTTTACAGGTTTTAGGGTTAGGGTTTCTAGAATTAGGGTTTCAACAGTTAGGGTTTCTAGCAAAAATTAGGGTTTAGGCCCCTCGCCCACATCTGTAAGTTGGCTCAATTCTTTAGGCTTTGCCATGTCAGCAGTTTGTTGCATCTCCCCTTCTTGAAAGGGAGTAATCGTCCGCGATTACAACATATCTGCAAAACAACTCAAGTTAGCTCAAAAATTTCCAAGGGACAATCAATTTGCTCTTTTTATTAAGGAGTTAGCTTCTCCTTTCTGCTCTTTTGATCAAGGAGTTAGGTTCTCCTTTCTGCTATTTTGATCAAGGAGTTAGCTTCTCCTTTCGTCCAGATCGGAACTCTTGATATTCCGACGTAGTAAAATTAGCCATCACACCCAAACCGTACCGATCTTCCACGGGTGTCTTGATGCACTAAAATTACATACCCAGGCAATATCATCCAATTAGGAATATTCAGTAGTTGGCACATCACAATGCAACACAAATGCTTACATATGCATGTTACAAGACATAGAAACATAAAGCCGCCGATGCACACTCTCCCCGCAAATAACCATCTAGGTCCGGGCCATGAGCTGTACAACGACTCCCTTATCACTCCTCTCGCAAATAACCTAAAAAGGTCCGGGCCATGAGATATAGAGGCCTTTTACAACCCGACGCCCCCCAGACCGCACCCTGCGTCGTTTGGAGGTGCTGAGAGTAACCACTGCTCAAACTTCTTAATACTCCCCCCGTAAATAACCATGCAGATCTGGGCCATGAGTCACAACAACAATACTCCCCCTGTAAATAACCTCAAGGGTCCGGGCCATGAGTAACAACAATACTCCCCCCGTAAATAACCACAAGGGTCCGGGCCATGAGTAACAACAACAATACTCCCCCCGTAAATAACCACAAGGCTCCGAGCCATGAGTAAAAACAACACTTTCCAATCATTCAATACTCCCCCTGTAAATAACCACAAGGGTCCGGGCCATGAGTATGAACAAGCACTCTCAATCATCTTTTCTCACTACTCCACCTGAGAGTAAAATCACCAATCATTGAAAACATTATTAAAACCAGAGTCAAACAATTCAAATCGGCACCAAAACAAGTTCAAAACAGATACCATACATTTTAAACAAATCCCAAACAGGATCACCAAACAAGTTCTCATACAGATTTCAAACTTAAAAAGCAATCTCGACATCAATCGAGCTCGAAAAGTCGATTGACTTTCCATCTTGAAACCTGCACCAAAAATTAGGGTTAGGTTCCTTTCATGAGATCGTAGCCGAGCACAGCATGGTCCATCAGCTCTTGGACAGACAGTGTGTTTCTTTGGCGCCGATGGTAGTCCCAAGAGATAGCAATCACACCAAACCGCCAAGGTCATCTACTCGTGAAGAGACATTTACTGAGAGATGTCCAAAAATTTCAAGTTATAATTTTCTAGGGTTTCCATGGCAAGCATTTCAGGATACCCCACTCTGCCAGAAGTTGCACTCCGAAGGACGATGTCAGAAACCATATAACTAAGGGCAAAAAAATTTCTTGAAAGTTTGCCAAGTACTTGGAGTATGCTGCTTGGTAGCTGTAGACATCAACATCTGCATGGCACTGCTTCTGAGGAAAAACAGTGACTTGAAATAAATCCGGATCCTTCTCTTGCAAGTGACTTAATTGGCTTATGCCCTGTAAGACACTGCGATGAAGACGGGAGCGCGCCCGATGCACGATGAAGTAAGGATGGGAGTGGCTAATAAGTACGGGTTAGAGGGCCAAGATACTTCCAAAAAAATTCCAAAAGCTCTGCTCTTTTGTAGGACCGGTATGCTTTCAGAAAAGCACACGCCTGATGCTCTGATACCACTGTGACAAGACCGGCTCCACATGCCAATAGAAAAGAACAGACAGAACAAACCTTTAGCACTTCATTAACACTTGAACTGAAAGAGAGAGAGACGACACGCGACATGGAGTGGCGGAATTCCACCCTAGAGAGTATTGGCCCCAAACCTTGGCACCCTTTCGGTATTTCTTTATATTGCATCAACACAGTATAAGCCGGTACTCGAGACTCTACACCTTCGCCAGGAAGCATGCCAGAGAATGAGCCCTAACCTCATGTTTAAAGGCCCTTGGCCTAAAAAGCAATTACAATGAAAAGCCTTCAAACTTAAAAGCATCTAGTCCAAAAAGCAATGCCAAAAGCTGCCAGTGTAAATCACGGAAATCCGCCTGTTGTCCTTGGTGTTAGGGTTAGGGTTTCTACAGTTTTAGGGTTAGGGTTTCCAGAATTAGGGTTTGCAGGATTTAGGGTTAGGGTTTTCAAAATTAGGGTTTGCAGGTTTTAGGGTTAGGGTTTCCATAGTTAGGGTTTTAGCAGTTAGGGTTTTAGCAGTTAGGGTTTCTAGCAAAAATTAGGGTTTAGGCCCCTATGCCACATCTATAAGTTGGCTCCATTCTTTAGGCTTTGACACGTTAGCAGTTTGTTACTCTCTTGCCCTTGGACACTCAAGGAGGAGGCTCCTAGCTGGTTGCAACGACTTCTCTCCGTCGTTCTCAGAACGTGGTGCATCAATTAGGTGGCCATGGTGATGCCTACACGTGGCTCTTGCCCGTTGGTATGCGGCCCTTGCCCAACCATGTAACATGGCTAATATTTGGAAGGGATAAGCACCTCTCTCTGTGGACCCTCTGGTGTGTAGGAGGAAAAAAAAAATATCTTCCTGTCAATGCGTAGAGCTTGTTGAGAGGATCAACTTTGCCTTCTGTCACAGATCCAAATTCTCAACCGTCAATGTCACAAAATGATGGCGTGGCATGTCCAAATGAATAAATGACTAATTTTATAAGTTTTTGGGGTCCCATCCGATGGGGCCGAGAGGACACATAGGCAAAAGAGAAAGAGTGGAGAAGAAAAAAAATCGTGTGGGACTGCTGATGTGGCTGACTATACGGACACACCAGAACGCTTCCATGATCGACGCCAAGTGCTAGCTGTAAAAAGCCGTCTAGAGCTAGTCCAAGACTACTACCAGCCGACCTGTAAAGTGCCCAAACTAACCCACCTGGTCCACCAACTGGAACATTACACTGTACTTGGGCTACACCTGCCTTAGGGGCCAATGCAATTGGGTAGAGAAGTACGCTTTACCCTGTCTTGACTACAGTTGTTTTCAAGTTCAGTTTAGTTGGTTGTTTGATGTTGATTCACTGCCTTGCTAATGGCTTGCTGGTTCGACTCCCACAAACACAAACCCCCGCACACCCCCCCCCCCCCCCCCCCCCCCCCCAACACACACACACACACTTTTTCCGATGAGAACAAGTTGTGTTGAATTTCAACAATGTACGAGAGATGGACACTCCAAGAGGTCAAAGGAGCTGAGTACAAAACAGCTACAAGACAGCAGACTGTTATTCAGTAGTCGATAGCCGGAGGTATGTATAGATGGGGTGAAGATGAGCACTATCTATGCAGATGCCCAGCATATTAGAGCATATGGGACCAATATACAGCACGTTTGCAGGACAGCCCAAACTTTAGAGTACTGAAAAAGACGCGAAACCCAAGACAGCTGGGTCGCTTCTTGCTAGAGATTCAATGACATTGAGAGACACTCATCCAGTCAACCCACACACCCTAGTGGAGGGTGACAATCACAGCTCACATACTTAAAGAGCCGCCCCAGTACCACCCACTGACGTTCATAGAGACTTCACTCCCAGCTAGCTATGCATGCCATACTACACTCCCAGGAGCTCAGCTGCAATCCACACCAAAGTTCCCTTCAAAGAACTTGTCTGTCACATAATATCTACTTTACTTTGTAAATAATTTAAACATTATAGTTACTGTTCTTGTTTTCCATGTGTTAGTGGCCTAGGATGCCTTGGCTACCCAACTCTTGTTAAAACATACCTTTAAATGTTGCAGAAAAGGCATGCCTAGCTCTGCAAGGTAAATAGCACCAGCACTACTTTTTGAGAATCTCATGTTCAGGCAATCCCCTTTTCTTTGTAAGTGATGAAGGCAAGGCAATTCAATAAAAGCACAAAGCTTGATAATGTACTATGATTGTTTTGCATGCAAAATGATCGTATTATTTTACAAACACTGGCATTACAGAAAACACCCAGCTCACCTGAAGGATAACATATCAGACACCGCAGGAGCTTTGGGCATGCCCATAAAAAGAGAGTTTGTGAAAAATGCTATCCGACGACGTGCTCCAAGGTTTGCAGGAACGTCCATAGCAGACTCTTTAAGGGTGAGTAACAAGTGTAGGCGCTTTATCTAAAATTTATTGAGACCAAAGTGATTGAGTAGATCAGAAAATCTTCAAGAAGTTTAGTTTCTAGCATGTGAGACATTTGTACCTGCTCCCTCCATGTTGAAGTATCAGGAAGAGAGGATTGGACTGCTGGAGGCTCTTCAGAGGCAAAGAGTTGATTTTCATTTTGTCTGTTTTCCCCCAATTTTGTTGATAGCTGAGTGCTAGACCGCTGTTTTCTCACAGATGCAATTATATTATGCAAATGCTCTTGCAAAGCACTGCACAGAAACTCTGTCAGCATTTTACAACTTAGGGTACTTCAACTTTTTCAATTTGATACATACTCATCGATTATTATATCTTCTGTCACCACTTCATACATATCCTGAAGCAGGATAACCACTGTGCTATGATTTGAGCCATCAAAGCTTTCTTGCTGTAAACATAGCAGATAAAAACACCAAGTAACACTGGCTTCATAATCCCACCTTTATCCAAGTTTGAAACATAAAAATCAACCTGTAACTATCCCTTACATCTTACCAAGGTCTCAATGAGGGCGACAAACTTTGAATGCAAGAGAGGTAGCTTTTTGATACTAAATTTTTTAAGAAAGGTTCTTTCGGTGATGCTCTCATTTACAGCTTCCAAAACTCTTGTCAAAATCCTGGAGTATGCAAGCAGTAAGTTTCATGCATATAACTGGCCTTCAGCAAACAGCGACTCCTTGGCACAAAACTAGAAATTCAAAACCAACGTACCTAGCCTCGGTGTCTCCAATAATTAAAAAGTTCAGAATTATTTGAAACAACTCGTAACACTCCTCAACAGCAACTTTTCTGTATTCATCAGCCGATATACGTTTCCAGAGGTCCTGATCTTTTGAGCCCTCAAATTCTGCTGCCATATTCAGTGCTATGGGCAGCTGTGAAAGATAGTATAAGTTCACCATAGAGACACCGATCACATCATGAAAATATTAACAAAATGAGATAGCACCTTGCTTGCAAGGAGAAATGGTGGCCACTGTACTGAATGCATCATCAACCTTGAATCTGACAAAGATGAGGATGGAACCAGCAGCAAAACCAAGTCCCTACAACAAGAAGATAAAAAGAAGATAAGGAATGGACAGCCACAATCTCGGTAGGCCCAAAGGCTATCTTCAGAAAAATTCTAAAAATGATACTTGTCGCTGATAATGTCTTCTTCTCTAAAGCTGCGAATAATTTCATTCCAAAGCTGTGCAAACTTGGCATGTTTTGTCTTCGTATCACAAGGCTAGATTCAAGAAATAAAACGACAAAATTTTTCAGAACAAGCAGCAGGACAGAGAACTTTCAAAAAAGTAGACACAATGTACCATCTGGGCAGGCATACCTTTTCAAGAGGTACAAGAGCATGGTTAAAGGCCTCTGGTAGATCTCTGAATCTGGAGCGCAGCATCCCCAGTGTGCGAATCTGCAGCTTAAAGTCATTATTATAACTACCGAAATTTTGGTGTGCGTTATAAATTCATCTCCACTTATTCCCATTACATTCAATCTCTTATAATTCTCTATAGATATAGCCATGGGATAAGATGCATGCAGACAACATCCCAGAAGAAAATCAAAGCAAGAAAATGGGCTGCTTATACAAATGGATGCTGCATGATCAATAAGAGTGAAGACCAGGCTGCATGGGATTTTGGTAAACTGTGTAGGATCAGTGAGAGAAAGTTCAGAGAAGCCAATCAAAGCAAGAGGAGGTGGGCGCCAAAACCAAAGACAAGTCAAGGACCAAGGGGAGTGGTTTTCCTTGAAAAGGATGTAACAAACTTGGACACCCCAAGTCTAGATTCTGTAGCGACACATAAGAGATTCACTTCAAAACAATTCACAATTCAAGAGTCGACACGGCCAGGCGTAGTTCCATGCCAAGAGAGATTGACCCAAAGACTGGCGCCCCTTTCGGTATTTCTTTTAAAATTGATCTTTGAGCACAGTACAACTCCCGTCAAGAGCCTCCGCTCTTAGACTCTACGTCCAGATGCTCTAAGAAATGAGGCCCTTAGGGCTCTTTTATTCCGACAAAGGATGCCAAAAACAGAGCCCCAAAAGCAATAAACTCAAAAGCAAAAAGTCCCAAAAGCAACTAGTTGCAAAAAACTGCCAGAAAAAGCACTCAACGCAACCTACGAAAATCTGTACAGGCTGCCACATCAGCACATGTCAACGCAAAACAAGAAAATCGTATTGTCTGCACGTCAGCTTGTCAGCACAAATTCCGGAAATTTGTACTCTGACACGTCATCATCCGTACCAGTGTGACATAAAACATTTCGCGGTTTCTTGCGTTTCGGGGTTTCGAGGTTTTTGAAACGTTTCGTTTCGGAGCTCAAAGAAAGCGAAACACAAATTTTGTTTTACATGTATGTACCTATAATCAAGGTAGTTTTCGTCCGACGTACGGAACGTCTAGTACCGTATCAAGGTAGTTTTCGTCCGACGTACGGAACGTCTAGTACCGTTCGGTCTGACCTGTTCCCTTTAGTTCGTTTAGTACGTTCCGTTTGATCGAAAATTGTAGCCATTTATGACCGTTGGCGGTAGTTTTTGAACGTTGACACTGAACGTTAGTGGGCGTTTAGGGAGCCGTTTTGGAGCATGTTTGCAACCATGTGGCATGTACCAATGCCCATTGCTCTCCCTCTCACATGCATAATGGCCCAGGCTCTCCCTCTCCCATGCTCTTCCTCATCCTATAATCTATTTAAGCAACTCCTCCACCTTGTTCTCCAACACAACTTACAAGCTACAAGCTCTAGCCTCTCAATGCTCTCATCATCCATGTGCTCCCATTGAAGCTCTCAAGTGACCAAGCTCAAGCTCTCCATCTTCTCTCCCTTTGGTCTCTCCCCATCAAGCTCCCATTGAAGCTCTCGAGTCTCAAGTGACAAGCTCTCCATCTTCTCTCCCTTGGGTCTCTCCCTCTCAAGTGACAAGGCTCAAGCTCTCCATCTTCTCTCCCTCTCAAGTGACAAGGCTCATTGAGCTCTCCATCTTCTCTCCCTTGGGTCTCTCCCTCCCAAGCCTTAGACTTAAGAATTATTTTATTTTTTTTTAAGAATTACATAACGTCATCGTACATCATGAAAAATTTTAGTTCGTTTAGTACCACACATCGTCGTACGTGTACAAAACGTACGGGACCGTACGAGACCCCTATGCCTATAATTATACATTGAATGTATATACAAATTCACCGGTCAAGACATTGAACATACATAAATTAGATGTGCGTGAGGGTCAAAAAATCTATCGATTTTTTGAGGCGGCCTTTGTACATGGTGTAAAAAATCCCCAAACGGGTGGTTTCAAGTCAATTGGTCAAAAGAGCGCCGGGGGGGGGGGAGAATTAACTCGTTTGCCTGTCTCGACGAAACATTTCGTCCGTTTCGCTGTTTCAAGGTTTTGGAGGGCCGAAACGGGGTTTTATGTCACTATGATCCATACTGTCTGCCATGTCGATGGGTGGTCAAGCCACGTCATCACTTTGTGACATACCCCCCTCTTGAAAGAATTGTAATCGCACTTGATTACGTTATAAACCATTTTAACAGACACTGATAGTGCCGACGCACCAGACACGACACATCTAGCACTTGTACAAAGACAACAGTCACATCACTACACATGACATCACAGGACATCACGTGACAAATCAGTCACAAAAAAAATCATTCCAAATCTCAAACCATGACTGCCAACAACATATTTAGTAACCACATCTAGATCCATTCCGGACCTCACTGATGTCGGATTTACTAATCCCATATTGCGATCATGTGTATAGAGATTTTCGACTCAAGCACTGTCGTGTGCGGATAATCATTATTCGCCTCAAGCACTATCGTGTGCGAGTAATCATTTTTGGGGATCCCATTCCATCACTAAGTTCATACTGAAGAGAGTGGTCCAATCATTCAGTTCCAGCTGTATGGCCATCTCATCCCGCGGAAAATCTTTATGTGCGCACAACAGTTCCATTGAATCAGTTGTGATTCAATTATCAGGTTAATTGGGGAGTTGTCACAACTCCAAAATCATCATCATCTCATTCTTAATCCTCTTATTTGTTCACAAGTAGTAGGTTCTTTCACAAAACATTAGTTTCATTCAAAATTCATGATACTTATAGAATTCATTCTGGAGCGGCTGTTGCTCCCAATTGCATTCATCATCATTGATTTCACCTGTTATCTGTACACAACTAGTAAGTTCTTCCAGACAACATTAATCTCATATATAAATGAGATTTACCTTGGGAAATTCATGTTTCAAAGTTCTTAATTCATACTGAACACAGTGTGAAACCGGCCTGTTCAATCCAAAAAGGGCGGTAGACTTTACTTCAAACCTTGATTTAGCTTTCACCCATTATTAGTCGTCTATTTTACCTACGCTTTAGTGACACAAGAGAGGGGAATGGGATACAGATGCTAGAATGCACTTGTATGAGAAGATCGACACCAGATTGACCCCTAACTTAGGCGCCCCTTTCAGTATTTCTTTATTGTTCAAAAGAGGGAATAAACGCTGTGGTTCCCTACAAGCTGCCCCGCACAAACTCGGCTGAATTTCCACTGTTCCAGCCCGATTTCGGCAACATAACTGTACTAGAACCCTTCACAGTCAGTATTCCCACGCACAAGCTCCTACAAGCTCCTAGTCAACATTGATGTATTCAACACCTGTCGACACATGTACGACACATACATGCTCATTGTCAACCCTGGTGTATTCAACACCTCGTCGACTCATGTATTGCCTGCGTGGGAACCCTGTCCCAATGACATAGTGGTAGCTTCGCACTCTGCCATTGCTTTGAGTCACTAACTTTCCAATGACAAAATGATAGTTGCACATTTTGCCACTGTCTTATAGTACACGTTGGATCCCGTAACACTTTCGAGCATACCCAAACCGACAGTTTAAGAATGCAATTACACATGTACTCTTTAATAGAAGCAATCACTGTATCCTTGACAAACTGACAAGAAATACTCACTTCTATAGCACTAACCAAACTTTTGGACATTCCATAAGAGCAATTGCCAAACTGACAATCTGTACAGCTCTAACATTCATGTAACAGGTATTTGATTTGAGCTCACTTTAAATACCATGTACATCATTTGTTTCAGAAGCCATTGTCACACTGACAATCCATGTAGCTATGAAACTCAAGGGGTCAAGGTAGGTTGCAAATCGAAGGCTTCCAGGTAAAGTGATAACACAGTTGGTGACTCTGCAAGTTCACCTTCTTCCATCCACTTCGCATCCATTGGTGGATAGTTTCTGAACTTTACCAAGTAACGCCTAGCAACCTTGCCTTTCACTTTCCTTTCTTTGTGTGCCAAAATCTGTTCAAGGACCAAGATCTCGTCAAGTTCCTCGACTTCCGGCTGATCTTCAGCTGGCATATCTTCTGGCACATCACCCACATAGGATCTGAGAAGACTCACATGAAACGCATTGTGAATCTTCCAACTGTCAGGCAATTTCAGCCTATATGCAACATCACTGATTATGTCGCACACTTGAAAAGGCCCATAGTAACGCATGATGAGCTTTGGAAACAGTCTTTCCTTGCCCTTCATCTTCTTTAACCTTGCCTTTTCAAAGCGTAAAAGCACCCAATCACCAAGTGAATATACCACTTCACGACGGTGACGATCAGCTGCTTTCTTTTGCTTTGCCTGAGTCCTTTCTAAGGCCACTTTGACCTTCTTGTACATTTCATCCATGTCCTGAACATACTTATCTGCTTCAAATATCTTGTTCTTTGTATGCAGTATGGGAGGAACTTTCTTGCCACCTTCAACTATCTCAAAGGGTGCCTTGCCAGTTGATGAATGCACTGTATTATTGTATGCATACTCCACCAATGGCAAATACTACTCCCACTTTCCTTTATGTTCTGACACATAGCACTTCAGCAGATCTAGGACAGTAGAATTTGCCTCTTCTGACTGCCCATCTGTTTGAGGATGAAATGACGAAGAGAATTTGAGCGTGGTGCCCATATTCTCAAACAAACCTCTCCAGAACAAACTTGTCATGCGTGGATCACGGTCGCTAACAATCGATTGTGGCATGCCATGATACTTGAAAATATTGCTCATAAACAAGCGTGCCATCTGATCTGGCTTTATCTTCTTCCTGACAGGAATAAAATGAGCCTGTTTGCTGAATCTGCAAATAATGGTCCAAATACCATCATTTCCTGTCTGCGTTCTCGGAAGATCAAAGATAAAATCCATAGCAATACTTTCCCATGGTTTATCTGGAATAGGTAGTGGTTGCAATAACCCTCGTGCCTTTTGCCTGTCAAACTTGACCTTTTGGCATATTAGGCATTCTTGCGCAAAGGCATCCACATCCCTTCTCAATGTAGGCCAATAGAAAAATGTCTCAACCGCTTTAACTGTAGCATCGATACCACGATGCCCTGCATACGGTGGGACATGACTCTCTTCCATAACTTTGCGTCGCAATGGCTTTGTGACACACAATCTGCCATGCATCATCATGAAGCTGTCTTTAAGAAGATAGTGTTCATGACGTTGTCCATCCATTAGTTGCTCGAAGACCCTTGCAAAATCTTCATCATTTTCATACTGTTCTCTCATATCATCAAGTTCATGATAATAAGGAATTGACACAGCTGAAATTTGTGGCTTCCTTGACAAGGCATCAGCCACAACGTACTTCTTGCCTTCCACATGCACAATCTGAAAATGGAACATGGACAAGATATTTGCCCATCGCATATGCTTCTCAGATAACTTTGTCTGTGTCAAGAAGTATCGCAAGGTCTGATGGTCCGTTTGGACAACGAAATCTGCACCTAGCAGGTAGTGTTTCCAACTTAAGAGCGCATGCATAACAGCCAGTACCTCTTTCTCATAGACCTGCATGGTCATCTCTGGCCCTTGCAAAATTCTGCTCTCATAGGCTACTACCCTGCCATCTTGCATTAGCACTGCACCAATGCTACTACCACAGGCATCACACTGGACCACAAATGACTTCCTAAGATCTGGCAACACAATGACTTGATCTGAAGTCATCTTTTCCTTTAAGAGATTAAAAGCTGAAATCTCTTTCTGTGTCCATCTAAAGGTGACTGCCTTCTTTTGAAGAGCAAGTAAAGGTGAAGCAATCTCAGCGAAATTTCGGATAAACCTTCTGTAATAGGAGCATAGTCCCAAAAAGCTTCGAACATCATGCACCGTCTTCAAATTTGGTCATGACTTGATCGCTTCAACTTTTGCAGGATCCATTCTGACACCATCCTTTGAGACAATGTGTCCCAGAAAGTGAATCTCTTCCAGAAAAAACTCACTTTTCTTTGCATTGATGAGCAACCTATGACTGCGTAGCTCTTTGAACACAATGGCCAAGTGATGCCTATGCTCCTCTTCATTCTTTGAATAGACTATCATGTCATCAAAGAATGTACCAACAAACTGCTGGTGTGGACGGAAAATTCTGTCCATCATCCTATTGAACGTAGCAGGAGCATTTGTGAGACCAAAGGGCATCACTAAAAATTCGTAAAAGCCAAACGTCGTTCTAAAAGCAGTCTTGTGCACATCCTCTGATCTAATGCGGATCTGATGGTACCCACTCTTTAGATCTATCCTGCTAAACATAGCTTCTCCCTCTAATTTGTCCATAATATCATCAATTCTAGGTATAGGGAACCTATTCTTGATGGTATTCTTGTTCAGTGCACGGTAGTCGATGCACATACGCCATGAGCCATCCTTTTTCTGCACCAACAACACTAGAGAACAGAATGGAGATGAACTGGGCTGAATCAGCCCCTTTTCTAACAGCTCCTGTACTTGGCCCATTATCTCTTTCTGCTGAGCCGCACTAACCCTGTACGGAGGCTTATTTGGGGGGCTACTGGCACCAAATCTATCGCATGGTCCTCGGGTCTCTCTGGCGGTAATTGAGACGGTAATGAATCGGAAAAACAGTCACTGTACTGTTGTAAAAACATTGACCTTTCTTTATCTAGCACAGATAAATTTGATTCATCACAATCTGACACTTCAAGTGCAAAAACCAAGTACGCAGAAAGATGCTTTTTCATTACAGAAGTAATAGCAGAAGCAGATACAGTAGGAATAGACTCCCCTTTAAGCTTTACATCCAGAATGTGAGTCTTTCCCCTCCTCTGTACAGTGATCTTTTTGTTGTAGGCATCCATGATTCCCTGTACACGAAACAACCAAGGAATACCTAACAACACATAACATCCGTCCAGTGGCATGATGTAAAATTCTTCAGCATCTACATAGGACTGGATATGTAGACGCATCTTTCCAATGATGGGTGTCACAGTCTCTGTATGGCCAGGACATGCCAAACTTGCCTCTGCTGTATACCCCATCTCTTCAGGTCTGATTTCCAACTTTGAAGCCAATTCTGGGGAAATAAAGTTGGCTTTGGCACCTGGATCGTAGAAGATAAGCACTGTTTGATCCCTGACCTTTCCCCATGCTCTGCAAAGCTCACTTGCATCTGAATTTGGCTTGTCGCCCACCATATCTGGCACTAGACCAGCCATGGGCTTCTTTCCTTTCTTGTCTTCTTTGTCATCAGAATCAGCTGGCCTTTTCTTTGTAGGACAATTGTAAGCAATGTGGCCAGGCTGCTCACATATAAAGCATTTGTTCTCTGTCCTCAGGACCTTCTTTTGCTCTTCTGACTTGTGAGGAAAACGTCTTTTCCATTTCTTCACTGGTCCTTTTTCTGATTCAGCCGTAGCTTTATCTTTCCCTGCGTTGGCTGACTCCTGAGTCCCTTTAGGAGCCTCATTGGGAACGTGCTTCTTGGCTGAATTTTTCTTGCCTGATCCTGCCTTGACGCCAGTGTTAAATTCACAATCTTCTCCCTTGAGCAAACCATTGCCAGTGTTTGCTACCTCGATGAGCTGCGTCAAAGTAGTGACTTTTGTCTTCGTGCAGTATTTTCTCAATCCTTTAGGTAGGCCACAACAGTATTTTTCAATCTGTTCTGTCAATGGCACAAACCTATAGGAAGTTACTAGAAGTAGAGCTTTCCAAAACTTCCGATTATAATCATCCAGATTTCTACAAGTGGCAGCATTTAGCTGGTGCCATTCTGTCATGACATCTGCTTCGAAATCATCAGATAACCATGCTGCTGCAAAAATCTGCTTCAAGTAAATCCATGTGGACGGAGCTTGCCCTTGAAGCAATAAAGTTGTCCACCATTGTCCCGCATTCCCTGTCAAGAAAGTGGCTGCCTTGCGGACCTTTGAAGCCTCTGTAAAGTTTCCCCCTGCATAGGCCTTGTCAAACTGCTGGAGGAATGAGAGAGCCTTCTTCCTGTCATCAAACCCTGTAAAGGTCATGAAAGACACACCTTTGCCACCTTCTTTGTACGGAGTTGGCCTCTCCAGCGGCGTTAAATTGTCATATCGAAGTGACTGAAACATGGGAACACTATTAGGGTTCATCTGTGTTCCTTGGCCGCTATTAACTTGACCTGGAAATGCCATATTTGGCTACTGATTTGTAATTCCAGCCATACCAAAATTTGCCTGTGGCATCCCAAATTGGCCCTGAGTGCTCTGAAACCCTGGTAGCATGCCTGTGACACCATACATGGGGTTAGGCATCATCGTTTGAGCACCCCCGAACACTGTTCCTGGCGTGTAAAACTGATTTCCAGGTGCATGACCAGCCATGCTCTGGAATACGGATCCACCTCCAAAATAGCCAGGGTGTACTGAAGGTGGTGGGAAGACCTGTTGCATAGCCTGTAGGTTGCTTCCCTGCCCTCCAAAATAGCCAGGGTGTGCTGAAAGGTGGCGGGCTGAACTGGTACAGCTTGAAAAACTGGCATCTCAACCACCTGTTCTTGCACCTTAGGCATAGGTTGTGGAGACTGCATGTTCTCCATCAAGTGTACGGGTGTTTCCATTAACTGTGCGGTATGAATCACCTGTGCTTGAGCCTTAACAGGCTTTTGAATATGATCCAGTGACCCAACTTGCTGAGACGGAACAGGAGGTTGCAGAAAGGCTAAAAACCTCGGGTTCTGCATTACTTGTGTGAACATAGCCACAGCAGTAGCCAACTGGGTCCTGAATATATTGTCATCTGTCTGTGGTGGTCTTGAGGACTCACCCACTTCATGTGTCTGTTGACCCTGTGAAGAGGAAACCTCTTCAGTCACATCATCTGGTCTGTCAACCATAATTGCAATTCCCTGTGTCTCGTCTATGATCCCCTGTGTCTTCAAGCCCAAAACTGACCAAGGCTCACTTCTATGGGAAAAAGTGATTTAGTCCCGTCGATGGAACCATGAAACCGGCCTGTTCAATCCAAAAAGGGCGGTAGACTTTACTTCAAACCTTGATTTAGCTTTCACCCATTATTAGTCGTCTATTTTACCTGCGCTTTAGTGACACAAGAGAGGGGAATGGGATACAGATGCTAGAATGCACCTGTATGAGAAGACCGACACCAGATTGACCCCTAACTTAGGCGCCCCTTTTGATATTTCTTTATTGTTCAAAAGAGGGAATAAACGCTGTGGTTCCCTACAAGCTGCCCCGCACAAACTCGGCTGAATTTCCACTGTTCCAGCCCGATTTCGGCAACATAACTGTACTAGAACCCTTCACAGTCAGTATTCCCACGCATTGGCCGACTTTCCCGACGCATACGGGCACTTTGCAAAACCTGGCGAGAATCTGCAGCACGCTGAATTCTCTGTTTTCAGCCCTGAAAATGCGCCACATCACCTGTACAGCGGTCCCCTTGCGTCCCCGAACCTCCTAGGGGTATTTGGGTCCGTTTAGGGCCAAAACCCTAAACCTGCAAAAATACACAGCAGGTTGTAATTTACTGTTTCGGGCTCCGTTTCGCGTGCCGGTCACATCCGTAGCAAGTCCTCGAGCTCCCGCACCTGTAGGGCTACTTGCCCTTTGAATCGGACGAGATTTCTGGCGTGAAACCTCTCCGAATTCACCTGTACCTGCGGGGGGATTAGCCGCTAGCTAATCCAGTACCTGTGCAATCGCGCATGAACCCACACAACTGTACATTGGTCAAATGAAGAGCCCACTAGAGGGGCATAACATACTGCCAAAGGGGAGAGAGAGGGCAGTGCGTAGCGTGCAGGGCATCACTCCTGGCACCGCACTGTGCATAAGAGGGAAAGCAAGCACTCAATAGCTCTTAACCTGTGACCAAACTGAAAATGAGGCTCTCCCCTCTTCAAATTCAGCGCCACTTCTTGTTGCATGAGGCAAGTGCACCAGAATGTGCCACTTGGCACATTTACAAGCATTTTCCCGTTTCGGGGTTGCTGCCTAAAAATATCCCAACCTGTTGCCCAGTTGACTTCACGGCTGAGTAAGAAAATGTTCCCCTTGTCATTCCGGCGGTAATGACGTCAACACATTTTCAGGTCCCAAAATAGCAGTCCCCTAAATTTTAGGAGATGCTGCCATTGTATCTTTCTAGGTCATCCGACCCTCTTTGTACACTGCGGCCACATCCAGAACTGAAATGTAGCCTCTGTAACAAAGGATTCCACTTTGGCTAGTCACTGACCCCACTTGGCTAACCATAGTCCTTGTCCAACCTTAGTGCTCTCTTGCCCTTAGGCCTGGACTCCCTCTGGACAGTTCCACACTAGCTATGCAATGCAGGGCAGTTAGATTTCGCGAGGGGTGTTTCCAAAAAGTGAAAGTAAATAGATAATAAGAAAGAAATCAACAAAAAGGATAGATAGTAGTCACATGCTGGTGACACAGTGTTTCAATCATCTAGTCATCTCATCCGTCCAGAAGTCTTGATGCACCTAGGTCCTTGTGTAGCCATCTCATCCCGTAGGAGCTCTTGATGCGCTCACCACAGTATCCAGTTATCTCAATCATATGGGAATCTTGATGCACTAGAATCATTCAACATGCGTCATCATTCGTTCATTCAAATTCATCATTCTTATCTCAAATCGAAAGGATATCCAATTCATTTTTGAGCAGTCCTTGCCCTCGATCTCCCCATCTCATCCTTGATTTCACTTGCAAAACTGGTAAGGAGTTGGCTCATCTCGTTGCAAAAGAGTGAATGTCCAGCTCCATGCTTTCCAATCCATACGGAAGAGAGGTCCTTAATCCTTTTTCCGGTTATCTATCACAAGCAACCAGATTGTTAGTACATCAGTATCTCTTTCAGGTGCCCGATGCGTGATGTATGAAGTTTGGGAGTGGCTAATAAGTCCGATGTCGGGATACGAACGTGGAACATTCTTCAATAACAATTTTCAAAATTGTGCCTGAAACTAATTTGACTATTTTGTTTCTAATTTCTATTTTCTAGAATTAGGACTTTAATAAGAAATGTGCACAAGTTAACTAATAAGTTAAGGAATCACAGATCTGTAAGAAAAGCCATCAGGAAACAGACAACTCTGGTGTGTCATATTATGGGTGACAAGAAGCACCGTGAAGGAGTTGGCTTGTTAGTTCGGTGAAAGAAGACCAGGTAATGGTGGTCCCTGATGAGTCACAAGATGGGTGACAGGTTCATCAGTAAGGGGACACACTAAGGGTCTAAGGAGGAAATCCGAACTGAGTAAGAAAGTATGCGTAAGAACGCAAGCACAAAAATAAAGATGGTTTCAATGAAGCTTTTTACGAAAAGCAGGAACAATCGCAGGAGGGCAGATGCTTTCCCGCGAGGAGTCTGTGTCTGCATTGCATCTGTGTCGTGTCCTGCACCCAGGGACGCCTGGAATGTGTCCGTGTAGCTGAGTGAGTTTTTAAAGTTTGAACAGGTTCACACTTTATTTTATAAAGTGACCAGTCACTTTTAAATGACCGGCCCCTTTATTAATAAAATAAAGCAAGCAGGGCTCTAATAAAAAAAAGCCAACGCTAAAACTAAAGCAAGGGGCTGAATTGCGATCTCTCTCTCTCCTCTTTCTAAAAAACGTGATTTTCTCTCTCCTCTCTCTAGGAGCGCCAAGCTCTGCTTTTGGACCCCTATTCCTGTCGGGTGCCAGACCCTATAAAAGGGTAAGCCAGCGTTCAGTTTTGGAGGAGCCGGAATCAGCAGAAAAGCACCAACGCTAGGGTTTTGGAGCAGAGTCTGGCAACGGAAACTGCAAGTATTCGCGTGACGACTGAGTACGGAGGTCGATTCTCCGAGCAAGAAGCAACAAGTATAAGGTGTCGATACGCTTTGAGAATTGTTGCTTTGTGTGGTTTGTTTTGCAGGAATCTCCCGTCTTACGGGAAGGCCCTTTACGGGAAGTACGGCTTCACGCCTAAGTCCCTTACGGGAAAGTACGGCTTCGCGCCTAAGTCCCTTACGGGAAGGAACGGCCTTGAGCCTAAGTCCCTTACGGGAAAAGTACGGCTTCGCGCCTAAGTCTCTTACGAGAAGGAACGGCCTTGTGCCTAAGTCCCTTACGAGAAAGTACGGCTTCGCGCCTAAGTCCCTTACGGGAAGGAACGGCCTGGTGCCCAAGCCCTTTACGGGAAAGTACGACCTTCAGGTCTAAGATTACGGAACGGAGGGGTTTCCTCGGGTTCTCGTGCTTGTATAAGAATTCTCCCTGAATAAAAGAATACTCTTTACGGGGGGGGACCAGCCCATCTTCTGGTCCCCAATACTGTGTCGATCTTCTCCCTTCTCTCATGTTTTCAAAGAATTATAATTTTCAGATTTTCTAAGTGCTCGTGTACGCTCCCGTTTTGTGACAGTGCCCAAGTGATGTGTCTGCTCTTTACTAGGACCGGTATGCTTTGAGAAAAGCACACGTCTAATGCTCTGATACCACTGTAACAAACTTGGACACCCCAAGTCAAGATTCTACCGTGACACAGCAAAGATTCACTTTAAAACAGTTTACAAAAGACGATACTGCCCGGTGTAGTTCCGTGCCCAGAGAAATTGGCCCCATAGACTGGCGCCCTTACGGTATTTCTTTTATATTAATGCTTGATCAAAGTTACAACTCCCGCAGGGTCCTCTACTCTCAGACTCTGCGTCCAGATGCCCCGAGAAGCGAGGCCCTTAGGGCTCTTTTATTCTTACAAGGGATGCCCAAAAGCAAAGCCCCAAGAACAATGAGTCAAAAGCAAATTGCCCCAAGAGCACCTGATCCTCAAAAACTGGTAAAAAGGAGCCAGCACAAATAACGCAATTCCGTACAACTGCCACGTCAGCATGTCAACGCAAATTGCGGACGTCCATACAACTGCCACATCATCAACTTGTCAACGCAAATTCCGGGCAATACTGCCACATCATCCATTTGTGACACGTCATCATGTCAGTGCAAATTCCGAAAATCCATATTGTCTGATACGTCATCATCCGTATTGTCTGTTGTCACAAGACGGGCACCACGTGCCAATAGAAAAGAACAGACTGAACAAACTTTTAGCACTTTCATAACAACTGAAACTGAAAGAGAGAGATGACACGCGACACAGAGTGGCGGAATTCCACCCCAGAGAGTATTGGCCCCAAACCTTGGCACCCCTTTCGGTATTTCTTTATATTGCATCATCAAAGTACAAGCCAGTACTCCATCCTCTGCACCTTCATCCAGAAGCATGCCAGAGAATGAGCCCATGGCCTCATATTTAAAGGCCCTAGGCCCCAAGAGCAGTTTACATGAAAAGCCTTCAAACTCAAAAGCATCTGGTCCAAAAGCAATGCCCAAAAGCTACCAATGGAAATCCGTACAACTGCCACGTCAACAATCAGCACAAAACGCAGAAATCCGTGTAGTTTGCCACGTCATCATGTCAGCGCAAAATCAAGGTTTTTCATACAGCTACCACGTCATCAGATTCTACGCTTTGTGTCTGAGGGTCCAGCTTTATTTTAATGTCTTTATGTCACTTGGGCCCCAACGAACGGGATCCCCATAAGTTGGTCAGACTTCTTCTTCTGTTACTTGTTCTTCTTAGGGTTTAGGCCCCTCGACGGTGATCTGAAGGTTGGGTCTGTTCTTCAGTGACTTGACACGTCAACAGTTTGTGACAGTCTGCCATGTTCGCGGGTGGTCAAGCCATGTCATCACTTTGTGACAAAGGAGGAGCTTCAAAACATTATTCATATCCAAAGAAGGACAAACATGCCCAGTTTACTTGAAATCGGATGATCACGATTCATGGATTAAGTCCAAAAGTTTTACATGACCATGTCTCCCACTTTCTATATAATACAAACACAATAAGCTTTATCACCTTTCTTTTGTCTTTAAGGATATAATACACCGATACGGTTCTTTAATTGAGCAGACATTACCCTCTATAGAGACATTGCGCATCCCTAACTAGAAAGACCTCTACAAGGCTAGAGATTCAAAACCTTTTAAAGGCTACATATTTGATGGAAAGAGAAGTGGATAAACAGTGAATAAGGTAGGTTATGTACGGGTATCGGGTATTGTTTGTAGCACTCGCATAGGAAACGTATGTTTCTTAAATAGCAACAGTATATAAAGTACAAATAAACATTGGGATCTTTTAACAAAAATGTATTGATTTTCATTCACAAATGCATAGATTTTCTTATTCTACATCCACTACTCGGTATTCACAATACTATCATGGATGTCATATTAATAATCCAATGCCTTGCATTATGAAGCTGTGATTATATTGTCTTGTGGGTAACCACCAGGAGTCTATAACTTGCAATTTCTTTTATAGCCAAACCTGGTTTTTCCAGAGATTCATATACGTACATATCTTAAGCACCAAATCTATCCAGTGCTAATGACAATCCCCTGAAACCCTTTCTCAGAGAAAAGCATGCAGCTGTTGCCCATACAGGTCTATAAAAAACCTACAGTTTGTACGAGAGAAGATTTCGTGTATGCCATATGAATGCCAGACCTGTTTGGTAGCCTCTTCTTGAGTGGAGGGCTTGTTGGAATTGACACCCAAGCAGGCTCTGTGTAGGCCTACCATCCTAGTATAAGACAAACACCAATAGTGTATACCCGCCGCCCGGACTTTCTGCGTACTTGGCAAGGGAAACTTGCCCAGTAGAATTGCAAGACCACAGCACAAAGGAATAAAGATCCAAACCACAAGAACCAAACACATTCTTGTTTTCCCAACAATTTAAAGATATACGTGCATAAACACGACAGATATTTAAGTATGAAGAATCACGTTCATGGTAATAATAATGTGAGTCAAGGTCCATTGTCTCAAGCTGTGAGCAGCAATATGTTGCTGCCTCTAAGCGGAGTCAAACGGTTGTTGAAGCACGTTCATGGTGATAATAATGTGAGTCAAGGTCCATTGCCTCAAGCTGTGAGCAGCAATGTGTTGCTGCCTCTAAGACGTGGAGTCAAATGGTTGTCGAAGCAGTGAGAAAAGTGTCAGTCTTTAGTGTATTTATTTGTTTTGTCGAATCAAGAAATTAGCCCACTTTTGTATGACTGCTGGTAAGGACAAAAAATATGGTGTTATTGTTCCCAAACCCGTTTTATATATGAAGTTTCCAACAATGAAAACTGACACTATTTGAATACACCTAATTATGTGAAGAGAACATGTAGGAAGAAACAAATCAATATACAGTTGGTCCCAAAAGGAACATAATACCTTCCCCATAAAGCTTATAATTGACCTCTCTTTACTCTTGTTTTCCCTTCATCCTTTTGAGCATGGCTTTGATTATTAATGGAAACTCTGTATCAAGTGGCCTAGCGAATTGCAGTAGGCAAGCAACCAAGTTTAAAATTTAAGCATGGCCCTACCTATAAATTTGAATATGCTTTGATTGGAAAACAACATGGCTGACATGTTGTTGAAGGAAGCAATCTTGCTACAAGTGTTGATGGCAGTGGCTGCAGATCAATATCGGACAGCTACGCTTATGTGTGGGTTTTGTGGCAGGCCACTTTGCTTTTTAGACATGCCCAGCATTAGTTCAAAAATTAAACATGTGTGATGGTCAAACCCATCGTGCAGGCGGGATGGTTACGTCACCGGACTCGTATGTGGAGGTGAGGAGTTCAAGCACCAAGCATTGCACAGTCTGATTGAATTTTTGCTGTAACAAGCTATACTGGTTTAATCATTGCACTTGCTTAGGCACCTGTTACAAACCGGGAACCGGCTGCGGCAACTGATATGTATCCTGAGCCGATGGCAGTGGGGACTGTGCATGAAAACTGCACTATTTGTTTCCAAAAAGCAACGACTATAAATAACATTTAGCAAATTGGGTCTAGTAATTAATGTTGGCCAAGTGGCCAGATTGTGAAGAGAAGTGTGTGCAAGTAGTGAAAACCACCTAGAAAATGAGACAGTCTAACCTCGCCAAGCCGATGAAATGCACCAGCCACACCTCCCACCAATGTAGAGTAGATGGCATACCAAATTTGAGTATCCATAAAATAGACCTGCAAGTGGGCAAACTCCTACGATCAGTGTGACAATTGAAAAATCTTCAGACAAATAATATGTTTTTAAAAATTCGAATGTCATCTTTAAGTTCAGAAGCAGCCTTGCCAACCAACCCCTACCCCCAAAAAAAGAAAATAATTCAAAAAGAAACTCAACAAAAACATGTAACAGTTTAACTGGTCAAAAAGTTGTTAGTATTAACAGATAATTGTTGAATTACTCTCGTGAAAGAAGTGCTGTTAATGATTGCATACCAATATAACTGGCACCCATACACAGATTATGACTCCAATGTTGCCTTTTGCTACGATCAGACAGCCATAGTGTAAGTTAGATACTCCCGTTCCAAAAATATCCATATTTTTAAAAAGGACCCTGGACAACATCACTGTGAGCACAGAATTGAATTGAACAAAAAAATACAAACCATGGGGGAAGAATTCATGCCACTGATACTGAATGTTTGTTACACTCTTAATTTCTCTAGTAAGTTCCACCAAGGGTCTTATCTGTGGCAAAGAATTGCAGGCAAACCAAACATAAGCTCTTCGGTTCATCCAAATACACACACACGCACGATCGAGACTGGAAGTCATTCTTCAAGATATGTACAAGATTTAACTGCGACTGTAAAGCAAGATCTTAAAATAGCATGCCTGGATGTAGTAGCTGAAAGTGAATTTGCTGATAAGAAGAACGACCCAAAAAATGGTGTACCTAACAGAAAGCAGGACAGTATAAGATACTTCTAAAATACAAAACTCAGCATCATAAGAAAATTAGTCTGTACTTGAATAGCGCAAAAAGACCCTCATGCATGGCACGCCCGATATAAAGGCGGGGCTGCAAGCCAATGAACACAACAAAATTCAATAAACTATGAAAGCATGCATATTGAGAAAAGTATGAGGAAAACACTTTTCAATCAAAGCAGCTTTGTCTAACAGCTCCTAATCTTTTGCTGAAATATATACCTGGGACCACCACAGCATATAGTGGAATATTCTCCAGTTTGAGTTTTCTATCCATCTTCTCAAAAATGGCAGAAGGAACAACAGGGCACCAAGAACATTTGGTAGTAGATATACGATAACCGCCGTTATATAGAGGGAGGGTATTTTCCCTGTCTGTTTCAGCCATGTTTTTATCACTTTCAAAATACCATTTGGAGTGTCCCATGAATGCGCATAGCAGACCGGTAATGCAATAACCCAAGCAATAGCCACAACTAGCTTCAAGAACAATCTCAGCTTGTTCACACTGCTGTAGGCTTTGAAATTCAGCAAAACATCAAGAACAACTGCACAGTTAAAAGATCCACAACAAATCGTTAAATTTAAAGTTCAAAAAAGAAAACTACACTTGCTAAATCCACAAAACCACTGTCCCCTGGGAGGTCTCATATACCTTGCAGTAGGCGAAGTATTGCAGCTGTTATGAAAATGCTCAGCACATTTTCAAACACCGACAACTCGAAGACATCAAGCGGATTCCCCTTGTGATTCCATGACAAAATTATCATTGCCTGCAGTGAGCCAACAATATGATCAGATGACACCATAACTGATATGGCTGTAGAATTATGGAAGAAAATGAAACGAAATAAAATGATATATTAACATCTTCAAAAGGCCAAAATGATCTATGAGACCAAATTGGTGAATCTGATACCATGTCTGGGTACAAAAAGGAGGTATATAAAAGAGATACTATGAATCTCAAAGTGCTAGCTGGAACTGTGTGGGGTGTATGTGGGTGCCCAAAATAAGATGGTGATATAGTGGGTGGTGAATCCATCCTTATCTGCACTCCGGATGAGAAAAGCTTGTGTCAATGAGCTACATAAAATGAGGAGACAGCCACCTTTCACGATCACTCAAGTGATAGCCATACAATAACGCTAATTAACCTAAAGCCGCTCAGAATTGTTGTCAACTAATCAAAAGCCTCTCGCTGCATGGAAGGAGAGACTGGATCAGATATTACAAAATTTGGACACCACTACATTTTAGCTCTTACCTATACAAAAACGTTCACACATTCTCTCAAGTCCCTGAAAGTTCCACATCCATTCTATACAATAATCTATTTGATTTCTATGTTTTGTTCAAACTACTGCGATTACAATGGTTTAAGGAGAAGAGCATACTCCTAAAAAACACAGACATTGATTACAGAGAGAGCAGTAAAGCTACCAAAGGACAAATTATTTTTGGACACCTCTACATTTCAAGCTCTCATCAATACAAAAAAGTTAAAAGATTCTCTCTAATCCATGAAAGTTTCACGTCCATTCTAGAAAGTATTTGATTTGTACGTTTTGCCCGAACTACTCTTACCAGGCACTCTGATGTTAGAAACAGTTAAGATTGTCAAGGTATCTGTCTTTGTTTCATAAGAAGAGCATAATATTTTCGTATACTAATAAATACTTGGATTTTCACAATGTACAAAAAATTTAAGCTTGTAAAAAGACAATGATAAGAAAAGCGTATATCTCCATAAGTTTAGAAAAATCTGAACTTACCAACTGAAATAGACGCTATATCACTAACAAGAAAAACACAGAATCAAGAAAAGGCATTGAAGCATTGACTAAATAACTAATCATCATATTTGTTCCGAAAAAAAACCAAACCAACAAAGGTTGATGCGACCTTAACTTCACTGCATGTGCCAAACAGGAACAATACGATCATCAACTTTATCATGCATAGCTTTGAAAACAGCGATGACATTCCTACTCACCTCATCAATGCCCGAGGGTAGGTATAGCTTTCTATCAATTATAGAATGCTTGCAGGTTTTTCTTTCAATGCAACTCATACTTAATTTACCAGACATATTTCCATTTCTCGTCTGCCCAGCCTTGATCACAAGCTAGAACTCACGTCGCAAAAACCAAATTATCTCTCCGTAATCACAATGGCTGACACCTCTTGTGAACAGACAAAGCACCCTACATTAAGTATATGCCATCGTCATATCCATTGAAGCTTTAATCTTGCATTATCAAAATGTCTGTAAGGACAAATTTTGTCAACCATGACAGAAGTTATGAAAAAAACTCATTAGTAAGTAAAGAGACTTTTGCACCAAATATCCTTCTGTATGCCTATACCTGCAGAGCCAAAATGTAGAAAGTCCACATTCGATCAAAGCTTCTAAAAAGATGCCAAAAGCTTCGAACTTCAACAAAATTTACTTTCCGTACACTATTAGATGCATTTTTTCTATTCCCCTGCCACAAAAACCTGCAATTCAGAAGGGTTGCCAAAGCATACAATTCAGAGAGCTTGTAAAGAATGTAAAGAAGATTGATACAATGTTCAGAAAAACCTTGGACAAAACTTCATGATGCGGGTGAGATTGAAAAAATTCAGAATCTTCTTTCATAGGCCAGCTCAATTTGAAGCAGCGTTCAGACCTGCATGGAGGGTAGTGAAATCGGCTGTCAAGTTCAGTCTTTATTGAAGCACTCGTTGGGTCTTAACAGTAGGTGTGCATACAAACCAAAAAAATTCATTTAAGTCATCATAATTCCTCCATGCTGAATGTGGAGCAGTGCCATTTTTGTTGTTTGCCACTTCCTGACCAGCATACCATCACGTAAGAAATGTGAGTGTGAATCACAACAGGTACAGACCAGTACCGAGACAACCGACATTGATCACACCTTCTGAATGATTTCATAAATAGGCGTTACAATCTTTCGTAAAAATGCATGTTCGTCTCCACCATAGGCAGGCATAATGCTTCCTCCTGTGACATTGCTGGTAGAAGGAGCAAGCATTCCATCAAGTTCTCCTGCCATCTACATCAAGCACAACATACTTCACAAAAATGACATCTAAAAAATGAATATAACTTGATCGAACCGAAAATAAATGTCTTTTGAGTTTGCTGAGACAGTGGATTGTCCTTCAGAAAACAGCAAAAATGGCCAGCTCACAATAATCCTCAGCAACTACTAATAGCACTTGGACATGATGGTCATCCATTTGTGCATAGTCTGTAAATCCTCTGTGTTCTGGGGATGTGTGCAACTCCGTAAGCCTCTATCTCTAATTTGTGTGATAATAATCTCAGCTGGCCAATCGCCACTAGGGCATTATGTCACGATACATATGTTCGTAAAAGAAAGATTTTATCAACGTCAACAAAAGGTCACAGATGTCTATGGGAAATAAACAGGGTGTCCATGGGTGCCCAATGGTAACAGCATTGTCTACCCAGTGTAACTTACTTTCTTAAAAAGAGCAGGTAGCAAATGTTCACAAAAGTAGCTAAGAGTAGTCAATGGTAGGCATGCAAAGGCAGGGTACTTTAGCCAGATTATAGACGTGAGGCAAAACAAGCTCATCAAGGAAACATCTATTTTAAACAGGTAATGAACTTTATAGAGGCAATAAACTCAAACCACTTAAATTAAAAGAAAACAGGGAATTAGTCAGAGTTGGGGAAGCTAGAGCTAGTGAGAAGTTGGCAGTTTACAAAAAGTTAACGGAATCAGGTATCCAAAAGGAGAAGATAAGAAATTACACAACACAAGAAACTTGACACCTAATCTCCCTCTCTTGTTACAAGTGACAGGCTTTAAACATTAAAGGAAGTGACCTTGATCGTGATTATTTTCAGGAGTAACCTTAATAAGCATCAAAAGGCCACCACAAAGATAGTTGATTAATGTGGTGACTTACTTAGTACTATATCATTAGTCTAGTGAACACACGTAATACTCATGGCTTGAAACTGTTTGCAACAGTACATGCATTCTGCGGCCTGCCCTTGAATTATGCATAAACCATATCTTCAACATTATCAGGACGATATACATTAGAAACCTAAATCACAACATATTAAATAAAAGAAATTGACATACATTATGGAAAATGTAGCAAAGACACTCTGGCATAAACCGTAGATTAGCAGCTTCCCCCCAAATCAAAAGGTAGAGCCCCATGTACAGTAGCTTGCGCTGTTGAATTTTTTCTTCTGCCGCCTCTTTAGAGCTTGGGATCCTGAATGACACCCGCAAACTGCTTATTCTAATTGTCCTGGTAAAAGAAACTAGCAACTTGAATGCTGGACACTTGAAACAAACAGTCAGCCTTTATGACCATACCAAATAGCACTTTTGCGAGGCAAAAACTTGCACCATTTGACATAATTTTTGAATAATGAGTCCATAAGTTTGTCAACAGCACGATCATCTAGCTGCACATTTTCCCATCAAAAGCTGTCTAGACCCACAAAAGTTGAGACACTAATACTTCTAATTGTGTAATAACTACCTTACGCTTGAATGCAGGTTGTGGGTCCAGCCGAAGATGAATGTTTGCAAGCAGAAGAATAAGATGTTCTCTCTGATTGGCAACATTGTCTTTCTGCATACAAGCAGAAGAAATCAGCTCAACAGCAGACAAAATTTCAGCTATGTTATTCTCAGAGTACACCACTAAAAATCATAAGTTGCGAATCTGCTCAAGATTATTCTAAAAGAAGAACAATACCTGAAATCCGAATGTGACCTGCAACCAATCCAAAATGTCTGCCTGCTTAGTTTTTGTAGAACTTTTGCTGGGAAGCTGTAGCGTGCCTAGATACCTCAGAGCAGCAACTGCAGCACAGATCTGACAGAGAGGAAACCACAACTTGAAGTTGGTATAAACTCAATGAGCTTATGAATATGAGGCAGCATGTCTTGTAGATTGAGTAACTTCGAAGCTTCCACTACTCTTACGACTTGGGAGCCAGAATCCACTTTATCAATTAAAACTATACAAAATTACAAGCAAAACCTGAAACACACAAACAAATCTACTTACAGAAGCAACCTCGTTCCTCAATGAAACAAGTGAGCTTCTGTCAGGAACTATTTGAAACAAACCGCAATGAGCCCGCACTACCCTTTCAGCAATCACTCCTAGTAGTGAAATCTTGTTAATTAAACATCTAAATTGATTGGATAAATGAGCAAATCTACCAAGAGCTCGAAAATCTAAACCATATTATTGGATTAAAGTAACTCTTGCAAGTCCATATCATGACTAGACCTCCTCAAATACTTTGAGTTGCAGATTGATACAAAAAGAAATACCGAAAGGGGCGCCAGTCTTTGAGGCCAATATCTCTAGGCACGGAACTCCATCGGGCCGTGTCGAATCAATTGCGAACTGTGAACTGTTTTGAAGTGAATCTTTGAAGTGAGCTACGTCATCAAGTCGACACGAATTCTGAGAATCCGTACAACTGCCACATCATGAGTTCTACGCACGCGTGCGTGTGTGTGTGTGTGTGTTGGCTTGCTTTATTTTAATGCCTATATGTCACTTGGGCCCCATCGAGCTGGGTATTATAAGTTGGTGGGAACTCTCCTTTAAAAATAGGCCACTCGGCAAGACTTTGTAAATCGGTAAAACTTCTTCTACTGCTTCGACTTCTTTTGCTTCTTCTTCTTAGGATTTAGGTCCGTCGATCGGGATCTGCAGGTTGGCTCCGTTCTTCAGTGGCTTGACATGTCAGCAATTTGTGACATCCCTCCTCCTTGAAAGAAAGTAATCGTCCAGGATTACAACATATTTGCAAAACAACTATAGTTAGCTCAAAAAAAAATCCGAGGGTCATTCCGAGAGACAATCAGTTCTCAATCCAAATCGAAGCTCTTGATTTCTTGGGTCGTTGGCTTCCCAGAAGAATCTCATCCAATAAGGAGTCTCATTCCAGATTGGAGCTCTTGATTTCCTGGGTCGTTCGCTTCCCACAAGAATCTCATTCCATAAGGAGCCTCGTTCCAAATTGGAGCTCTTGATTTTGGGTCGTTGGCTTCCCAGAAGAATCTCACCCAATGGTCGGCACATCACAATGCAACAAAAATCCTCACATATGCATGTTACAAGACATAGAAACATAAAGTCGCCGATGAACAACCCCCCTCCCCCCCCCCCCCCCCCGCAAATAACCATCCAGGTCCGAGCCATGAGCTGTTCAACGACTCCCTCATCACTCCTCCCGCATAACCTAAAAAGGTCCGGCCGTGATATATAGAGGCCTTTTACAACCAAACGCTCCCCAAAACACAGTCTGCGTCGTTTGGAGGTTCCAACATACAACAAAACGCTCCTCAGACATCCCGTCTGCCTCGTTCTAAGATTTTCAAGCATACAATGAAACGCTTCCGAGACATCCCTTTTGCGTCATTCCGAGGTTCAAACAATACCAAAACGGCATTTCTCACTACTCCACACGCGAGCAAATCACCAAGCATTGAAACCAATATTCAAACCAGGGTCAAACACTTCAAATTGGCACCAAGACAGGCTCAAAAATACCATCCATTTCAGACAAATTTTAAAAAGGATCACCAAACAAGTCCTCAAACAAATTCAAACTTAAAAAGCAATCTCAACATCAGTCAAGCTCGAAAAGTCTATTGACTTTGCATCCTGAAATCTGCACCAAAAATTAGGATTAGGTTCCTTCCATAAGGTCGTAGCCGATTGTAGCATGGTCCATCATCTCTTGGATAGACAGTGTCCCTGTGGCGATGATGGTAGTCCCAAGACATAGCAATCTCACTAGACCTCCTAGGTTATTAGCTCGAGAAGAGACACCTGTTGCGAGGTGTCCAAAAATTGCAAGTCGTATTCTGCTAGGGTTTCTATGGCAAGCATTTCAGGATACCCCACTCTGCCAGAAGCTGCACTATGAAGAAAGATATCAGAAGGCATAAAAATTCGGACAAAAAAAAATTTTGAAAGCTTGCCAAGTCCTTGGAGTGTGCGGCTTGGTAGCTATAGACATGCACCACTGCATGGCACTGCCTCTAAGAAAAACGGCACCTTGAAAAAAAGTTTTAATCCTTCTCTGCAAGTGATCTTTATGGCTTATGTCTTCTAAGATAAAGCGGTGAAAACGAGAGCACACCCGATGCGCGATGAAGTAAGGATGGAAGTAATGACTCGACGGGCAACACGTGCCAATCAAAAAGAACAGACTGAACTGACTTTTAGCACTTTAATAACAAATGAACTAAAAGAGAGAGAGAAAGAGAGACGACACGCGACACGGAGTGGCGGAATTCCACCCCAGAGAGTATTGGCCCCAAACCTTGGCGCCAATTTCGGTATTTCTTTATATTGCATCAACACTGAAACGAACGAAGGGATTGGATCTCCCGGCTACCACAGACTGCCTACAGACACGCATCGGACGAACCACCCGACCATAGCCACCATCCAGCAGCTCCCTCGTGCTGGGGCCAACGTCCGAGGATGTAGGCGTGCACCTGTAGGACCGAGCGTCCCATACCACCCGGCCTCACCCTCCTCGAGGTGACCTTGCGCACTCCTAGCCTCCCGGGCTAACCACTAGCACTCTGCCAGTGGGGGTCGATAACTGCAAATGAGGCCTTGGCCTCCCTTTTATAATAATGACCGGTCACACTAGTCAAGTTCACACTACGTCCGCCCGGACAATGGACGCCAATCCCAACGGCATTTGGGTTAGATCCCCTCTCCTATGAGCGGGACACAACATACTGCACCCCCCCCCCCAAGAAACATTGATGTCCTCATCAATAAAGTGGGGATACTGAGCTTTCAGGGCTCTAACTGGTTCCCAAGTGGCAAAACTTTCAGATTGACCCTTCCATTTAATTAAGTACTCGTCATAAGCCTTTTGGCGCAAATGATGGGTACGATTATCTAAAACTACCTCTTGTTCTCGAGGAATATACTCAGTTTGCATATCTTGCTATACATTTTCCTCGATAGGCACAACAACGTCGGCTTCGCCCAAATTTACTCTAAGGCGGCTAACATGAAACATTGTATGTACACTCACATCCGAAGGAAGAGCCAGTTTATAGGCAACCTGGCCGATTTTCTTCGTGATCAAGAATGGACCACAATATCTAGCTGAAAGCTTATAATGCTTTCCCGTTCGCATGGTCTTGGAATCCTTGGGTATCTTCAGATAGACCCATTGTCCCACATCAAGAGTCCTTGGAGATCTCTTTCGATTAGCATAAGTAGTGACTCGATCACGAGCCGTTCTTATACTATCCTTAGTCCATTCGAGCATTTCTTGCATATCATACAAGAAATCACGAGCTTGGAGTTCCTTGACTTTTTCTAAGCCAATAGCAATTGGGAATTTAGGCTCAAATCTATACATCAACATGAATGGGCTAAATCCGGTAGCAGAATGCTTGCTACTATTATAGGCAAACTCTAATTGTGGAAGATACCTTTCCCAATCAGACTACCTGTGAGAGACATAGGCTCTCAACATGTCTTCTAACGTCTGATTGATCCTCTCAGTTTGTCCGTCGGACTCAAGATGGTCAGAAGATGACATACTCAACTTTGTCTCAAGATTAACAAACATATATGGCCAAAATCACCCAGTGAACTTAGTATCTCGATCACTGACGATATCCTCTGGCAAACCGTACAACTTGTAAAGCTGATCGACAAATAAAACCGCCAACTAATGGTTTTTTACTATCGACTTCGTTGGTATAAAGTTCGCCATCTTTGTAAGTCTATCGACCACAACCCAAATGGTGTCATTGCCTCGATTAGTATTTGGCAAACCAATGATGAAGTCCATGGAAATACTCTGCCACTTGACATCTCAGGTTTCCAATGGATGTAGCAGGCTAGCTTTTCTAAGGCGCTCTGACTTATTGACCTGACATTGAGCCCATCTCTTCACATAGCTCTCTATGTAAGAGCGCATTCTTGGCCAATAGAAATATCGCTTGACAAAAGCTAAAGTTCTTTGAATGCCTGGGTACCCAGCGCTAGGAACATCGTGGCATTCGCACAAAATCCTTTGTCGAATCTCATCGATTTTCGGCACACAGACTTTTCCATTTCTGAACAATAGTCCACCTCTAATGGAATATTGTCGTTGTATCGTCTTTCCAGCACGACTTACTTGGGTCTCCGGATCACCCAAGTCTATACGCGAGTCATGCCCTGCTTCGACCTCGTTCCATATCTTGCCAAAATAGCTATTGGAACGACATAGCCCTCGAAGAGAGAGATAGAAGTCCGTCGAGATTTCAGCCATAGACAAGGCATTAATCTCAGGAATCCTACTAAGTGCACCGACAACTCGATTGTTGGATCCTTTTCTATAACGGATCTCAAAGTCAAACTCTTACATAAGCTCAACCCATCTAGCCTTCCGGCCTCTGAGATCACCCTGATCACAAACAGCGCAAGGAGTGATGATCTGTCCATGCAACAAACGTAGAGCCATACAAGTAGTGTCGCCATTTCCTCAAGGCATGAACTACGACGTAAAGCTCATTCTCATACGTTGGATAATGCATCTCAGAGTCAGAAAGTTTCTTATTTTCAAACGTAACAAGACGTCCATCCTGATATAATGCCGCACTAATGGCATAATCACTAGCATCCGTTTCAACCACAAACGGTTTGCTAGGATCCACAATGTGCAATATTGGCGCAGTAGTCACCAAGTGCTTTAGTGTCCGAAAGCTCTCGTCGAGACGCTCATTCCAGACAACAGGGGGATTACCTTTATGGTGAGGACCCGAAGTCTTTCGCCCTCTCACCCCTCCTTTTAAAAGTTGTATGAGCGGAGCAACAATTTTAGAGTAATCCTTGATAAATTTGCGAAAGAATCTTGCAAAACCTAAGAAGGACTTTACTTGGCGCACATTCTTCAAAATGGGCCAATTTCGCACTTTATCCAACTTTTCAGGGTCACCGCGAATGCCATCGCGAGTAATGAAGCTCTCTCTTGAAGAATTCACACTTCGGAAGCCTTAGCATAAAGATTCTCAGTTCTCAGTACTTCAAGAACAGCACGTATATGCACTAAATGCTCAGACAAACTTCGGCTGTAGATCAAGATGTCATCGAGAAATACAACAACGAAGTTGCCTAGAAACGGTCTGCTGAAACGTAGCTGGAGCATTGGTCAAACCAAAAGGCAAGACCAAAAACTCATAGTGACCATAAAGCGTATAGAAACCTGTCTTAGGAATATCTTCCAGTTTGATCCGTATTTGATAATAGCCTGATCGCAAGTCTATCTTCGTAAAATACAACACTCCATGGAGTTGATCTATCAGATCATCCATGCGTGAGAGCGGATACTTATTCTTGACGTGAGCTTATTTAACCCCTTGTAATCCACGCAAAAGCGCATAGTGTTATCCTTCTTTCCAGAAAGTAACACTGGCGCTCCCGACGGCGGGGATTTACTTGACCGAACAAAACCTTTGTCGAGATAATTTTTCAGCTTGCCCCTGAATCTCGTCCTCCTCGGTTTTACTAAACTGATAGGGTTGCTTTGAGAAGGACTGACTACCAACCACCAACTGAATACCATGATCTACTCCTCTCGAAGGCGGCAAGCCAGGAGGTAGATTCAGTTACAGAAGTACCAAGCTCTAATGAATCAAACCAAGCAAATGGTACACAATGATAAAAGTAAGCATCAGAAGACTTTGTATCTTTATACATTTCCAAAGCAGTAACAGTTGGTATTGCGAAACCAATATTTACAAAAATCTGATTACAAAGCGAAACAGATACATGAGGCATGTCTTGCTTAATAAAAACAAGAGAGTGATGTACATAGTCTATATGCAATGAGTCTTGTTTATTGTAAAACCATGGAATTCCTAAAATACCATCTGCTCTGTCCAAGCGCATGATGTGAAAATCCAGGTTCTCTTTGTAATCAGCTAGCTCGAGCGACAAATCTGAAACCATCCGATTCCATACATCCGTGTCCTTGCCACAAGCCATCTTCACGCGATACTTATGATCACTCTCCCACGTCCGCAGGCTCAGTTTCTGCACCAATTTTGCATCCACAAAATTGTGTGAGCTTCCATTATCAAGGAGTATGGTCACGTCATGACCATTGATCTTCCCGACGGGGAAACGGAGAAGATCGTACTTATCAAACACTTTGGTGCTAAAAGTACAATTAGTGCATGAACTATGCGCTGAATGATGGATTTCAACTTGAATGACATCAGAGTTACTTGAGATCTTGTGAATTTGAACCGGAGGACGGCCTTGCAGGGTTTCTTTGTCTTCTTCTTGGACCATCCGAAGATGGTTCCAAGCAGTTCGTATGTCGCGTTCATACTCTCGAGTCAGCCAAGAAGAAATAAAAAGCCTCTTAAATTTCAGCCATTTAACTCGCGATGTCTTGTTTAATAGAAGCATGGACCACCAAGTTCGAGCATTCCCCTTGAAGTAAGAGGCAGCTCTCCGAATCTTAGAGTGCTCTGAGTAACGCCCTCCGGAGAAAGCGATGTGAAACTGCTGTACAAAAGACAAAGCCTTCGAAGCATCTCTATAACCAGCAAACATGTCAAATTTAATTGACTGTCCACCTTCCTTAAACTCTCGGACTTTCTTGCTTTTGTCTTCCAAAAAGTCATACTGGTTGGCTTTATAAAAATTATTCTTCTTTGCGTAAAAGCTGTTGTCATCAGAGTCAGAACTATTTGAAGACGAGCCCGCTGTAGAACTGTCAACCACAGGGCGAGATTTAGGCTTTTTCTTGCCCTTTCCGAAGCTTTGCTTTTTGCTTCGCTTTTTGCCCTTTCTGTCTTCTTCGCTTGAGTCAGAGGAGCTAGAAGACTGTCAAAAGAAGAAGAAGAAGAAGAAAAAAAAAAATTGGATACGCCTTCAAATCGAACACGCTTCTTCTGATTTCTTGCCGATTCAAATGTAGATTGACAACCCAAATAACTCAGGAAGTCAATGCCTTTCTTCTACTTTTTGTCGTGCTTTTTAGCTTTGTTTTGCGCGTCAAAAAGCTAAGCAATTCGTGCATCAACCACCTCTTCTAATTCTTGCTCTGTGTACATCCTTGGAGTAGGAGGTTTCTTCAGTGCCGGTTTGAGGGGTGGTTCTTTGGTCTGCAGCCACTGTGCATGCACCTCGTCGAAGGAGTTCTAGCTCATAAATTTTGCAAATTTCAGGTCCTTCACAAACTTTAGCATCATCATTGTTGCATCGTCGATCAATCGTCGACGCTCCATCTCTTCGATCTCCCCCTGAGTAGGCCGAGGCGGGCCGTACTCCTCGAGTGCATCTTCGTTGTGATCTCTTTCCGCATCTCCGGATGCAGAGGAAGTCGACTGATCTCTGTCAGAAGCCATAAGTGCCGCGTAAAAAGGATCGCATACCATTGTAACAAACTTGGACACTCCAAGTCGAGAATCTACCACGACACCACAAAATAACCACTTCAAACAGTCCACAATTCACAATTGATTCGACACTGGCCCGACGGAGTTCCGTGCCTAGAGATATTGGCCCCAAAGACTGGCGCCCCTTTTAGTATTTCTTTTTATATTAATCTGCAACTCAAAGTACAAGCGAGCCTTCGGGACTCACTCTCAGACTCTGCGTCCAGATGCTTTGCAGAGTGGGAGCCCAAAGACCCATTTAAAGAGTTTACAAGGGATGCTAAAAGCAGAGCCCAAAAGATTAAAGAGTTGTCTATAAAAACTGCCTCTAAAATAGGCTTACAAAAATAAAGCACTTCAAAAAACTTAAGCCTTCTCTCTCTTGCTGCCGAGCGTTCAATAATGCAAGGCCAAAAATTGCATAGACTTTTAATCCAGCCTTTGCGTAGGCTTTTCCCAAGCATAGCGTAGAGTTTTACGTAGCCAAAAAGCAACGCCAAAGTCTGCCGTTGCAATCCGTACAGCATGCCACGTGTCCACAGCTTCGCCATTCCTTGGTTCTGCGCCGCAAAATGCGGAAGCCGTACGTTACCTGAAAACTTGCCCTGTCAGCACTGAAATGGGGTTGTGTGTTGGACTCTTTTCAGTAGTGCCAAGGCAGCTACATCATCTTTCTCAGCAAGGCAGGTGTGTGTATATAGCAGCCACGTCACCAGTTTGTGACAAATTTAGTCTAAATTCAGCAATTTAATAAGAAATTTACTGATGTTCGTCGAAAATCGGCTAAACCAATAAGAAAACTCCAATTCTCAACACTTCCACCTGCTAGTATGCTGATTTTTGTCAAAAATCAGCAGCCGAGGATTAATTTTCGTTTGTAAACATACTCATGAGAAGAAAATAATTAATTAAAGAATCATTTCATCAAAAATTGCATGAAACAAGTATTGTCCGACTCGAACCAGTCTATAGGTGTACACACGGTCCATTCCGTAGCCAAGCCGGCTCTGACACTATGAAACGAACGAAGGGAGTGGATCTCCCGGCTACACGGACCGCCTACAAACACGCATCGGATGAACCACCCGACCATAGCCACCATTCGGCAACTCCCTCGTGTTGGGGCCAGCGTCCGAGGACGTAGGCGTGCACCTGTAAGACCGAGCGTCCCATACCACCCGGCCTCACCTCCTCGAGGTGACCTCGCGCACTCCTAGCCTCTCAGGCTAACCACTAACACTCTGCCAATGGGGGTCGATAACTACAAAATGAGGCCTTTGCCTCCCTTTTATAATAATGGCCGGCCACACTGGCCGGGTTCACACTACGTCCACCCGGACATTGGACGCCCATCTCGACGGCGTCTAGGCTAGATCCTCTCTCCTATGAGCAGGACATAACAAACACAGTACAAGCCGATACTCCACGCTCTGCACCTTCTCCCAGAAGAGTGCCAGAGAATGAGCCTTAGCCTCATATTTAAAGGCCCTTGGCCATTAAAAGCAGTTTACATGAAAAGCCTTCAAACTTAAAGCAATTGGCCCAAAAACAGATGCCCACAAGCTACCAACGCAAAAGCAGAATTCTGTCCAACTCTGCCACGTCACCAATCAACGTAAAACGTGAAAATCCGTACAACTCTGCCACGTCAGCATGTCGGCGTAAAATCCGGAAATCCATACAAGCTAATAGCGTGAATTCGGAGCATCCGTACAACTGCCACGTCATCTTCTCCGCGTGTGTTTGTGTGGGCTTTCCTTATTTTAATGTCTTTATGTCACTTGGGCCCCATCCGACGGGGTCCCATAAGTTGGTGGAAAGTGCAGCTTCTTCTGCTTCTTAGGGTTTAGGCCCCTCGACCAAGATCTGCAAGTTGGCTTAGGTCTTCGGTCACCGGTGGCTTGACACGTCAGCAGTTTGTGACATCCCCCCTTCCTGAAAGAGAGTAATCGTCCGCGATTACAGCATATCTGCAAAACAACTCAAGTTAGCTAAAAAAAGTTCCGAGGGTCATTCCGAGGAACAATCAGTTTGCTCTTTTTTTAGTTAAGGAGTTGGCTTCTCCTTTCGTCCAGATCGGAACTCTTGATATTCCAACGTAGCAAAATTAGCCATCACACCCAGATTGCACTGATCTTCCACGGGTGTCTTGATGCACTAAAATTACATACCCAGGTAATCTCATCCCACTAGGAACATTCAGTGGTTAACACATTACAATGCAACACAAATGCTCACATATACATGTTACAAGACACAACGAACAACGTCGTTGAGCACTCCCCCAAGACAAACGGTCTGCGGCATGGAAGCTACTCAACGACTACCTCGTCACTCCCCCCGCAAATAACCTAAAAAGATCCGGGCCATGAGCTCAGAGGACTGTACAGCCAAACGCTCCCCAAACTGCAGTTGCGTCGCTTGGAGGTTCAAGAATACAACCAAACACTCCCCAGACATTGGTATGTGTCGTTCGGAGGTTTTCTAGCATACAATGAAACGCTCCCCGGACATCCCGTATGCATCGTTCCGAGGATTTCAAGCATACAACAAAACGCTCCCCAAACATCCCCTCTGCGTCGTTCCGAGGTTCAAACAATACCAAAACATCATTTCTCACTACTCCACCCGGGAGTAAAATCACCAATCATTGAAACCAGTAGTATTAAAAACAAAGTCAAACAATTCAAATCGGCACCACTTCAAACAAGTTCTCAAACAAACTTCAAACTTAAAAAGCAATCTCAACATCACTCAAGCTCAAAAAATCCACTGACTTTCCATCCTGAAGCTTGCACCAAAAATTAGGGTTAGGTTCCTTTCATAAGGTCGTAATCGACTGCAGTATGATCCACAAACTCTTGAATAGTCGAAACGAGCCTCAACTAGCAATGTTCTTGTGGTAGTGATGGTAGTCCCAAGACCTGGCAACCACACTGGACCTCCAAGATTTTTAGCTCAAAAAGAGACACACACTGAGAGATGTCGAGAAATTTCAAGTTATAATTTGCTAGGGTTTCCATGGCAAGCATTTCAAGATACCCCACTCTGCCAAAAGTTGCACTTCAAAGGAAGATGTTAAAAACCATACAACTTCGGGCATAAATTTTCTTGAAAGCTACCAAGTCCTTGGAGTGTGCGCTTGGTAACTATAGACTTCTACCATTGCATTTCTCAATACTCCACCCGGGAGTAAAATCACCAACCATTAAAACCAGTATTAAAACCAGAGTCACACAATTCAAATCGACACCAAGACATGTTCAAAACAGATACAATCTATTTCAAACAAATTCCAAACAGGATCGCCAAACAAGTTCTCAAACAAATTTCAAACTTAAAAAGCTCCATAAGGTCGTAGTCGATCGCAGCATGATCCACAAACTCTTGATAGTCGAAACAAGCCTCAACAAGCAATGTCCCTGTGGTGGTGATGGTAGTCCCAAGACCTCGCAATCACACTAAACCTCCAAGGTTTTTTGCTCAAAAAGAGACACCTACTAAGAGATATCGAGGAATTTCAAGTTATAATTTGCTAGGGTTTCCATGGCAAGCATTTCAGGATACCCCACTCTGCCAAAGGTTACACTTCAAAGGAAGATATCAAAAACCATATAGCTTCGGGCAAAAATTTTCTCGAAAGCTTGCCAAGTCCTTGGAGTGTGCGGCTTGGTAGCTATAGACTTCCACCACTGCATGGCACTGCCTCTGAGAAAAACAGCAGCTCGAAACAAATCTTAAATCCTTTCCTTGCAAGTGATCTTTATGGCTTATGCCTTGTAAGACATGAGCGGTGAAGATGGGAGCACGCCCAATGCACAATGAAGTAAGGGTGGGAGTGGCTAATAAGTCCGGGGTCTAGACCCGAAGATACTTCAAATAAAATTCCAATAGTCTCTGGTTTTCTCTATCTGCTCTTTTGTAGATCGGTATGCTTTCAGAAAAGCACACTCTGATACCATTGTCACAAGACAGGCACCGTGCCAATAGAAAAGAACAGATTGAACAGACTTTTAGCACTTCAACAACAACTGAACTAAAAGAGAGAGAGAGAGAGAGACGACACGCAACACGAAGTGGCGGAATTCCATCCCAAAGAGTATTGGCCCCAAACCTTGGCGCCCCGTTCAGTATTTCTTTATATTGCATCAACACAGTACGAGCCAATACTCCACGCTCTGCACCTTCTCCCAGAAGAGTGCCAGAGAATGAGCACTAGCCTCATATTTAAAGGCCCTTGGCCATTAAAAGCAATTTACATGAAAAGCCTTCAAACTTAAAAGCAACTGGCCCATAAGAAGATGCCCACAAGCTCCCATTGCAAAAGAAGAATTCCGTTCAGCTCTGCCACATCAACAATCAATGTAAAACGCGAGAATCCGTACAACTCTGCCACGACAACATGTCAACGTAAAATTCGAAAATCTGTGCAGGCTATCAGTGTGAATTCCGAGAATCCATACAACTGCCACGTCATCTTCTTTGCGCGTGTGTGTGTAGGCCTTCGCTATTTTAATGTCTTTGTGTCACTTGGGTCCCATCGGACGGGGTCCCATAAGTTGGTGGGAACTTCAACTTCTTCTACTTCTTAGGGTTTAGGCCCCTCGGCTGGGATCTACAAGTTGGCTTAGGTCTTCAGTGGCTTGACACCTCAGCACTTTGTGACGAGTGATTCTTTGATAAATTTCTCTGTGAAACTTGGAAGCATCATCTTGCTGTCTGCTCTTTGGTAGGATTGGTATGCTTTTAGAAAAACACACGCCTGAAGCTCTAATACCACTGTCACGAGAGATGGGCACCAAGTGCCAATAAAAAAGGACAGACTGAACAACTTTAAGCACTTCAATAACAATTGAATTGAGAGAGATGCACGACACAAGACAGGGAGTGGCGGAGTTCCACCCCAAGAGAGCACTGGCCCCAAACCTTGGCGCCCCTTTCGTTATTTCTTTATATTACTTGAACTCTGTACACCGGCAGTCTCCATCCTTTGCACCTCACACGAAGCATGCGAGAGAATGAGCCCTTGGCTCATATTTAAAGTCCCTTGGCCATAAAAAGCAATTACATGAAAAGCATTAAACTCAAAAGCATCTCGCCTCAAAAGTTGCTTTCCCAACCTCCTCAGCATAAATCACGAAAATTCGTACACCTGCCACGTCATCATGTCAACGAGAATTCCGAGAATTCCGTGAGTTCTCCACGTGTGTGTGGGGGGGCTTGCTTTATTTAAATTTTTAATGCCTTTATGTTACTTGGGCCCCATCAAACGGGGTTTTATAAGTTGGTGGGAACTCTTCTTTAAAATAAGGCCACTTGGCAAGATTGGGTAGGTCGGTAAAACTTATTCTGCTGCTTCGGCTTCTTTTGCTTCTTCTTCTTGAGGTTTAGGTCGCTCGAGGTTTAGGTCGCTCGGCCAGGATCTACAGGTTGGCTCCGTTCTTCAGTGGCTTGACACATCAGCAATTTGTGACTCTCTCCACTAAGCATGAAAAAATTTTGCCCACTAAGCCTTATAAGCTTGTGTCACGCACTGTGGAGGATAAATAAAAGTGACATCAGATATCACGTAATATATACCAAGATGAACCCAAGATGAGCCCAGATTCACCCTTAACGGAAAGTGCAAGGTATAGACTCATGATAGTCACCCACAATACACTATAACCATCAGCTCCATCATGCATAGTATTGACAAAATACTATGACATCCCAACTAATGTCGTCGGTGCCATGAAGTGCTTAAAGTTGTTCAATCTATTCTTTTCCGTTGGCACGTGGTGCCTATTCCCGGTTCAATAGACCTTCTCCTTGGCTTTGAATGCTTTGTTCTTAAACTCATCTAAATTTGAGATGTTGAGACTCTTTATGGATGCTCTTGGGCTACTTCCAAGGCCAAAGAAGGGACTGGAGAGTGGAAACAACTATCCTGGGCTGCTCCTTGCTGCTGCGGAAACACAGAAATTAGGGCTGAAAATTGGAGGTTCTCCACGACAGAAGTGCTCCCCAATTGGTCCCCCTTGGCTGCGATCTGGCTACCAATACCAAAATGTTGAAAGGGAGGGAGGTAAGAAGAAGGCGATGTCTGCCAGAAACTGGTCACTTGGGGCTGGGGATTCTCGATCACCCCGATTGGGGCAGTTATGTGCCTAATGTGAAGGTCTAGAGAGGAATGCCAACTATGGCTGAAAATGCCAAGAACTCCTCCTTCGTAGAATGGGGCGCCAAGCTGTGCCTTATTCTCCTTCTATCTACTTTTGGTACTCTGCACTTTTGTGTCAAATGAAGCCCAATGCCTTTCTTTAAATCGGTTTAAAGATTTTGTTGGCTCATGGGATAATCAGCAAGTCACATTTTGATATTGACTTAACTGCTAGTGCCAAACATCTTCGTTGACCTTGTGTCACAAACTACTGACGTGTCAGGCACTGAAGAACGGACCAAACTTGTAAATCTCGACCAAGGGGCCTAAACCCTACAAGAAGCAATAGAAGAAGTTTTACCAACTTGCAAAGTCTTGCAGAGTGGCCTATTACTAAAGAGGAGTTCCTGCCAACTTATGGTACCCCATCCGATGGGGCCCGAGTGACACAAGACATTAAATAAAGCGGGACCCACACACAAAGAATTGTATGGAGGACAAATGACATGGCAGACCTGAACGGACAGCGCGCGATTTCTACTGAAGTGGCATTGTACAAACGCCCACATTTGGCGTTGCAAGCTGCTGACGTGGCAGAACTATACGGATTCCCATCTTTTGCACTAGCAACTGTTTACGCTAGCTTTTGAGCACCAGATGCTTTTAGAACTGGTAGCTTTTCATGTAACTGCTTTTGAGAGGCCAAGGGCCTTTCAATATGACCCATGTGCTCTCACTCTAGCAATATACCCGCGGGGGATGCAGAGCAAAGCCATGGGAGTTGTACTAAGTTCAAGCAATATAAAGAAATACCGAAAGGGGCGCCAAGGTTTGGGGCCATTGATCTCTCCGGGTGGAACTCCGCCACGTCCTGTCTCATGTGTCGTGCACTCTCTATCTCTTTCAGTTCAGTTGTTGTTTGAAGTGCTTAAAGTTGTTTAGTCTGTTCTTTGCCGTTGGCACGTGGTGCCCATCCCTGTGACACCTTGCACAAAGTGTGCCAGCAAAGATACACCGGTTAGACATGTGCATGCCCTCACACCACAATTCGGGCCGGTATGAAGCCATGAACAAAGGCCTGCTAGCCTAGAAATCTGCTGCCTATCTTCGACATTGCCTCAATACAATATTAGTGCAAAGAGGGTTATTGGAAGTTAAGTTTTATTCATGACAATTTACACCTAAAAGTTGCAGTCTACATTTAACAAGATGGTATTCATCAACAAGGGTAATTCTAGCAATCAGAAAACAAAAAAAGAAACAAACTAGAGAGGATTGGAAGAAAGCCTTAAACAACTTCATTGGTTTGCCATATGGATATGTAAACTACGATTGCATCAATCAAGGGTTTGAAGTGACAAGAACTTGTCTCGAAAATTATACCTATTGAATAATAACGTTGGAAAATGTCTAAATGATCATTGATCACCTTGCATAGAGCATAGCATCATTCATAATTGTAACCTCCCATATTTTAATTCCTTCATTACAATATTACAATTACATTACATACTAAAGGGGATCTTTTCCATTGATCTTCCTCCTCAATGTTGTGCAGAGCCATTGTCGATTCCTAGAACAATACTTGTATTATCTTGTGTCGGTGCTCTACTAGACCAAGCTTGACTTCCATGTTGATTTTGCCCATATGTTTTTAACAGATGTCATGTTTATTTGCAGTGAACCTCTTCATTCGACTTTATTCTAGTAAATAGCAAACTAGATTCAGTAGACCTCTTCCACATTCATTATTGGCACCGACGCTCCATCTTCATCCAAAGGAAGAATGTTGTAAGCACCATAAATCTCCTTCTTCTCATCCACATCCTTGCTTGCTGCAATAATCTGCAAGTGAGTCACTTTTTTACAACCCTGACACGGTGAAGAACAAGGTAGGACAAGGTATAGCTAGAAAAGAGCCACAACATTGATACCTCTGGACCAACACCTTCATCGTTGTTCACTGCACATAGAACTTCAAACAAAACTCCTGCAATTGAAAATGCTTTGGCTAATTCAGCTCTGCAAAACACATAAAGATCACTTTTAAAACAAAGAAAGACCCCCTGAAATTGCTTCCAGACTGTGAAAACTGAAGTGAAAAAGCGGAGGGTTCACAAACTTTCACATAGACAGGAACAAGGAGAGATGCAAAATTAGGCATGAAAGTTGGAAAAAATTTGTTGTCCTCAAGCATCTGCAGTAGTTTCATACAGAAACGGGCAATGATAATCAGCGACAATGAAAACATAAGGATACCCTATCAAGAAGGAGCCAAGCCCTGGGCCAAAATGTGATGTATAGAAGCAGTCTCATGGAGAACAACCATAAAGTAAGGCACTCAGAAGCCCAAAATTGCTGGCTGTTTTGAAACTATTCAAACCTTTCCCAAAATGCATCACAAACATACCTGTCTTTCTGCTCAGCTCCACTTAAAGCCTTCACATAATCCTCATAATAAGATTGATAGAATTTGCGCATTTCCTTAGCATCTGTTGGCTCGGACCTCAATGAAGCAGTTTCTTTGTCGTCCTAAAATGCAAAGGTTTGCTTCAATTCATCTTTAAGAGGGAAAATGTTTGCACTACTTGTAATGGTTCAGATGATCCTTTATCATATTTTTGTTATAATTCGTGCACTTTGGAGTAACTCTCTTCAGAGAAAAGTGATGGTGAATGTGAACCGCCACTTAAAAAGCCCCATGCGCACCTTCTCCAGTCTCTGAATCAACGCAGTCTTAAACTGGCGAACTCCTCTACCTTTGGAATGAGGATCTAACCGATGAGCTTTCTCAAATGCATGGAAACGACCTGTGAAGACATGTAGACAAGAAAATAGGCTCTGTAGATATTTGGAGACAAAAGCCCCGAGAAACAATCAGATGAACATGTGAGGTGGGCATACACAAGTAAGCGACCCGAGGATTCCTTGCTTCGATCTCGTTTGCTGCCCTTAAGATATTTGCAATCTGTGACAAAGATGAGGGTACTGCTTCACTGTCCCTAAAATCTGCTGAAAACTGCCCAGTCGTAGTGAGGGAACGGGTCATGCGCCTCTGCTTCGGAAGGGACCTTTCTGTTGTCTCCATGGCAATGCCCAGCAATTCACTTACAACTGCTAGCTACAACAAAATGCCCCTGACGCTCTGTATTGTCAGAGAGGCTGTTCGTAGCTTTCTTCCATCTTAAAAGCAAGAGCGATGCAACTCAAAAGATCGGCTGCAAAAAAATACCAGAGCTTTCCGAGCATCAACAGAGAGAGCTGCAAGCATGCGAAGTGAAAAACAACTGTTTTGCGATAGGAGCTTTCCCTTACAGCAAGATGAAGACCTACACGCAAAAGCATGTCATGACAAATAGCAGGCAGTGAGAGTAGCTGAGCTAACCTGGATGGTTGGCGATGGCGAGTCGAAGCTCCTGAGAGGCTTGGCTGGCAGATCGCTTCAAGAAAACGGAGTAGGTCCTATGAGCTTTTGATTCCCGCACTTCACTTTCTTTCTTCGGCGGGAGGGGGGAGAGTGACGTTGGAGCTACATTCGGCTCTATTTTGATTTTGGGTTCACAAAAGAAAAGAACCCTTTCACGACTTCGAGGTGGACCATACACAAGTCCAAGAGTGAGAACTCTTTGATGATAATAACTACATTAGAGGCAATGGCTGCACCCTAAGCTTTGTGGCTTGTTAGTGCATAAGCTAAAGTTTAAAGGAAATGTGAGCTTGTGGAACCAGAGTCCGTTGATTGCCTTTCTCACGTACCTCTAGGCCTACTCCTTTTAGATTTGTGTCTTCCCTTGCAAAACATCTCTGTATTTTTTTAAAATTTGTTTAGTAGTTCCCTTGATTGTTGGTTTCAGATATCTATTGATTTTAATGATCTTAGGTTTTGTTTCACTTACAAATTCCATTCATCAACCTATTGGTCATCAGGCTGGTAATAGCCAGTTAGGAGTTCCTCCTCACATCCTTGTGGCTAACAACTTCGTCTTTTATTTTGTAGAGAATCTAAACTTACTTGTACATGATTTCTTTATGACCCTTTCCCTCCGATGACTACATTTTGGATTCTCAATTCCGTGCTAGCATTGTTTGAATTGGCCATTCATGGTGCTTGATTGATGATGCTCTACCATTCAGGTATACTAATCTCTTCCTTGAGCTCATTTCTTTAAAATTTCCGTGATGTTGTTGTTGTTTTTGAGCCCTTTTTTATGCAAAAGGACAACGTATAGATTTATTTTTGCTATTGGAAATATTTTCATAGAAGCAAACATTTTTTAAAGTTTCTTTGTTCTATGCTTTTTGCAATATTCTTTTGGTCTCATTGCATTTCTTTAGGTTATAGTGTTATTGGTTTGAATCTGTATTCTTAAATGTGGCACCTATAATGTAAGTGCTTGGCTTGTATAGTCATGAATGCCTCCGACCTTCCTTAACCAAGGTCTTCGTAGAAACATGCTATAAGCTCCTTGTCATCCATGACTAAACACTAGTATTAAAAGTTTTAGATCCTACCTTTACCTAAAGGTTCTATATGGTTCCAATGGCCTACATGATTCTTTGATCAGCCATCCTAATGGTTCAAAATGACGGTGGCTTCATTTCGTGAATTCTCAGGATTTGCTTACAGTGTACTCCCAAAATAGTCACACCAGCTCTCTCGTTCAAATATTACTCCAGACAATGACACCAACTGTTTCATTCCCTTGTAATCGGTTGTATGATTGGCACTTCATCATCTTTGATGTCTGACCAGTCTACTATCATGACTTCATATTCCTTCTCCATATGTTTTCTGAGAAATTTCTTTGCTTCACACAAGGTCTTCGTTATATCATCTAGTTTTATTGATAGTTTTTGAATTATCTTACAAACTTTAAAGTATACATAATCTTGTTCATTCCCAAAAATTTTGGGATATGTTACAAGACATTTGTCCACATGTTTGCTGCAAAAGCACTACCTTTATATAAAGTATATGCTTTCACGAGTCCCGGAAAGAAAACACTTGAAGATACTTTGATTATCTACACCTGACATGTTCATACCCATGCCCCATCTTTTGTATACAGATAATTAGATGTACCTCTACTCAATGCTATTTTCACCATACTTTGTTCTTTGACTTACTCTTGACATTTAGAATTTCACATTCATTCTCAACATCTATGTGTATATATGTAGTTTTGCAACTATTCAGGCAATTAATTTTGCTTTGTGCAGCTGCTAGTCTATCAACGACACTTCTCTACATCATGGACAATAAAAAGGTAAGTATATTCTACAATTTCTCATATCAAAATTTATTGGGTGTTCAAAACTAATTTGATCAATATTGTAGATTTTTGCTCTTTTTAAGGAAAACGTAAGAGCAAAAATGACAACACAAGAACAAAATCCATCAGCTTATCACCTTACATATGCAGGGAGCTCACCGCCCTAATACCGTATTCACACCATGCGGTAGCCATATGTGTTCCCTTTGTTTGCATGGCAATGCTCTATAGGCTGGAGAAGAAAACTGTCAGGATGGAAGTGCTCACCAAGGGGGGGGGTCGGAAGAGAAAAACCTTTTTCTCTTCCTTGAAATGGTTGTCACATCAACAGCTTACATCGCCCTATGTGAATAGTGCAGGGAGAAAGAGAGTTTTTTATTAGCTCGCAACAAAAGCTCAACTCTTCCATCACGCGATGTGAACCCAGCCTTAGTGTGTGTTTGCAACAAGGCATGTGTCTACACACGCCTTGAGAGAGAGAGAGAGAGAGAGAGAGAGAGAGAGAGAGAGACTCTAGAAATTAGAGAATAAGAAAATCAAATAAATTAGTATGTCTTGATTTCTTTAGTGTTGAATATCATGAATGGATGATGATAGTAGAAGAGAAAAAAAATAGAAAAAGAAAAGTGAAGATGGCATACAGAAGTATTGAGGGGGGGGGGGGGAAGTGAGAGAGAGAGAGGGTGATGAAAATAAAAATCATGTTCTCTGAAAGTTGATCTAGTCCAATAAAAGAATATATATGGCATTGCAAGTAATAAAGAACATACCTAGAAAGGTGCCAAGTATGTTTGGTCTCCAAAATGCAAAGCATCTTACCAATAATTGAGAACAACAATTAGTATAAAACACATACTTGGTCAACCAACTTGGAAGTGATTTTTTATGTGCATGTTGACGCATCTAGAATGGCAGTGGGTGGAATACTCGTACAACCTAAAGATAGAGTGGACTATCCGGTGTATTTTGCAAGTAGAAGGTTCAACAAGGCAGAGTAGGGATACTTGACCGCAAAGAGGGAAGCCTTGGGAATGGTTTTTAGTGCAACCAAGTTTAAAAATGATCTACTAAGAAAATTGTTTCTATTTGATCAACAAAATAGTCATCCAAAGAAGGTTATCAAATGGATGATGTTTTATTGGAGTTTGAATTCAAAATATTTCATAGACCTAGAAAAACACATTGTGGGACTGATTTTCTTTTAAGAAGCACTGAGAGAGTCTCATCAACATCACTAATTGCAAAGAACAACAAAAGCAAAATGGTCAGTCCTGAATGGCAAGAAATTTATGATTTCTTGTAACACTGGAGCCTACCAGAAGAGTGGTCTTAGGCGAATAAGAAGGTGCTCACACTCAAAAGCCTGAAATTCACACTAATTGGAGGATGTCTCTATAGATTTGGAATAGATGTTGTGCGAAGTAGATGTGTACCAATTTAAGCTAGAATGCAAATTATCAGTGAAGCTCATACTGGGAGCTCTAGAGGACATTTTTCCACTCTAATCACTCATAAGAAATTCTTCTAAGGTGGACTATGATGGCAAATCATAATGGAAAATATCCAAACTTTTTGCAAACCTTGTGATATTTTCCAAAGGATGGGCATACCAACAACAATAGATACGACACCCTTAACTACCTTTTAGCCCTTTGTAGATATACCTTATGATTACCCGATAATACAATTTAGCAATGACAAGAATGACATTGTGTAACAGATGATTATATTGCCACCATCTAGACAAGTTGGAACATTTGTAATCAATGTTGTGGCCAAATTAACTGAGTCCCAAGCCCATAAAGAGTCTGATGAAATTCACCACTTGCAAAAACAACTTGAAAAAATGCGTGTATTAAATAGAAGTGGAAATGGGAGGTTCAACATAGTAGAAGGCCTGCTAAAAGAAGAATAAGAAGAAAGATGATAACGAAAGAGCTAGAACAAGAATCCAAGGAATTGGAGAATGAGAACACAAAATTGATAGCGCAGAAACTAATCATGCAAAAGAGCTTCAATAGAAAACTATAGAATCTAAGGAATGGGAGTATGAGAATAATCTAGCATAAGAGCTTCAACAAAAAACTACAAAATTTGAGTTAGTTTTGAGCCTTGTTTTTTGCGAACGATTGCACTTGCGACATGCACGGTGTCGTGCCGTGCCGCGTGCATGGTGGGAACGGAAGCTAAGCCCTACAATATTATGGATTTTATGTGTATAACTTAAGTGTGCATAAGTATATGCATTTTTCATTTAGCATGCCAAAAGCTAGTCAAAGTCTGATGTGTCACTCTTGTTGGGAGTGGGCTTCGATCCCGGGCTTCTTTGTGAACCTCTTCTTGGAGCCATGATGAAATGAGTCTATAAAACATACCTCCTATCTACTAGGCATCCTAAGTGGCATATGACATGTATAGCATGACCAAAAGTGGCCTTAGTCATAGTATACCCCATGAGATGTCGTTCTATACATAGTAGGTGCACTTTGGAGTGATTATGGATCTAGAAAAATCCCTTAGAAAAGTGGTTACGAGTTTGTTTGATGTCATCCATGATGTATGCCAAGCTCTCTCTCAATTTTTTATGAAGCTACTTTATGCACACCATAGCCCAACAACTCTTCACATGTGGCGGCAAGGAGAAGATATTTGGAGAAAGATCTAAAAGAACCTCTAGATATTTCTTGAAGAGAAAGATCTAGAAACATTGAAGATAATTTCAAGATATTTTGAAAAGAGAGACACTTGTCACACAAATCCCTTGGATATTTCTAAGCAAATATCTTCTTCGAGAGGAAACTTCACCTATAAATAGAGCCTCTTGCCCCACTTGGGCATCAAGCAAACCATCAAGCAATAAAGCGCTTAAGCAATCCCCATAATCAAGCCACTCTATCAAGCCATCACCCAACCTCCTAGCCATCTCCTTGAGGAAAACTTTCTCTCAATTTCAGCTCAAGACATCTTGAGCTTGCTACTTCATGCCTCAAGCCTTCTATCTCCTCACTTGTAATACTCATACACTCTATGTAACCTTCTTTCATTAATAAAGACGCATTGTTGGTGGCTTGCAAACGGTGTTGGGGACTACTACGCATCATCTCTTCATCAAGTTGGCTACAATACCACAAGTCTTGAGTCTCCCCACAAACCCTCACAGCTAGAGGCCCGGCGCCTTCCAGGCAAGACCGCCAACTCTTGACAACGGGTGAGGTGCCTCTCCCACAAAAGAGTGATACACGGCATTGGCATTGAGCGCACCGATTTTGCTCTACGATACAGTTTTCGGTTTTGACTCTTTTGGGGGCTAATCTACTAGCACATTTTCATTTGACGACGGAAATTGACACTGACACGCAGGTACACATGGGGTTTTTTGAGCTCATCTACACCAGTTTTTCCAGGTTTCTAGCCATTTACATGCACAACGCTTTTCAGGCGATTCTAACAGATGCATGTTCTTTTGAGTACACATAGTGCTATTGAGCTCTTTTGAGAGCAAACATGCCCGTTGGAATACTTTTTACTGCATGAAACAATTCTTGGCGCCTATTCGTGCGCAATCACTCATGTACGTCGAGTTGCGGACATTGCCTATTGTACTTCGTGTGGAGCCATTTTTTTGGCTATTTTGGTAGTTTTTCTTGGTTGTTTCTGAGATTCAGACCAGAGAGCCCTTTCTGAGACTATGGCTAGTTGTTTTGTGTCTTGTTTAGCCTTTGGAGGTTCGTTGCGTGAGGTTTTCTTTGAGCTGGGGTTCTCAAATGTTGAGATATCTTCGATGGTACAGGTAGCTGGAGTTCTCCTCTTATGGTACCCTCGTCATAGGATATGTATCTAGGCGGTTTCTTGTGCTTTTGACACCAAGTTGGCGATCACACAACAATGGTTTTAAGCAGTTTATGTCCAATGGTTGTTTTGAGTACTTTATGTGCTTACTTTTGAAACTTAGCAAACAAGATTGTCCTGTGTCTGAGGAAGAAAAGGCTGAAATGGATAAGATTCCATATGCGTCTGCAGTGGGTAGTTTGATGTATGCAATGATTGCTACACGTCTGGATATTACATTTGCAGTGGGAGTGGTTAGCAGATATATGTCAAATCCCGGCAAGAAACATTGGGAGGCAGTGAAAGGTATCATGAGATACTTAAAACATACAAAGAGTATGCGCATATGCTATGGTAGTCAGGATTTGAGTGTCAGAGGATACACTGACTCGGATTATGCAGGAGACTTGGATAAGAGGAGATCTACATCAGGCTATGTCTTTACATTGGCTGGAGGTGCCATATCATGACGATCTCGATTACAAGATTGTATTACGTAGTCTACTACAGAAGCTGAGTATGTTGCAGAAAATGAGGCATGCAAAGAAGCTATTTGGCTTGGTAGATTGGTAGCAGACTTGGGAATCAAAGTAGATATGCCAGAGTTATATTGTGATAGTCAAAGTGCTATACAATTGGCAAAGAATCCAGTGTTCCATTCGAAGACTAAGCATATTGATGTGAAACATCACTTCATTAGGGAAGTACTTGAAGACAAGCACATACAACTGCTGAAGATCCACACCAAGGACAATCCTGCTGATCTACTCACAAAAGGACTTCCAGGAGAGGGATTTGTGCATTGTCGTTAGTTATTGGGCATTGGATAGATGGCAGCCATGTAAATCTTTATACATTTATGTTCATAGATTTACAATTACTTAAAGTGCCACATTGGACTTTAAGTGGGAGGTTGTTGGGATTAAAGCCCGAGTGGCCTCTTATACAGATATGGCTGCCCGCCCGCCTAACTCACTTATCACTAACTCTTTGTATATACTCACATATACTTTTGTGGATAATAAGGTTTTGGGAGATAACCCTTCAAACGATTCTTTGCGTACTGTGTAAGCTCTCTGTGTATCTGTGTGTGTGTGTGTGTGTGTGTGTGTGTGTGTGTGAGAGAGAGAGAGAGAGTCGATCTACGCTCCGCTCCGCGATTTCACATGTAATGTGCACAGTAATCCCTCAAACAAGGAGCTATTGTGAAGAGATAATGAGCAAGAAGCATAATAAAGAAGCTCTCCTTCAAAGCACTCTACAGAAGTGCGAACACTCTCACACTACGCATACCACAAAACGACGGCTTCACTTATAGCCATAGCTCTTCAAAACAACTCAACGGACGATGAAAATGGCTTGTCCACGAGCTGTTTGTGCATGTGAACTTGCAAGAACATGTAGCTCAGGTAGCTGACACTAGGGCATGGTTGTACCTGAATACGAGGCAAAGGGGTTTTGCCCACTACATGCATTGCCATGTAGATGTGGGTGTGCAAATTTTTTGTACCCACAAATATAGGCATTGACCAATAAAAACAAGATTATAACCCAGTGGTCCTGATCTTTGTGCACCTCTAGACCGAGGTGTGTGGGGATCGGGCATGGCTAGAGAATTTAAGGTAGTTTACAATGTGATCTATGGTTTCTTGATTGCAAGGGAGATTAAGAGAGAGAGAGAGAGAGAGAGATAAGACACGAAGGAGATAACGAGAAGATTAAATTTATATTCAGGATTCAAGGTTTTTACATTCATTATGAGTAGTGAGATGATGTGGGGCCGTCCAATCAAGACGCCTATCTCTCAACAAGGATCTTATGTCCTTGTAATCAATGCAAACATGTTGTGCGATGGACAAGACGCGTTTCTTTGTAGCACGTTCGTGAATTTGGCGAGTTCAACCCATTTATATAGATTTAGTTGTTTCCAATTACAACTCATCGTACTCTGACGTTGGCCAATAGGCAACAATCTTGCAATCCAATGGAGGTGTTTGGAGGTGCTTTACTCAAGCACCATACGTTGTGAGCGGGATGAAAACACACACAACACCTCTATAATGACCCGACACACACTCTTGGAATGATACACACACACACTACGGGGCACCACTCGGCTTACACAACACACCTGGCCGAGACAGGGAACACACCTATGGAGTGAGAGAAAAGAGACTATCCGTTTGCCCACTCCACACAGAGAGATACACACACAAACACACTCAAAAAACTCAGCTCAAAAGAGGAGAATTTTTTATGTTTAGATACAATTGAGCTTGGCCAACACTAATGGGGCAAATAGCTCACACCGTATGGGTAAAATAAGCCAGATACAATCACAAACTGGAGCAAAAGCTTCGCTCATAGGAGAACTTACACAGCCAAAACAACATAAAAACAGTGAGGAATTTGGCAAAATGGACAGCACCATCGTGTTTGGAACGGCCCAAAACCCCAGTCTATAATGTCAAAGTGCTCAAATCCGACCTCGGATGAGCAGTTTACGACCAAAACAGGCTCCAAAATGGGCAAAAACACAGTTGCAGATGTTCCTCATCTTCTCTCCACTCTTTTCTGGTCTTCTCTCTCGTATTTCAGTTCCCACACTTAGCTTTATTACTTGGGCACCCTTGGCCTTTTAGTTGACCTCAAACGGACCCCGAACAGGCCAAAAACTGACCTCGCAGTGCATAGTTGTCACCTTTTTGCATCCATCAGCACACTTGGCACTCAACTTTTTCCAATAATGCATTCCGCCACCACGTGAAGTGGCCCCCAAAATATGGTCCTCATGATGACCTTTGTGCATAATTATCATAAGAAAACACCCACGTTCTGTCCGTACTCATCCACGTGCAAATATTGACCCCATTCGACCTCCTGACGCCACTAGATGCCATCTGACACACTTGCTTACCTCATGTTGTTGGCCCGCGAAAAGCTTCCTCGAGAAGTTTTACGTGCTACCAAATACTCATTATTATAGAAAAGACACACTGGTACTGGTAACGATGAAAATCGATGCACTATGTACATGCTGTCCTACCTGTACACATGTGGGCTCCACGTAACCACCTGGCTTTGGAAAATGGGCAATCCTTTATTTGATGCACCATGCATGGGTATGTACATATGCGCAATCTGTTGCTCCAAAAAACTCCTGACATAATTTGCCCATCCCCTAGCCTGCTAGAGCATTCATGCTGAGCAGCAGCAAAAAGAGATATTCATTCCACCTGGATCCCACACAAAAACACTTTGCATTCCCTGCCTCAAAAACTTAATCAAGCTTCCACCTGGTTCCCAAGGAGAACCTGTAGAGATTCCATATATCAACCTTGCATCAAGAAAACCATCAATTACTTCGACATAGACCGGCATGTGCAAATATATCTCCCCCTCCATAGCTGAGAGGTCTCCACTCATCATTTGTGTCGTCAATTCTTGCTTTTTTGACAATTCATCCTTGGTTTGCATCAGCCCTTCAATCATTTCATAATGCCCTTCACTTTCATCTTCAATATCATTTGCAAATGCAACTAAACCAGACTCCTAGATTTCTTTGTCTGTCAAAAGAAATTCAACATCAGTATCCTCATCACTGCTGGTAGTACTATCACTTTCCTCATCAGACACTGTGGAATAGTCTTCACCACTAGACTCATCCTCGTCTTCATAAATCTCTTCCAATCGTTTCCTTGTGTCCATATTGTATAGCTTCTTAGCACCTGTCTTTCCATAGAGGCTAATCGTACCACGTCTCCAATCTTGAACAACTCCCACTGCACGTAACCATGGTCTGCCCAATATAATAGGATATGCTCCCAACCCCGCTGGCATCACATGAAAATCAACCACTGCCTTTGCATCATACGCCTCCATTTCTAAGCTCTTTACAACACCCAAATGTTTTACTTTTTGATGGTTTGCCAATCTGATTCAGAACCCTGACACCCAAGTCACTGTAAGACCCATATTCTCAACGCATGAGTGTGTCATGACACATATTTGGGCTCCACCATCCACATAACCTTGTCCTAGATTTTTGTTGGAATTAGGGTTGCAGAGAAACACACACAGCTTGGAGAAGACGAAGGAAGCTCAAGGCACACTATAGAGAGTGTGTTACTTAGTGTGCAATGGAAAGATAGATAGCCCTAGAGTGATGGGCGTATATTCAATGCATGGGGGAAAAAACCTCCTAAAGAGGGAAAAAATGCCCCGGCGGTCCTAGTGTGTTCACACACATCACTACCACATGTATATGGTAACAAATCCCCCCTGGAGTGATGCGGTGAACGAGAGCTGGCACATGAGTAAAGGGAAGTGCCATGCCCTGAGGACAGGATCAGTCCACAAAGGGGAGTAAGCCCAAAGCTTTGCAGAAAGCTTCAAGCTTCTCACGAAACAATGCCTTTGTGAAAAGATCTGCAAGGTTGTCCTGTGTTGGCACATAAGCCAAGCTGATCTCTCCTGCTGAGAGCCTCTCCCTGACATAGTGGTAATGCACCTCAATGTGCTTTCTGCGAGCATGAAAAATTGGGTTCCTCGCAACTGCCAATGCGCTCTGGCTGTCAGTGTAGATAGTGTTGGCAGTGTCCTGTCCAACACCCAAATCAGCCATAAGGCGTCTGAGCCATACACACTCAACTGTAGCTGTGAAGACTGCCCTGTACTCAGCCTCACAACTCGAAGTGGCCACAGTAGGTTGCTTCTTGCTCAACCATGATATACATGAACTGCCAAGCATGAAACAAAAACCACTTGTGGACACTCTCGTGTCAAAACAACCAGCCCAATCTGAGTCCGGAAAAGCATGTAAGTCTGGCGGCAATGATCCCCCCTTGGGATAAAACAAGCCAAGATGTAAAGTGCCACTAAGGTAGCGGAAAATCCTCTTGACAGCCTGCCAATGCTTAGACCCTGGGCTATGCATAAATCTGCTGACCTGTGAGACTGCAAACTGAATATCCGGCCTCGTGTTGCATACATAAATGAGGCAACCAATAGCAGTTTGGTAAAGAGTGACATCAGTAGGATCGCCAGCATCATGTAGACTCAACTTCAAACCTGTTTCCATGGGAGTGGCAATAGGTTTGCAATCCGCAAGTCCAAACTTACATAGCAATGTCTCTATGTAACTTTTCTGACACAAGGCAATACCACCATCACACTGCTTAAACTGTATGCCCAAATAATGATGCAACAGCCCCAAATCTTTCATCTTGAAAGTAGCATTCAAATCAGCCTTAAATTCAGCAATATGTCTCTCATTTGGTCCAGTGATCAGCAAATCATCAACATAAAGAACCATGATGAGAAATACATCACCCTCACGCTTTACATACAATGTGCTTTCTGTTGGACTGTTACGAAAGCCTTGTTTGACCAAATGAGTGTCAGCTTTCGCATACCAAGCACGAGGAGATTGCTTCAACCCATACAAAGCCTTGTTACATTTGCACACTTTGTCCTCTTGTCCTTTTATGACAAAACCGCGAGGCTGCGTTACATAAACTTCCTCAAATATGTCACCATTCAAGAAAGCAGTAACAATGTCTGATTGATGTACATCCCAACCAAAATGAGCTGCCAATGCACATAGAAAACGCACAGTAGTCATACGACAAGTGGGAGCAAAAGTCTCTTCATAATCTATGCCTTTTTGCTGTGCATAACCCTTTGCAACAAGTCGAGCCTTATGGCGATCGATCTCACCATCCGGTTTGCGTTTCAACTTGTAAACCCACTTCGTACCAATGGCCCTTTTGCCAGGAGGCAAATCACATAAAGTCCATGTGTCATTATCTATAAGTGCATCATATTCTGATTGCATGGCAGCCATCCAGTTTTCTGAATTCTGTGCTTCATCAAAAGACAGAGGCTCCTCAACATCATGTAAACTAGACACAGCCAAAGCATAACAATCTGATGCATAAGATGCATGGCGAGAGCCTGAACGAGTACGACTAGACAAAGGTGCATCCAATTTACTGTCACGCAAAGTGTGCACCAGCCATTTTGGCATACCTCTAGCTTGCTCATTTTCAGCCCTTTCCTCATCAAGTACATCATGTACATCTGCATCAGTAATAGGCTGATCTAAAACATTTTCAGAAACCCCCATAGGCTGTACATTTGCCTCATTGGAACTTACATTCATATTTCCACCACTGAAAAGAGGCAACAAAGTGTCATAAATGTCCTGTGAGCTTACATTACTGTCTCTAGTACATGACAACAAGGGCTGAACAGAATCTTCCACAAACATTACATCCCAAGAAATCAGAATACATTTTGTTTGCGGATGATACAACCTGTAACCTTTGCTTTGAGCACTATAACCAACAAAAATACATTTGACAGCCTTATCATCCAATTTTCTACGCTGCACTTGTGGCACCAAAGCATATGCCAAACAGCCAAAAACACGCATGTGCTCAATAGAAGGCTTTCTATCATGCCATGCTTCATATGGAGTAATAGACTGCAAAGCTTTCATAGGACACCTGTTAAGTACATAAGTGGCACACATGATGGCCTCAAGCCAAAAAGAATGCGGTAAAGCTTGACTTTTGACCATACATCGTGCCATTTCCGTTAGTGACCTGTTTTTCCTCTTAGCAACACCATTTTGCTGAGGTGTATAAGGCACTGTACATTGGTGTTTTATCCCACGACTAGCCAGAAATGCATTAAATTCATGAGACATATACTCCTCCCCTCGATCGGAACGGAGGGTGCCCATAGTACATTTCGAGACATTTTCAGCCATAGCCAGAAATTGTTCGAAGCACATAAAAACTTCGGACTTCGCTTTAAGCAGAAATACCCATGCATGCCTGGAGTAGTCATCAATGAAAGTCACGAAGTACAGGTAATTGCCCAAGGACGGAGTTTGCATGGGCCCACAAAGATCACTATGCACAAGCTGTAACCTGTATGTGGCCCGAACTGAACCATCCTTTGGAAATTTAGAACGCTGCATCTTACCCAAAATACAGCCTTCACAAACATGTTTGACAACTGCTTCAAGAGGCGGCAAAGAAGCAACCATATCAGATTTCTGCAAACGCAGCAAACTGGCAAAATTCAGATGACCAAAATGTGCATGCCAAAGTTTTGCATCTTAAATAGCCCTTGAATCTGCAACAGCATTTGCAAAAATTTTTCCACACTTGTCATACAAAGTGAGCTTATATAGCCCATGGCACAAAAGCCTAGATGCAACAATTTCATCACCAAAACTGAGATCATGAACTGTACATCTGTCATCCACAAATTTGACTACAAGTCCAAGTCTAGCAAGTGCGGATACAGACAAGAGATTCTTCTTGATCCCAGGTACATAAAGTGCATCAACAAGTGTGAAGGAACTTCCATTAGCAGCAGTGAGCACAATCTTTCCAACTCCCTGAACTGGATAAGAGGCGTTGTTGGCACAAGTGATTGAATTCCCATGAGGGACTGACTCGAGAGAAGTAAACAATTCACGATGTGAGGTAATGTGCTTTGTAGCACCACTATCGAAATACCACACATGTGAATCTGCAGCAACTGACAAGCATGCATCATGGACAGCAGGATTGTAAGTGCACTCTGCGCTAAAAGCCCATTCTGTATCAACATCAGCAACACAGTCTCCTTTCACAGAAGACTCAACAATGGCTGCATTTGTAGTGGAACCAGCTATTGCAGTGGAACCACCCTCTTTCTTCTTAGCCTCTTTGGCCTTCAACTTAGGACACGACTTGATCAAGTGATCATTAGCTTTACAATAATGGCAACGCATCTTCTTTTTGCCCTTATCACCAGAATTACCAGACGAAGTACTGCCAGCAGAAGCATTAGGAATAGAATTTTTGCCACTCGCAGCAGAACCATAAGAAGTGGCTGCATTACTGTTACCACCCTTTCTTTGAGAAGCAATAAAAGCATGTTCAACTGCACGCTGCCTAGTCCATTTTTTTCTAGAAAGTGACTCTTGCAACAGCAATGTGCATAATGCATCAAACTTGACAACTTCATGATTTCCTTGGGTCATTAGTCTCCAAGTACTAGCAAATGTCTGGTAGGAATCTGGTAAGGCGTCAAGAACCGTCTGCACAAGGGAACTGTCTGAAATAATTTGCTCATTGATATCCTTGACACTAGCAAGGAAAGTGTCCATATCATCTTCCTCATGCATAATCTTCGACTCCAGCTCTTTACGCAGCAAAGAAATTTTAGCCTCATTGCGGCTTGCATAAAGACCTGCTAAAATATCCCATGCTTGTTTTGCAGATTTTGTTGAACGGATGTGAGGAACAATGGTGCGCTTCACAGACAACGCAATCAATGCATGAGCATGCGCATCCTTAACATCCCAACGAGCTTGTTCTGCCGTGGGCAAAACAACTCTAACAGCTGCAATCCTTGCAGCAAGACCTGCAACATCCTCAACATCGCCTACATCCTCAGAACCAGGACGTACATCAATGCCCTGCACAATGTTCCAGACACCCTTTGACACAAGAACATGTTGCATCATATAAGCCCACATAGGGTAGTTGTCCCCATCCAACCTGTCCTCAGCGGCAAACATCTTGAACACATCTGTGTTGTTGTTGTCAGCCATGGTAAATGTTGCACCTGATGTGAAAACTGCTCGAAAATAGGAGAAACGGAGCGGGAACAACCTGTGCTATATAGCACAAACCGTAGAAGACTGTAAGGCACCTGTTATGTAGAAAACGGCACTGACAGAAATTATGCACAAAATGATGAAATAGCCTGTGCAGTACTGTCTGTAGTGGAAACGGAGGCCGAAATGAGCCCTAATCAGAATTCTGAGTAGACCGAGCTCCTCGAGCTTACCCAAAAAATTTGTCGACTTGCGAACGCTTGCCAAAGCTCACTGAAATCGGAGAAAGTGAGCAGGCGTGTGCTGGAGCAGCTGGCGACTAAGCCCGGGAGGACGTGACCTGCTCTGATACCAATTGTTGGAATTAGGGTTGCAGAGAAACACACACATCTTGGAGAAGATGAAGGAAGCTCAAGGCACACTATAGAGAGTGTGTTACTTAGTGTGCAATGGAAAGATAGATAGCCCTAGAGTGATGGGCGTATATACAATGCACGGGGGAAAAAACCTCCTAAAGAGGGAAAAAATGCCCCGGCGGTCCTAGTGTGTTCACACACATCACTACCACATGTATATGGTAACAATTTTTTCTTTTGTGCCACACATCTACTATTGGACAGATGTCTGATAGCTCATCCATCGCCAACACCTTTACTGAACCTCTCTCTGGCTCTTTCTCCATTGGGTTAACCATCCTCTTCCATTGTTGCTTTAGCTTAGGCACCATCTCTATAAGCTGCCCAAAAGTAACATCTGCCTTCCTGCTTGTCAGATCCTCCTTCAAGTCATAGCTTAATTGCCCATCCCCTAGTGGAAAATCTGAAACATGAAACTTGCAACGAGCCCTTCTTTTTCTCTTGGCCTTGACATCCTCGCCTTCATGGCTCTTTCCTTTCTTCTTACTAGGACCTGGGGCACTTCTTTCTTCCTTGTCCTCTGTGGTCCTCTTCCCAATAGGCATCACTAATGTATCCTCTAGCTTTGATGCCTTCTCCAAGGTGACTACACTTATCACTTTTGTCTTTCCCTTTTCCTCCTGGGTTAATCCATTGGTTCCTTCTTCACCCTTGATTTGAATGCCATAATCATTTGACCTAGTTAGCACCTATCTTGGCAATGGATACATGTCTCCCCCCATCCTTGGTGGCTTATCACATTGCGGACTGATGTGGCCCAACTCTCCGCAATTATAACATGTGGCTGTCTGCCTCCAGAACCTACCATTGCTTTGTCCAGCACCATTCCTGGGCCTTTCTTCACCTCCTGGCTGATTTGTAAACCTCCCTCGACCTCGATTATTTCCCAATTGACCTAGCATGTTTAGGTTGAGATTCTTCATTAAATCTACCACTTGCCTCATGTCTTGCCTTAGCCCATCATCTTGCACTGCTGTAGTGACCACTGCTGGCATAACCTGAGGACTAACAAAAACCACTGGTTCGTGATGAACCCCTGGCATGCAACCTTGTAAAGAGTCCATAGGCTGAAATTCAGACCTCATGGGCAAAGACTCTACTCCTAGCTGGCCCATTTTCCTCAGCTTCCACTCTTTGTTCCTTGCTACCTCTAGTGCATCTTCATATATCCTATGCTTCTTTAGCTCAACTCTCCAACGTATATTCTCCCAAAGACCAGCCAAGAACCTGTCCTTCTTCATCATGTCAGGTGGGGGTACTTGTGGTGCTTAGGCCTTGCACATCCTCTCCCATGCCAATGAGAACTTACGTATGTACGCATCTACTAGCTCACCTTCCTTCTGCACCAAACCTTGTGCTTCTTGCCACACTTTGTCAGGATCTTCTATCTTCACAAACTCCACTTCCAACCCATGCCGTAGATTGTCCCAACTCAACCTTACAGGTGGATCAGCCCCACACAACTCCTCTTCAAATGCTTTGGACCAAACTCGTGCATCACTCTTCAAACAGATTTGGAGAAGACGTTACATCTGTGCAGGATCGTGAATTTGATTGCTAATGCAGGCAACCTCCATCTTTTCCAAAAAGTCATCTACATCTTCATCACTTCTTTCATGAAACTCCGGATAAGAGAAAGCCATGGCTACCCAAGTCACGATGCTTTGAGAACCCCTTTGAACACACGTGCAAGAACCCAAAACTTTTGATTGACTCAATTCCCAGAAACTTCAATGGAGCTCAACTTTAGATAAGGACAAACACATGCACATCAAATGAGTTTTCATAGTTAATCATCGGGATTACAACAGGCGAAGGACATTCCAGGATCTCTCTTAATCTTCTTGGCCCGAACATGAAGACTATGCGCTGCTGGAAAAAAATCTTCCTGGACACATGAACATTTATTTGGATTCTCTGAGTTAAATGAAAAGGAGTGAAGTGAGGGCCATTTTGATCATCCATTAAAGCCAACCATGAAGCTCCCAAGAAGGCACACCTGACTTATCCTCTAATTTTGCCAGAATTTCAGCAACATAACAGCATAAATGGCTTAAAAGACCAAAAAACCAGTCATCATAACTTGGAAAAATTTTGGCAGAGTTTCCCCAGAAGTAGAGCAGTAAGAACCCAAAATATAGACTGTATATGTATGCATAAACTGCCACAAATAGGACCCGAGCATCAAGTAGGAATCACTAGTACATAGCCTATGGCGAGGTCATGAAAAGGGTGCTCCAGCTACCTATATCACCGAAAGGATCTCCACATTTGAGAATCCCCCAGCTCAAAAAAACCTCATGCTATCGATCCTCACACGAAGGCTTATGCAAATCGCGTATAGTCAAGTCTCAGAAATGACTATCTTCCAGACCCAGTCTCAGAAATGGCTGGGACTGCCAAATAAAACCAAATATGTCTCCACAAAGGCGTACAATGGAAGTTTCCACAAGTAACGTACAATCCGGCAGACAATGCGCTCAAACAGGCGCCAAATGATGGATACCCACAACAACTGCAAGTGACACCACTGCTAGTATATCACTGTACTCCAACTACCTGTATCTATGTGAATCACCTGTACCTATAACCTATACCCTGCAACCTGTAATACCGAATCTCGAATTTCGAAGCTCGAAGCTCGAAGCAGAAGGTACTCGAAGAAGATCCTCCGTGGGGGCGCCAAAAGAATGTGAGCGGGATGAAAACACACACAACGTCTCTATAATGACCCGACACACACTCTTGGAATGATACACACACACACACACACACTATGGGGCACCACTCGGCTTACACAACACACCTGGCCGAGACAGGGAACACACCTATGGAGTGAGAGGAGAGAGACTATCCGTTTATCCACTCCACACAGAGAGATACACACACACACACACTGAAAAAACTCAGCTCAAAAGAGGAGAATTTTTTATGTTTAGATACAATTGAGCTTCGGCCAACACTAATGGGGCAAATAACTCACACAATATGGGTAAAATAAGCCAGATACAATCACAAACTGGAGCAGAAGCTTCGCTAATAGGAGAACTCACACAGCCAAAACAACAAAAAAACAGTGAGGAATTTGGAAAAATGGACAGTGCCATCACGTTTGGAACGGCCCAAAACCCCAGTCTACAATGTCAAAGTGCTCAAATCCTACCTCGGATGAGCAGTTTACGGCCAAAACAGGCTCCAAAATGGGCAAAAACACAGTTGCGGCTGTTCCTCATCTTCTCTCCACTCTTTTTCTGGTCTTCTCTCTGGTTTTTCAGTTCCCACACTTAGCTTTATTACTTGGGCACTCTTGGCCTTTTAGTTGACCTCAAACGGAACCCAAACAGGCCAAAATTTGACCTCGCAGTGCATAGTTATCACCTTTTTGCATTCATCTGCACACCTGACACTCAACTTTTTCCAATAATGCATCCCGCCACCACGTGAAGTGGCCCCCAAAATATGGTCATCATGATGACCTTTCTGCATAATTATCACAAGAAACACCCACGTTGTGTCCTTACTCATCCACGTGCAAATATTGACCCCATTCGACCTCCTGACGCCACTAGATGCCATCTGACGCACTTGCTTACCTCATGTCGTCGGCCCGCGGAAAGCTTCCTCGAGAAGTTTTACGCACTACCAACTCCTCATTATTATAGAAAAAACACACTGGTACTGGTAATGATGAAAATCGATGCACTATGTACATGCTGTCCTACCTGTACACATGTGGGCCCCACGTAACCACCTAGCTTTGGAAAATGGGCAATCCTTTATTTGATGCACCATGCATGGGTATGTACATATGCGCAATCTGTTGCTCCAGAAAACTCATGACAACGTGAGGCCACAAGGTGCAGCCTCTGATAGCTCAAAGGGTGACCATGGAAAGCATATTCCCAACGAGGCTATGTTTGAGCCCGAGATCGACGAAATGATCGAGATAAACATGGATTTAGAAAGGCTCATCTACGATGACATGAAAAGTGAGGCTGATACGCCATTGTATGGTGGAGCATGAGTGTCTAGATTGAAGACGCTCCTGGTTCTTCTCAACAAGCAAACAAAGTTTGGATGGAGTGACACTAGCATCATAGCACTTTTCGGATGATCTATTGCAATGTGTCTACTTCAATAAAAAACTATAAATGTATAATGTACCAAATTACGTACACAGGTGTTTTGTATTTTTTCTCTGTGTAGATTGCTCAAAGAGCCCATACTGCTAGCTAATAATGTGATGCCAAATTTCAGAGAGGAAGCATGAAAGATCTTGCGAAACTTAGGGATGGATTGCAATTCCCTTCACGCTTGTCCTAACGACTGCATTCTTTTTAGAGGGGAATACATGGACATGGAGAAGTGTCCAAAGTGTGATTTTGAGAGATATTGAATGGATCTCCACAAACAAAAAGTGTCGCAAAAGGTGTTGCGATACTTTCTCTATTACCTTGCATCAAGCATTTCTTTGAATGCAAGTCCATGGCTGCTCTAGCAACATGGAATGAGGAGAATAGATCTTCGGATGGTGTGCTATGAATCCCTGTAAATTGCACGACATGGAAGCATATTGATGACAAATGGCCAGATTTTGCCAAAGAAGCTCAAAATTTGCACCTCGACCTGGCTATGGTTTTAGAGTCCCTTGTTTACATTAGAGAGTGGCTCTCTGGAGTTGATCATATAGGAGATACGCTTTGGTGCACCATATGATGAGCGCATATTTGGGATTGTGATGTGCAATCTCGGCTTCAAAAAGAAAATGATGGAAGATTTAAAGGCTAAGATCAATCAATTTTGCATGCTTCACAATCTAGTGATGCAAAAGTGGATTTCATAGTATGAGGATGCAAAGGAAGAGCGACAAAGGACATGAACGGAGTGGAGATGGGGAAGACTACCATCGGTGCATTATCTATTGGGTCTTGAGAGCCTACCAACATTCACAAGCATAAGATGGTTACGCAACCAATTGAAAGAGCACAACAGCGTATCGAACAGGTGATTGAGGAGGAGTGAGAGTACTCGCGAGATTGCAGCCCCAAGGTATGTTTGCAATGATTTACTCATGGCTTTCTAGATGTTTGGATCGTCACTCGTAATCATTGTTGCTTTTAGTATAAGTCATACACGACAGCATGGTGTAAAGGTCAACATTTCAGTGTACAATGGATCGACAAAAAGTGTTTTACACAAGATTGTGGAGTCATGGAAAATTTCAAACAATCTAGTTGACGACAGTCCTGTGATGCATATCATGTGGTGATGGAACTCACTTAGTTCGACATGCTACAAGAAATTTTAAGGATAGACTATAGAGTATTTTTTGTGGACTTGTTCGACATGCAATGGTTCAACATAAACATGGAGGGTCACGACTCTACTGTGCGTAAAGGAGAGTCAAGTTTCCTTCAGGTGGACTCAACCAAAAAGTGGACCAACCTTTGAGACACTTTCATACTACCCAAGCATTGTGAACAAGTAAGTCGGTAAATATTTAACATCCTATTGTAGAGAACTGTTGTGCCTTGACCACTCATGTAAGTTATGTATCTCTTGTAGGTGATATTTTAGCCTACAAAGGTGCAATCAAATTGGTGGTATGTCATAGAGGTAGCCCCTCGGAGTGCATGGGTGTATAAGGGCTACAATTTGCCAATCACCTTCGCATTTGTCGAGGAGATCGGAGAGGAAATTGATTCGAAAGCCATAGATGCGGTGCGAGACGAGCCTAGCGCTGCTCCTAAATTAGGGATGCATGCGAAGGACCTACTAAATGAAACAGAGGACATTTGCCTAGATGGAGAGCCCTATATAGACATAGGGAGTTATGCTGAGTTATGCGAGGATGAGAGAGAGATCTCTTAAAGCCATAAACATTGTATCTGAGAAATTTTGTTCCATTCTGTCATATATATTGTATTCAAGTGCACTTTTGCCCATTCTTGTCTCTATGCTTAACTTGTGAAATTTAAATTGTAAATCAAATTATAATTGATTTGAATTTTCTTTTCCATTCATCATTAACATGTGTGCCTTTTTTAATGCAGGTATGGATGACGATCACTTTCTTGCTTCCTTGGACCTCGAGCAGAGGAGGTGGTACAAGGGCCGCCACGACTCCGGCTCACATTCACATCGTTCCACTCCTTCGGAGTCTCCGTCTGCTTTGGATCAATCAACACGCTCAAGAGTTGGGTGTCAAATAGACAATCTACACACTCCTCAAGGCATCGACGCTCTAGTGGCAGCGACAGTTGCTGTGGAGGAGGCACCGCTGATGCTTCCACACCACCTCATAGTTGTCAAGGCTCCTTACCTCCCCCTTCTTTGTCCATCCCCACACCACCCACGACATCGCCCTCTACTCCAGGTTTTGCACGGCTATTGGCCGTTCCTAGCTACACACCACTCGCTACCCCTCCAGGACTCACCCCACTTGACACTCCTCGCTTGGAGGCCCAGACTCCAGTGGAGACACCTGCAACCCGTACCCCCATCGAGACGCCACTGGAGATACTTGCAATGACACCTAAGTTTGCGCATCACAAGCGAGAGGGATTGCCGTACTTGGTCGACATTAGCGATAACATCATCTTGGATGATGACGGCAAGAAGGTGATCTCGTGCATGCACGGCCTTTGCTCTTAGGTGTTTCAACACTACATACTAAACACTTGAAGTGAAGTGCCGAATGAATTAAAAGATAAAGTGATCAGTGTTGGAGCTATATATATCAACCACTATGCTATATATAGCTAGGACTCCCCACTATATATGTACACTCAATGTGTAGAGTCTACATACTTTGGGGTTTGCATATGATGGTGTCGTCTCTCTCTCACCTCTAGTTCAACATGGTGTTAGAGCCAACCACATGCATTCTCTATTGAGCTATGGCTATGGAGTCTCCCTATGCTTCAAGCACGAAGATAAGGTTTACTTATTTCTTCTTGATTGTCTTTCTTGTATTTTATTGTAGTTTCTTTGTTCTTGTGTTCTTTGTAGACAAGAATAGTTAAGTTACAATCTATCTGTTTTGGGTTTGAAATTTATGAGCGATAAGGAGAAACATACGCAAATGGCTATGTCTGCAAGCGATTGCAAGAAGGTGTGTGTGCATGGAGCATATGTCTCTACGGCTTCTATTGGTGTTTTTTCTTCTAGATGAACCAATGAAATACAAGCATGATCTAAAGCCCACACGCCCATTGATTCGCACACAGCCATGAGTGACAACGAGTCCTATGATTCTGTGTATAGCAGGTTCTCTTTTGCATGCAAGCTGCACAACCTTCATAACTTGATCGTCCTCATTTGTGTGGCTTATATCACTACCCACAGAGCAATAGTCTCGTATCTGCACAAGCGACTACACGAGAACATAAATTAATTGTAGCAGTGCCTCGCGAAGGAACGGTGCTATATTTAGCGTTTTACTTGCATGTTAATTTAAGAAAATACCAAGATTTTTTAATAGCAATAAACGTGTTCGAACTTCAGCAAACTTCCCCCAACACTGCAACAACCGACTTGGTCACCTTCCATCATGTAGGCTATCTGCAATAGTGTGTTGTATTATGTGAAGTGCATGGTACCCCTGGTGAGTCCTCATCATCGATTAGCTGTGTGGTATCTCAGGAGTGCCATGATTGATGCTATTATTAGTAGCATTAAAACAAACAAACACACAATATTTTTGGCACAAGCAAACTGACTATTTTTAGTGATTTGAAATGCTTGCTGATGCTGCATTTAATATTTTTGGCACAAGCAAACTGGCTATTGTTAGTGTTGACTGCTTTTAAAAAAGGCGGCGTCGAACTTGAGAAGGAGGGTTTGTTGAGCAGCCTCCTGTGAAAGGTTATGAGCTCTTATTCTTACAATAGTGACCAAAGGGCCATGCTGAACTAAAAAAGGGCACTCTAATTTGAAAGAATAGTGTGCTAAATTCTTATCCTTTTGTTTAAAATAATGTTTTCAAATTATTTCTAACCTTCACGTCTTGATAAGTTTCTTCAGTTGATGTTGTTTACTGGATAAACGTCATGTCAAGCAGTGTGTACACGGGCTCAAAGATATTGAAGCTGCTCAAAGATCTTTAAAAACTTTCATCAATTGTATACATAGGCTTATTAAACTTCCAAAGATTCTTTAAAGCACACATTGTATAATATGGAATGATGTAGCTCTTAGAAAATGATTTTTATAATCATTGATAATTGCTAATATAACAATGCATGTATATGGTGCTATGGGTTTTTCCCTTGTACCCCCAAGGGTTTTTTCATCCACAATTAGGGACTCCTATTTGAGTGGGGGTATTGGAGCTATATATATCAACCTCTATGCTATATACAACTAGGAGTCCCCACTATATACGTACACTCAGTGTGTAGAGTCTACATACTTTGGGGTTTGCATATGATGGTGTCGTCTCTCTCTTGCCTCGTTAGCGTGTGCTCTCTCCCTCCAGTTCAACAATCACCATGCTGCATGACAAGTTTCCCATGTCAAATTGGGATGAGTGCTTCAATGAAGACTTGATGAAGGTGCGGATGCACGAGTACTACAAGCACAAGTGCTCTGAAGTGCAGAAAGTAATAAAGCATGGGTGGAGCAGGCCAGATTGACTGGCCAAAGAAGATTGGAAGAATGCAAAGCGAACAGTGTGCGAGAATCCCAACAAGTGGAAGCAACAAAGGGAGGCAGCCAGAGTGTGAGCAGATGTAGGGAGCTTCCACCAGTTGGGAAGCGGCGAATGGGCGTCATTTGAGGCTAACTTTGTAAGTGTTATTGCATTTCCCTTTTAGGTTTGGTAGTTATGGGTATTGTAATTTTAAATTCTAACATAACGTATTCTTTGTATGTTTTGAACAATGGTCAATGATTGAATGTGACCCCAAATTGTACGAGCCTGAGTATATAGGTAGAAAGGACTTAAATGCCCTTATGGACATTTTGACTTCTGCTCCGGCTTGGTTAGTATTTAACTTTACGGTCTTACATTTGTTGTATTTTAATAATAAGCTAAAAATTAGATTGTTTTGTAATTATATGTTTATACTTATAGAAAGTCTTATTGTTTTTTTTTGCAAAGTTCGACATATACTTCGCTAGGATGTGACGAGACATCAAATTAGTAGACGTCACACTAGCTGCTCACTAGCCGTAGTTAGTTAGCACTAGTTTTATTTTTTCATAGCATATATTAGGAGATGACGTGTGTACGTCAATTTTGTAAGTATTGGCCAACAATGTATTTTTACAATAATGACAATTGTGTTGTAGCTAGTTCATTTTGATCAAAGCTTAACAATAAAGTGATTTTGCCTATGATGTGTTTACTTTTGTCAATTCTCTTTTGCAAATATACTTTTGTCAATTTTTCATCTTTATTATGGTAACTTTCGGTTCAATATGGTTGATGGGGGTCGCAGGGCAATGTATTCCTTGCCACCAAAAAGAATTATTCTTGGGCGTTGCTATATACGTTGTTATTATTGAACCTGTAGCATCACTAAATTGAGAATTGCACCACCGCTATATGCATCGCTATATAGCAATGCATATAGCAACGCATGTAGTGATGCTCATAGCGATGTTTTCTTTGCGACTCTTATAGTGATGTCAAGGATAAAAATATCCCCATGTATTTTTGTCGCTAAGGCCGTCACAAGTGTGAAGAACCTCTTGTAGTGTATGCTTATTGCCAGTAGCCTTTTGCTTCTATTGTACTATGAGGGATATCGCTTCCTTAATCTTATTATTAAAAGATTCTTTAAGGTTCTATACTCATCAGCATCAAAGAACTTCCCAACTGTCATGACTATCAGTGGGGTTTTTGGTCTTCCTTAAATAAATTTGAAGAGATCCTTTCCCATAGAAGTATGGACAGTATTATCGTACACATATTACACTACGGGTAAATACTTTCCCATTGATCGCTTTGATCTAATTTCATAACATAGGCTTTGAATAGATCAATAATAGTTGAGTTTTGTATTTCACTTTGGCTATCCGTTTGTAGGTGATAGACCGAGGAGAAATTCAACTTAGTATCCAGATTCTCAAAGAGACCTTTCTACAAATTACTGGTTACTCTTGGATCTCTATCGATTCTCAAATACTATGGAAGTTGGTAAGCCATGATACTTAAGATCTGTGATATGAAGAAGGTTTCCGTATGGTGGGATTTAATACAACTTTTGAACCGGTATGAAATGCCCTTGTTTACTGAACCGGTCTACTATTGCCCATATTCTTGTATTCTCATGAATAGACCTTGGTAATGTAAAGATGAAATACGAGGATATACTCTCCCACAGGAATTAGGTATGGATAATGGCTGAAGCCAATAAAAGTAAATGTCTACTTCCTTAAAACTAACTTGAATCCCTCTATGTCCTATGTAAGGGGGAGCATAAGATTCTTTTTTTTTTTTTCATGCAAACTATGTATGAGGCTTAACCTATTTCCATAGAGAAGATATAAATCTTACACGTTGTATGGTTCCTCTTTCTTCCCTAGTGCAATTGCTAACATTACATCTTCAAAGTCTGGATCTATAGAATATTCATCTATCATAGAGGATAGATCATGAGAGGTAATGCTTCCATGCATCTAAGGCATTTTTATTAGCTAGTAGCTCTTTTTCATTTATGCCTGTATTCTTTTCTTATTCATTAAATCTCTTACTTTCATATGCTATGGAATATACTTTTTGAAGCAACAGAGACCCAAGGCAATGTCCACAAGCATCACATTAGACTTCAAAATGTTTTACGAGGTCTGGTAATTTCAATATGGGTCGAGAGATAAGATTTTCTTGGTTTTCAAAAGACTCATTTTCTTTTCCAATCCATATAATGTTCACATTAGTTTTAGTTAAATCATGCAATGGTGTTACTCTATGAGTGGGAATTTTTCTATGAAGCTTCTATAGTATGTACACATTCCTATAAAGCTTCTTAATTCATGTAGATTCCTTGGTATTCTTGTATTACCTCCAATTTTTCAGGGTCCATTTGGACTTGTTCTTGGGAGATAATATATCCTAGATATTGAATGTCGTTTAAGAAAAATCCTTTCTTATTTTGATTAAAATCAAGCTTATAATCTTCAAAACTTGAAATATTATCTAAAGATGATGCTTATACTACAACACATCGTGCGTGTACCGACGATAATAAGTTTGTTTTAAGAATAAAGAGCCTTGGTATAAGCGTCGAACACCATATTAGTGAGTTTGGGAATTTCTCAATTCCTAGTTTTTAAAATGATTTTAAGATTTGACCACATGGCCAACCCTTAGCCAAAGTTTTGAGAGCATGGCTCTAAAGATATTTTCAAGTACTACCTTGTGGAAGGATTTGGCCTTAAAAAATATTTTAAGATTTGTCCAAGGTAAAGGCGGTGTGCCTCACCGTGCTTTGTCCGTGTCCATCGGCTAGTGTCTGACCCACATTTATCTCCTTACTCTTTATACATACAAAGAATAAGGAGCTCTCACTCACATTCTCACATGGTGCTCACAAAGTGAGATTTGGGAGCTCCACCCACATCTTGTGTCGTGCTCTCCCTGTTTCTCCCCTTCACACTCTCTGTGCACGTGCACCGCATCCGCGAACTCACAACCGGTATTAGAACTTTGGCTTCGTGATAGATGGAGTGCTACAGAGAAGTGAGCTTTTGGCCATGGTGAGCTCGCTTTTGGTGGAAACTTGAGATCGGTGAGCAACCACCAGATCGGTGCTCATGGAAGCTTGAGGGACATTCCCAAGCTTGAGAGAAGGGTGTATTGCAAGTGTGTATGCTTTTTGCAAGAAGAATGCAGATTTTCATTTTTGCAGGTCATTTTTCAGGCTCCAAAACAGTGTTTTTTGCATAACTTTTGCATACGGAATGCGATTTATGCAAGGTCAAGGTGTAACATGGGGTTTTGGCACGCTCCGGACGCAACGGTGATGTCTATTTGAGCTGATTTTGACCTTTGAAATTTCTGCAACAGCAGCAAGTTTTTGCTGCGTTTTTTGACCGAAAACAATGTTTTTTGGTATATCTTGCACACTCGGACTCAGATCTATATGATCTAGGGGCCTACCCCAGGGTTTGTCGACTTTCTAGACGCAATAATGATATCAAAATTTTGAAATTCTAATCGCTGATTTTTTTGCAGCAACCTGTATTTTTTTGAGACATAAAAGATTTGACGGCTAAGGGCTTGTATACTGCAAATCATTGCGTAGATTGCGTCTAGGGATATGTACGTCACATTATGGAGTCCATTGGGTGCTGATTTAACTTGCAATTTTTGATACAAGAGTTGATTTGGAATGTGGTTCTTGGACTAAGGCACATCCGTATGTAGTTCTTGGCACATGGTTTTGTGTTGACGTATGCTCTATGTGGGAACATATGTGGAGATGTGGAGCCATCATGCCTAAGTATTTTGGATGCATGGTTGATGCTCGCATTTGAGCACTTGTTTATGCGCATCCATTGAAGCTTTTTTATGCAAACAGGTTGACAGGTTTTGTCAATATTCCATTGAGTGGTACTTTGACTGGAGCGTGCTTGTGATTCCGGACGACTATATTCCCAGATTTGGCCATTTGGGCATTTTTTGTTGTCTCCATTTGCGGTTTACTGTTGATTTTTTGCTCTAGTTACAAGGGAGGCTATACCAAAATTTTGTCAAAATTTGTTTGCCTGTTGTAGAGGCTTGTGAGCTTAACAATTTGCTCACTTTGTCTGCTTGAGATAGTGGTTTGCTCTAAGGTGGGAGAGTTTTGTGATCTCGAGCATTGTTTGCCATTGTTTGGCATGGCCATGAGAGGCGATTTTTCTTCACGGTGACTGACATGTTGGTATTGTGGCCACAAGGGGCATATTAGGCGCCGTTGCTTCATGCCTATGAGGCAGCGAAAGAGGCAGATGCATGGTGCTATTATGAGGACAGATGCTAGAGAGCATGCATGTGACGGGCACGTCACTTTTGAGTCTAGCTTGCCTTCAGACTACTTTGTGTCTTGGGATAGCACATTGTCTATGCGTTTTCTACTAGACGAGCATGCAGTTTTTCATGTGACGCCACATCGTGATTTGTTTTGCTCTTTCTAGAGTGGGAGACTTGGTTGTGTGCAGTTTGCTGATGGTTCAGCATATGACACAGAGGGTTCTGGAGATGTACGCATGTTCTTACCTAGCGGTGCATTCCTTAGGCTACGAGATGTACGTTATGTACCAGGACTCAACCAGAGTCTCATTTCAGTGCGTCAGCCTGCAAAGCAATGGACATCGTCAACTGCTTGGAGAGCGATCATTTTAGATGCATAGGGGATCACTGGTGATAGCCAGAGGTGCTAGGAGTGTCTGGTATACCCTTTGTATATTTCAGATACACGAGGCGGTGTAGTCTATGTGTATTTGCAGCCATGTTTGGAGCGAGAGACTAGACGTGTCTCTTTTGCGGATGTGCTGCATGGAGAGCAGGTTGTGCATTTGTCTTGTGGTGACGTTCACACAAACAGTGGTATCTCTGGGGATGCACAACTTTGTCGGTCATCAGTTGGGGTGACATCATTTGAGCCAGAGATCGATGCATTATTCTATGATGCGTCTAATACGTTTGAGGACACAGTGTCCTTCAGACAGCTATGTGTGATTGCAGTGGTGCTACTTTTTTGATTTTGCAGTCATTCCAGATATACCTTTGCCAGATGATGCTGACATGGTGATGCATAGTCAGGTGGTTCTTGATGAGGATGCATATGGCACTGAGGTTGCTGACAGGGATAGGCTGGCACACACAGTGCATGTTTCATCGGCTTTCGGGTCTCTCATGTCTGACCTTTTGGTCTCAAGACGTTATCTTGCTTATGCGGTTGGTGCATTTGCAATGGAAGTTGTCAGTCGTGTGATGAATGACACTGGCATTGTGCATTGTGGAGCTATGCAGGTCGTCACTCGATACCTGCATTAGGAGTCTCATCATAGCTCTAGCCCTAGTGGTATGCATCTTGCATCTACACTAGAGCATGTTTGGAGTGAGCCAGTGGGTATAGGTGAAGTCGCGGAGCGGAGCGTGGGTCGACTCTCTCTCTCTCTCTCTCTCACACACACACACACACACACACACACACACACACACACACACACACACAAAGTGAGCTTACACAATATAGTACGTAGAGAACTGTTAGAAGGGTTATCTCCCAATACCTTAGTATTCACAAAGTATATGTGAGTATATACAAAGAGTTAGAGGTAAGTGAGTTAGGCGGGCGGGCGGCCATATCCGCATAAGAGGCCACTTGGGCTTTAATCCCAACAACCTCCCACTTAAAGTCCAATGTGGCACTTTAAGTAACTGTAAATCTATGAACATAAATGTACAAAGATTTACATGGCTGCCATCTATCCAATGCCCAATAACTCACGACAATGCACAAAGCCCTCTCCTGGAAGTCCCTTTGTGAGTAGATCAGCAGGATTGTCCTTGGTGTGGATCTTCAGCAGTTGTATCTGCTTGTCTTCAAGTACTTCCCTAATGAAGTGATATTTGACATCAATATGCTTAGTCTTCGAATGGAACACTGGATTCTTTGCCAATTGTATAGCACTTTGACTATCACAATATAACTCTGGCATATCTACTTTGATTCCCAAGTCTGCAACCAATCTACCAAGCCAAATAGCTTCTTTGCATGCCTCATTTGCTGCAACATACTCAGCTTCTGTAGTAGACTGCGTAACACAATCTTGTAATCGAGATCACCATGATATGGCACCTCCAGCCAATGTAAAGACATAGCCTGATGTAGATCTCCTCTTATCCAAGTCTCCTGCATAATCTGAGTCAGTGTATCCTCTGACACTCAAATCCTGACTACCATAGCATATGCGCATACTCTTTGTATGTTTTAAGTATCTCATGATACCTTTCACTGCCTCCCAATGTTTCTTGCCGGGATTTGACATATATCTGCTAACCACTCCCACTACAAATGCAATATCCGGACGTGTAGCAATCATTGCATACATCAAACTACCCACTGCAGACGCATATGGAATCTTATCCATTTCAGCCTTTTCTTCCTCAGACACAGGACAATCTTGTTTGCTAAGTTTCACATATGGTGGCAATGGAACACTCAATGCCTTTCCCTTCTCCATATTGAAACGTTGCAAAACCTTGTCAATATACTTTGTTTGAGATAACCAAATCAACTTCTTTGATCTGTCTCTCTCAATGCGCATACCAAGTATATGACTTGCCTCACCCATGTCTTTCATGTCAAACGATTTTGCCATCTTTGACTTCAAAGCTGAAATTTCTTCCAAGTGTTTGCCAGCAATCAACATGTCATCCACATACAAAATAAGGATCAACCAACTGCCATCCTTAGCCTTCTTTGTATATAGACAGTGATCGAACTCACTACGTTTGTAGCCTTGAGAAAGCATAAACTGGTGGAACTTATGGTACCATGCCCTCGGTGATTGTTTTAAGCCATAAAGACTCTTTAACAACTGGCATACCAAATGTTCCATGCCTTTCTCAACAAACCCTTCTGGCTGCTGCATGTAAATTTCCACATCTAAATCACCATGCAAAAACGCTGTCTTGACATCCATTTGGTGCAACACCAAATCCAATATAGCAACCAATGCAAGAAAGCATCTCAATGTAGTCATCTTGACCACTGGAGAGAAGACTTCATCAAAGTCAATGCCTTGTTCTTGCTGAAAGCCCTTGGCAACAAGCCTTGCTTTGTACTTTGGCTGACTATCATGAGCGGTGATCTTATACCTGTAAACCCATTTACAAGGTAGAGCCTTTTTGCCCTGTGGTAATTTAATTAGCTTCCATGTCTGGTTTTTATGCAGAGATGTCATCTCTGACTGCATGGCCAACTGCCATTTTTTCGAGTCAACCACTTGTAATGCTTCCTTGTAACAAGATGGTTCTCCGCAATCTGTGAGCATGACATAATTTAGAGATGGCACATAACGATCAGGTGGTTTGGAGACACGCTCAGAACGTCTCACCACAACTGATTCTGCCTCTCTAGCCACTATAGGATGTTCCTGAGCCTGACCATGCTGTCTTGATGTGCTAGCACTAGGTCCATCTTCCCTGAAGACAACTCTTCTGATCTCCTCTGTCTTCTCTGGCTTAGCGTGAAACTTGGCTTCATTGAAATGCACATCATTGCTACGAATAAGCTTTCTGGACTCAGGATCCCAAAGCCGGTAACCCATCTCGCCTGATTCTCCGTAGCCAAGAAATATACACTTCTTGCTCTTTGGTTCTAACTTATATCTGAACTCCTTAGGAATATGGCTATAAGCTTCACAACCAAAGACTCTAAGATGCTTATACGAAGGTGCCTTGCATGTCCATAGCATCTCGGCCACTCCACTCTTATCCAGAACCCTACTAGGAGACCTGTTGATCAAATGGACTGCTGTAGCCACTGCTTCCGCCCAAAATCCATCAGGCAACTCAGCATTTGACAACATGCTTCTGACCTTCTCTTGTATGGTCCTATTCATACGTTCTGCAACCCCATTTTGTGAAGGATTATATGGTGCAGTAAGTTCCCGCTTAATCCCTTTTGCTTCACAAAAGTCTTGAAAAGCTTTGGAAACGTACTCTCCACCATTGTCAGTTCTCAAGCACTTCAGCTTCTGACCACTCTGATTCTCCACCAGCTGCAAGAATGTCTTAAAGACCTTGAGCACCTCATCCTTGTGCTTCAAGAAGTAAACCCATACTTTGCGAGAATAGTCATCTATGAATGTACAAAAGTACGCTGCTCCCCCTAGTGACAAACTAGGCATTGGTCCTCATAGATCACTGTGTACAAGAGCTAACCGTTCGTCCCTACGATTCCTCTTTGATCTGTGCGGTTCCTGTGTTTGCTTACCATAAACACAATGCTCACAAAACTCAAAATCTTGAAATGAAAAGCCAGGCAAATAACCATAATGAGAAAGTATTTCCATTCCTCTTTTTGACATATGTCCCAACCTTCGATGCCACAGTGACACACTTGGCTGTTCAATCACATTAATTACATGGTTTTTAACCTCTGAAACATGTAAAGTGTACAGAGTTCCTGACTTGCTGCCATGTGCTACAGTCATCGAACCTTTGGAGATCTTCCAAGCGCTGTTCCCAAAAACTGTCACATAACCCGCATCATCCAACTTCCCTGTACTAATCAAGCTCTTTCGGATTGCTGGAACATGTCTGACATTCCTGAGCCATAAAGAAGAGCCATTCTGAAACTTCAACTGCACATCTCCCACTCCAAGTATGTCACAAACCTGCTCATTGCCAAGTCTGACATAATCTTTAGTAGCCACATATGATGTAAACCACTCTTTGTGCGGAGAAACATGTAAAGATACCCCTGAGTCGATAATCCAATCACTCATAGCATGTCCATCCTCTGCAGTCAAGAAAACAGAATCAAGATTGCTTGTAAGGAAGATGTCACCAGCTGCTATACCAGAATCACTGTTTGAACCAGATCCTGTGACATTCACCTCTTCAATCTTCACTGAACTCTTCTTTTCATCTTGCTCAGAACTCTTTGTTTTTCCTTTTTCTTGTTTCCACTTCGTACAGTCTCGCTTCATGTGACCCTTCTTGCCACAATGGTAGCATTCTATGTCATCCTTTGACTTCGAATCACGAGACTTACTTCGGTTTTGTGCCTTCTTACCCTTCTTCTCTTTAAACTGTTGTCTCCCTCGAACGACCAAAGCACTATTGCCTTTGCCTTTGTCAATGTTCTTCCTGTTCACTTCCTCTGTGAGCAAGCTGCCTTCTACATTGGCACTTGTAAGACCTTCTGGCGCGACAGAATTACTTAACGCTGTACGAAAAGTATCCCAAATGTCTGGCAAAGTGATTAAGAGAAACATAGCCTTCACTGAATCTGGAAAGACTATCTCCTGTGCTGTTAACTGGCTGAAAATTGTGTGAAATTCATTCAGATGATTTGACATGGCTGTCCCTTCCTTCATCTTCAAATCCACTAATTTCTTGAGCCAGTAAATTTGAGAAGCAGCACTTTGTTTCTCGTACATACCACATAGCTTTTGCCATACGCCATACGCTGTAGTCTCTTCTGCTACGTTGAAGTAAACATTTTCTGCCAGTGTCAGCATGATTGTGGAACAAGCTAACTCGTCAAGCTCTTCCCACTCATCTTCAGCCATACCTTCTGGTCTCTCCCCTTTGAGCTTCAGTGGCTTCACTTGTTTTTTCTGCACCAAAACCTGCCAAATCTGCTTCTTCCAGAATGGAAAGTTTGTGCCATCCAGCTTCTTTATGTTGTAAAGAGTCTCACTTTGAGAAGATGCCATATCTGCCAAACTGCTTACTCCTGAGAAAAATCCGGCAGAGTTTCCCCTGTAAACTGGCCTCTGTACACAGTAAACAAGATGTAATCAACAAGCTGAACACCTCTCCTCAGGAACTGTCAGTATTTTGAAATTTTTTGACAGAGTCTCCCCTATAAACTGAGCTCTGGGAACCAAAAGATAGCTCAAAAAACAATCATAAATAGCTGACCAGTGACAAATCTAAAAAATCTCTGTAATATGCTGTCCTGTAAGCATACACTGTCTCCTCTCTGGGCGATGACAGAACCTGTATCTGTCTCAAGACTGAACCCTGAACAATGCCTCAACGGCCTGACGCATAAGATGCAATCCAGTGTCTACACAAAGTCATACATCCTAAGGGATAAAAGTCGCCGAAGAGGATGCGTGTAGAGGGGAACTCCAGCAACCTAATCCACCTCACACTGGGTAACCCAGCCCCCAGTTCTTGGCTTCAAAAAACCTCACACACGACCCTCAGATGGCTCAGCAAACTGCCCAGAACTAGCATACATCCTATAATAGACCAATCACTGTCCTATGACAGCTGCGGCGGTCTGTCTGCTAGCGTGACTCACAACTAGCAGACCCACAATCACAGTACATCAATCTGCAATACATGCCAGTGGTGTCAAGCCGTCGTATGGCCACACCTCCCCTGGAACCTGGCAAGCACAAGAAGTAACAATGCAACCTGCAATATATATATCTGATGATATATATGTGTACCTGGTCTATAGATGATGCTCTGAAGACTAATGAGTGATGTATGTCGATGCCGATATTGATGTCGGCCACCTCCTGCTTGCCAATCTACACAAGACGGATTTCTTTGCGGCTGAAATCTATCTTCTGCTGTAGTGCTCAGAACGAAATTCTGAGGGCATAAACGGCTTCGAAAGGGGGGTAAAACCCGAGGTCACCTGATGGAAACGCTCCCGGAACGCCGAGTGTGAATTTTCGAACTCCGGATCCAGAATCTGCCGGAAAAGTGTGTGCGCGCGCGATTGCGCAAATCCGCACTGAACCAAGGCTCTGATACCAATTGAAGTTGCGGAGCGGAGCGTGGGTCGACTCTCTCTCACACACACACACACAGTGAGCTTACACAGTACAATACGCAGAGAACTGTTAGAAGGGTTATCTCCCAATACCTTAGTATTCACAAAGTATATGTGAGTATATACAAAGAGTTAGAGGTAAGTGAGTTAGGCGAGCGGGCGGCCATATCCGCATAAGAGGCCACTTGGGCTTTAATCCCAACAATAGGTTGAGAGCCATCTTCTCTCACCTCTTGTATATACTAGTTGTAGGCTAGTCTTCTCGCCACTTATCGGTACACATCCTTTAGTGGGAGAATGTTAGGTAAAGGCGGTGTGCCTCACCGTGCTTTGCTCGTGTTCGTCGGCCAGTGTCCGACTGCCCACATTTATCTCCTTATTCTTTATACATACAACGAATAAGGAGCTCTTACTCACATTCTCACATGGTGCTCACACAATGAGATTTGGGAGCTCCACCCACATCCTGTGTCGTGCTCTCTCTCTCTCTCCCTCTCTCCCCTTCGCACTCTCTGTGCACGCGCACCGTATCTACGCACTAACAACAATGCACTGTTCTATCATGCGTTTGATACATTTGAGGACGACAGTGTCCTTCAGATAGCTGTGTGTGATTGCAGTGGTGCTGATTTTTTGGTTTTGCTGTCATTCTCAACAGATATGCCTTTGCCAGATGATGCTGACATGGTGACGCATAGTTAGGTGGTTCTTGATGAGGATGCATATGGCACTAAGGTTGTTGACAAGTATAGGCTGGCACACATCGTGCATGTTTCGTCGCCTTTCGGGTCTCTCACGTCTGACCTATTGGTCTCGAGACCTAATCTTGCTGATGCGGTTGGTGCATTTGCAATGGGAGTTGTCAATCGTGCGATGACTGACATTGGCATTGTGCATTGTGGAGCTATGCCGGTCGCACTTGATACCTGCATCAGGAGTCTCATCATAGCTCTAGCCCTAGTGGGTATGCATGTTGCATGTACACTAGAGCATGTTTGGAGTGAGCCCGTGGGCATAGGTTGAGAGTCGTCTTCTCTCACCTCTTGTATATACTAATTGTAAGCTAGTCTTCTCGCCACTTATCGGCACACAATCTTTAGTGAGAGAATGTTGGGTAAAGGCGGTGTGCCTCACCGTGCTTTGCCCGTGTCGGTCGCCCAGTGTCCGACTGCCCACATTTATCTCCTTATTCTTTATACATACAAAAAATAAGGAGCTCTCACTCACATTCTCACATGGTGCTCACACAGTGAGATTTGGGAGCTCCACCCACATCCTATGTCGTGCTCTCTCTCTCTCTCTCTCCGTCTCTCCCCTTCGCACTCTCTGTGCACGCGCACTGCATCCGCGCACTCACAGTCCATATGGCCAAATTTTTCAGATATTGGTGTATACCAAATTGCCTCTAAAGTCTCAAACTCTCTAATATGTTGTTGTCCGTATCAACATTGGTATCGTATCATTGGTATAAATGCCGTATAATATTCATCAGAATATATGATGAAATGAGCGTTAGTATACCCATAAAAAAAAGCGTTAAAAAAAATATTATTCTAGTGCTGAAAACATCACACATACTGATGCCTATTCCAAGGACCATTTCGGCGCCTATTTCGAAGGTCATTTCGGCGCCTATTCAAACACCTATACCCGCGCCAGAACCTGGATTTTTTTTTTGGGCACAGAGGGTTGGGATCTGATGCTGTATGTACTATAGCACTAGGAATCAACCCTCTGTGCCCAAAGGAAGAGTGCAAAAGCAACCACACTCCACCTACATTTTGACGTTGTTAGCGTACAAACGACAAGAAAAACGAGAGCCTCTATAGCCTTGCACGAGTCACACCGTCGGAAGGAATAACTATTATGTCGCCAAAACACCTGTAGAGATTTATGAAAAAACCTTCAAGCATGGAACACACTCAAAATTAGGAGAAACTCATCATGACAAAGCTCGTCTCGTGGAGATGTCCATAGAGTATCCATAGGCAAAAATTAGATGAAAGGTGAAAGAGTTATGGCACTCGAAAACGGGGGTGTACTCTTTCTTGCTAAAAAATGAGCTCTTTTGAAGTTATACTGGTGTTGCAACTATTAAAATGGGGGTCCTTGTTATCTTTTATCCCAAAAAATTTCTCTCTCTTTTTAGTCGACAAGGCTTTCTTTGTAGGCATCTTTTAATTGGCTCATTTTTGGCCTTCTTTGGGCATAAAATGAGGTGTCGGTGACCCTTCGGCCAAGGAATGGGGTGGGGGCAAGTGGTTGGGGACCAAAATTTGAACCAAGTGCCTGTCCAGTTGAGTGAGAACCCAAAAAAGGCACCTTTTCTCCCCCATGAAGCCCACGAGCCCCTCCATGGCCAAGCCTTGAGAGCTCCTCTCACTTTGATACACCCATAATGGGCTCTCCCTTTAGCCTATATACCCCCCATTCCCCTTTTTTGCCTTCTCATGTGGGATAATTCCCATGCCACATGGCAACATCCTCCTAACTCCTTCAAGCTCAATAAATTTCCAGTTTCTTCCCAAAGCAGAAGAACCACAACATAACTTGCTGCTCTAGTCACCGAATGACACACCGTAACACACGGCTTGAAGCCCATCATCTTGGCTACTTATAGAAATCTTAAATCTCAGCATTTCCAATTCCAATTATCAAGTTGGCCCAATTGTCTTTGTTGTATGCACCTGCAATCACTTTTTAAGTTGAGACCGCCCACTTTGGATGCTCATAACTCATGTTGTACATGTCCGATTCACGAGCTATCAAGCACGACTAAAAATATTTATTAAAAACCATGTCTTGGGAGCTTGAACAACCCAAAACATCAGCACCCAAGCCTAGAAAAATCACACCTTTGTACATGAATTTTTACAGGGTCACTTCGAAAATTTGCTGGGCTATGTACACATAGATACATGAGTCTAGTGGGCAAGGTTTTTGGCATGGCCTAGTGACTTTATGCTCATCCAGAAAACGCCTGACATAGCTTGCTAACCCCTCCGTAGCCTGCTTGATAATTCATGACAATCAGAGGTTTCTAGGGTGAACAACTGTTGCAACTCATTCCTAGAAACCTCATTTACATTCTCACATGTTTTTACACTGTCTTCCTCCATTGAAAGCATTTCATCTGTCACAATTGTCATCAAACATGCTAGATATTTCTTCAACTCTGTAACCGATAACATGGTATTTATGCTGTGCACCACCCAAATCTGCCAACTGATATGTCCCATTATCAAACTTGTTCACAATAGTAAAAGGACCTTCCCACTTAATTTGAAACTTTGTTTGGAAAATATTGTTTAACTTACTATTGTATAGTGACACAAGATCACCCTTTTCAATTCCCTTATCCTTCACACATTCATTAGCCTTTTGCTGAGCCTTCTTTGACACTTCTTTATAACAGTTTAAAGCCAAAACTCTGTCCAATTTCAAACATTGTAAAGTCTATAACCTCTTTTGCCAAGTATCTTTTTGCTTTTCATCTCCCAATGACAACGATTTAAGTGCAGGAATCTCCACTTCAATTGGCAATAATGCTTCCTTGCCATAGACCAAGGGGTGAGGAGAAAACCCTGTGCTTGTTTTGATAGCAATTCTAGGCCCATAATGCACAAGGCAACTCTGAATCATCTTTGTCAAGATTTTTACCAACTCTCCATTGAACCTCTCATTGAGACCGTTGCATTGTAAGTAACAAGGAGAACTGTAGCTGTGCTGTATATTGAGCTTTTCGCATAGGAAATCAAACAATTCTCCTCTAAATCTCGATCCTCTATCAGAAAGTAATTCTAATGGCACACCAAATTTGCAACATACATGATCATATACAAACTTCCCCATTTCCTTACTAGTAATCTTTTTGACAGCTTTGGCTTTTGCCCATCGTGACAAATAATTCACTACTGTCAAGATCTAGGCATTCCTTTTACTAATCATGGCTAAGGGTCCAATAGCATCAAGACCCCATTTTTTGAACACATCAAAAGCTAGAATTGTTTTTCTTAATTCGAGCTTCAAAATTCCTCTTCGCATTTTTTGACATGGAAAACAAGACTTGCGCCAACGGTTAACATCCCATTGAACACTTGGCCACACATAGCCTTCTTACAAAATTTTATGCAACACGATCTTCATGGCAAAATGGCCTCCATAAGATCCCTCATGATTTTCTTCTAAAATCTTGTAGATTTCCTCTTTCCAGGGCACACGGCGCAAAACCAAATCACTTCCTTTCATGTAAAGTAGATCATCAAGCATTTTGTACTTAGCTTTTTTTATAAAAGCATATTTTTTGGAGGATGGTAGACCTTCAGGTAAAACACTTGTCAATGGAAAATCCATCTCCTTTGATAACACTTCCCTCCCATGATATAAAGGGGCATTTTTCTTCAACACAAACACACAAGTGATCATTTCTTGGGCAACATCATGAGCTTCTTCATTTTGAGACCTCTCAATACGCTGCAGATTCCATGCTTCAAACTTTTTGAGCAACAATTTCACCTTAAAACCTAAATTCTTCAGTTTAGGATTCGTATTTTCCATACTCCCAATACTTGCTTCATGACCAATAAGGCTTCTTCTTTGATCTGTAAGCGTCTAATCCCAAACTGCAAGCAGATGTGCTAACCACCTTCAAAAGCCATGTATTATGATTGCATCAAGTTTTAGCCGTTGTTTCCTTACAAGTTTTCCTTGTGCATCATAAATGACAATGCCTCCCAAAGAAGCATCATGACTTCTTCGATAAGAGCCATCAAAATATAATAGCGAAGCATTAGATATGGCAAGAGTCTTGACCTCTTCTTTTGCACTACCTCTTCCTTAACTAGAATAGGAGTATCTTTATAAGTGAGTAAATTTACCAGGGTAGCCCGAGTACTCTCTGCTACCAAAAAGGTGAACTAAAAATCCTAGAGTTCAATAATCCATTTCATAACTTTTTTTGATATATTCGAATTATTGAACAATTGAGAAGCAATGAATAACTGGTGAGAAAAGTGAACAAGTTTTGCAACAAGTAATGTATGAATCGTATGCAAGCATAAACCATGCTGGTCATCACCGGGGAATCCCAATCCCCGAGCGAGCACTTCCGAGCAAAGATGAAATCGAGCAAGAATACACAATGAAAGACCATATCAACACCTTTCCCCCCCCTTCCCCCCTCTCCCCCCCCAAAACTCATAGTGCACGTGGTGAGTGAATTTTATTAGCATAACCAAGAGAGTACATTTTTTTGCCATACTCATGACGAACCATGACATCTTCAAGGGAACAGAGATACATTTGTTGATATGGGAGCCACCCCACAACAATGGATGAGCCCATATCTTTACCCATGCAAGTCAGCCATTGCGGAACCTATGGACATGTTCCAGTCATCAGAGTTCATTTGTTTCCCCATTGGCAATGAATAACCTCTTGCTTTCTTGTATTATCTTTGTGAACTTAGCTGTTTCCATGGTGTTCTTAAAGATCCGATAGTTCCTTGCCTTCCAAACATGTTTGAAGTAACAAAATGATCTCATGATTGGTGTTGCGATGAGTAGCACTTGTATCTTGAATGCCTTCCCTTCCAAGAAGAGATCATTCTTGAAGAATCCTATTTTCTAGGTCTTTTGAACCCATTTGCAAATCGTCCTTGCAAGGCTACAAATTGACAAAATCTCTTTGAAAAGGTGAGGGAAGTCTTCACTAGCCGTTCTGCATTGCAAGCATTTATCTGAAACCAATTCCCCCGGTGCAAACCTTTATCCCAATCTGCATGGCTCCCCATAAAACCTTACATAAGAAGACCTTCATCCCATGTAGCCATAGACCATATCAACACCTTAATAGTTCCTCTCAGAGGATAGGGTAGAAAAATAAACCCGTTCTTTATCAAATAGTTTCAAACAAAAGAACCATACTTGTACTTTGATGCCTTCACACACACATTGACACATATTCATAAGCACATATATAAAATGTTTCTAGCAGTGAGATAGTTAACACTAATTCCAAGAACAAGTTGATAAAATCAACTCCAGAGGCTTGGGGAAATTCTATGGAACACTTTGGGCAAACTATTGCTCGACAATACTTCATGAAATATTGCTCGACAATACTTCATGAAATATTGATACATATTTACAAATGCATACGTAAAATGTTGCCAACAATGAAATCCTCAACATGAAATATGAGAACCTAGAAGGTGGTGCAAAAGAGTTTTTACTCGATATCTTAGACTTTGCATGCAATGAAATGAAAAAAAGCAAACGATTCGCAGTCCAAGTGGCGAGGTGGAAAATCTCTCTCTCTCTCTCTCTCTCTCTCTCTCTATATATATATATATATATATATATATATATATATATATATATATATATATATATATATATATATATATATATATATATATATATATATATATATATATATATATATACACATATGCATATATATATATATATATATATATATATATATATATATATATATATATATATATATATGCATATGTATATATAGATGTGTTGCTTGATCTGTAGGCGACAGATCCCTCTCTCGTCCACTAATGCCATGCCTCATTATTTTAGGCATGTGCCATTGCCAGGGTAAAGCTTAGCTTCTAATGGTGAGCTCAGTGCTCATTATTTTTAGCTCTTCACTGGTATGCTTTCTACCATAGCCGTACCTCGGTGAGAGTGCAAGCTTTGTCCTACCCTGCCTTATCTCTATCTTGTCCAATACACTGTCCTGACGGCATCCCCATGACTCTAGCCGCATCGATGCGGCAATGCAAGATTGCATATATCACTAAGCTTCCCAAAATAGGTATGTTTGACCCTTTCATTGGTCGACATCTCAAGATAACCAATAATCGTGCAATTGAGATTCCTGGGGCTGATGGGATAAGAGCAATCCATGCCTTGTTTTGGGCTAGACTGCCATTATTGAGATCATTGCCCAAATGGTTGCTCGTGGTGCATATTTTTATGAGGCCATAGCTACAAAGAGGATTGTTTGAAAGATTATTGCAAGCTCACGAGCTGGGGAAGAATTTCAAAAATGCTTGAAGAAGCGATATAAGACTAGTGCAAGGGCAAGGCAACATCATCCTTTTTTCGTAGCTGAAGTGCAGGAGTCTTGAGAAGAGGTTTAGACAAGGCCGACATCTTGTGGTGAACTTGATTAATGTATTGAAAGCCAATCTAGAAGGCTGTTGCACTGGAATGTCAATTCCGCTAAGTGCAAGTACTCACTACCTCCATAGACGAGGCTATCTTGCAAGGACTCAGGGAGCGCTGTGAAGAGCATTGTCCCTTTGCAGTTGTCAACCGATTTGAAGCCGAGCACTTCCTAGGGATGTACAAATCCACGTTCTCTCCCTCCTCATTGTACATTTTTCGATACCAGACTCCTCCTCGCAGGGTCTCCTCTCTCTCTCTCTCTCTCTCTCTCTCTCTCTCTCTCTCTCTCTCTCTCTCTCTCTCTCTCTCTCTCTCTCTCTCTCTTTGAGCCGGCTCAAAGTTCAATCTCATATCATTCAAAAAATGAAGTCTCCATGGCTCAAATGAAAAAAGAAAGAAAGTGCATAAGCTTTGCGAGACTCCAAAAGACCCAAACTACACTACACTTATCATTGGGCTGCACAATATTGTTCCCAATCCCTCCTAAGATTCACTCGCAGCCACCAAATTGAGCAAAGCAAGGCTTGCTGATGGGGAATACCTTGCTCTATGAGAGCTCTTTTCACGTCTTCGACATGCTTCGCGTCAATCCCACCAGAATATGTTGACGTATAATTATGCAGCACCTTTGCCCAAACCTCTTCTATTCGTCCACGGGCATCTGAAAGAGAGTCATATTTCCCAAGTTCCTTAGCAAGAAACTCACGAAACTGAGGAGATACCCTATTAGCAAAATCTGATGACACAGCTGTGGAGAGAAGGGGATTTTTGGAGGTGATGGGTCCCTGTGGTCGCAGTGTTAGATCCAATCGTCGGCTTTCGAAGCACGGACGGTGCGCTGATTTACGCGACGCATGTTGGCCATGACAAGCCTCACAGATGGACGACGAACAAGTAGGCACACGCGTGAACGCTATGGAGGCCGCCCCTCCTTACTCCGAACACACTTCACCACAAGAGAGAGAGAGAGAGAGAGAGAGAGAGAGAGAGAGAGAGAGAGAGAGAGAGAGAGAGAGAGAGAGAGAGAGAGAGAGAGAGAGAGAGAGAGAGAGAGAGAGAGAGAACTTAGACCTCCACATCGATGCGGATAGGAATGAGGTTCTCTGTTGTTGGCCTGAAAGACAAGGCAAGCGCAAGCTGCACCATGGAGGTCCTGCGAGGTGCTTTGCTAGCCTACGTTATTGCTTGATGCTGCACAAGATGTTCTCTTTCTTGCGCAAGAAGCTGAGGTTGGCCAATCTGGGCCGCCCTATCTCAAAATTCAAGGACAGGCGGTGATGGTCTCTCTCTCTCTCTCTGTGCTTGGGCGACATGTTAAGAGGAGTAGATATTACAGAGGCACGAGGGCTGGGCGAGAATGGAGAAATGCGACAGAGAAGAGCGAGCAATACCATCGCCAAGTGCAACTGTTTGGGAGCAACGCTCTCTCTCTCTCTCTTTCTCTCTCTCTCTCTCTCTCGCACGCACGCTCTTTCAGACAATTTTTTTAGAGAGAGAGAGAGAGAGAGAGAGAGAGAGAGAGAGAGAGAGAGAGAGAGAGAGAGAGAGAGAGAGAGAGAGAGAGAGAGAGAGAGAGAGAGCAGGTTCACATGCTTAAGTCGAGGTTTGGGAAAAATCAAAGGAAATTCTTCAAAATAACATGCATCTTTTACAATTTAACTCTATTTTTTTGAATTTTCAAAGCGGCTATTTTAATTTCTCAATCGACTCAATGCTAAGATCCGAGTCTCATTGTATTTTAGCAAGATTAATAAAACTAAGTGAATTAAGTAAATTGTGGCCTTGCACTTGAACTATATATTAGCACAATGAAGGGGGCGCCTCACTCTGTATTAATTCCAGGGCTAGCTAGCTAGTATGTAGGTGGAAGTTACCAGCATGGCCGGTCGTGACCCTTTCAAAGCTCGCATGTAGGTGTAGTGGTTGAGAATTGAGATCCCTAACACGTAGTGCTAGGTTTGAAGCTTGCGTGTGAAAACCATGTGGACCTTTTTGGTCAGCTCCATGCTAGCCGGTTCATTTGACTGCGAGACTGGTTTCGACTGCTTGCCACGATGGCAAGCAAGCCAAAATATAACCAATGCCAATGAAGGGAACATGAAGCCGAGATCTGTGCAGTGCTGCAAATGCAGCTTTTTTTGTCTACATTACTAGTATTACGTGGCATTTGTGTTTCAATATAGGGCAATGGTTGCCTTTGATTCTAGAATTAGGAGACATTTTCCCTTTCTTCTCATTTTTGTCTTCAGCTACGGGCTAGCGGGATTGCTTTTTAAGGATTGATTTTGCTAAAGTTATAAATTTCTAGCAAGACTCGGCTCTATGTTGAGGTACACTTTTCCTGAACATTGGCTTCAATGGTTGTCCATTTGTGTGCAACTGACAACCAGCCATGTTACGTTCCCGTGAGAACTGCAAGCAATTGTGTGATTTAAATTTTGTGAGAGCCCAAAAGAATATATCACAAGTTTCACTTTGCTTGTCATTGTTGGTGGTTCCCAGCCTGCTCCACCATTGCACCTAGGAGCAGGGTCGCAACTGGTTGCCAACCAGTTTACATCCTTTAAAAAAAAAAAACATCTCATGGAAACTAAAAAAGTTCTCAATTGGTTTCCACCCTACCTTCACGTGAACTGGCCTAGAGAACTCTGAATACTCGAAGAGGCAAGAACTCTTTCAGAGAATTTTGGAGAGAGAGAGAGAGAGAGAGAGAGAGAGAGAGAGAGAGAGAGAGAGAGAGAGAGAGAGAGAGAGAGAGAGAGAGAGAGAGAGAGAGAGAGAGAGAGAGAGAGAGAGAAATCTAATCATCTTCTCTTACTTATTAGCACTCTTCCTGGTGGATGGACATGGTAGCTCTTGGTTTGGCAAGTCCCTATTATTTGCAAAACAATGCGTTGTCAATACGATGCAACCCTTTCCCTCATCCAGCTAGCAAGATTTCCTTACCACCTTCTCTTAAGCAGAAACAAGCTCAAAAGAGACTGAAGTTTGTTGCAAACAAATTATGGCCTTCTTGACATTTGCTCGATTTGCTAGCAATGGTGACATGTATAATAATGACTAGATTTGTATAACCATGCTTTTGGGGAGCAATGGTGCTGACATTTATTGTTTGGGTTTAGAGAAATATCTCTCTCTCTCTTATCTCTCTCTAGAAAAGAATACATATACCTGAGCAACTCACTTAATAACTTTGCTCGGTTTTGAGCTTGCTCGGATAAGTTTGCTTGATGTTTGGTAGAACTCGTCATCACCAATTCAATTTCAGAGTTATCTCTTTCATGAGGAGTCTTGACTCTACTAGCATGATGAACATGCTTCATGTACTGAGATTCTTTCCCTCTTTGCAATAACACGGCCCCAATGGCGTCATCTCCCACCGATGGGTTAACATAAAACTCTTTTTCCCAGTCAAGAGCTTGCATAATGGGCAGTGTACTCAAAACTTCCTTGACTCTATCAAAAACATCGTCACAGTCACGAGATCACTCCAAGGGATCATTCTTAATTGCTTGCTTCAATTGATACTATAGTTGTGATGCCAAAGGTATGAAACGAGACAGATATTTAAGCTTCTGTATGAAAGCGGCCAACTGTTTGGTATCTTTTGGGGATGACAAAAACAACAAAGCCTCTACTTTCTCTGGATCTGCTTCAATCTCTTTTTCTGACATCACATGTCCAAGAAGCTTCACACTTGGCTGTGCCAAATGACATTTTTTAGGGTCCAATTGACCCCCACATTCATCATACCTTGCATAAGTCATTTCAAGCTTTTGAACATGCTCTTTCCTTGAGCTGTATACAGAGAAATCATCTATGAATCCTTTGACAAACTTCCCAAGGAACGGGGTAGGGACTCACTTTTCTTTCAAAAGTTCCAGGCCCATTTGTCAAATCAAAAGGAAGGCAGCAAAAGTAGAAACAACCCCATGGTGTGATAAAAGTAGTCTTTTTCCGGCCTTCATGAGCAAGAATAAGCTGAAAATATCGTGAATAACCATCACAGACACTGTATCTTTAAAAGCTAGCCACTACATCTAAAAGTTGATCAATGAAAGGTAAAGGGTAAGGGTTCTTTCTTGGTCACTGCATTTAATGGCTTATAATCAACACAAACTCTCCAACGCCCATCTTTCTTTAGAGTGACCACTATAGGGCTCACCCATTCAACATTATCAACTGGCACAATGAACCTTGCATCCAAAAGTTTATCCACTTCTTCCTTTAAAGCATTCATTTGCTCCTTACCCATCCTTCTTAATTTCTGTCGTATTGGCTTTGCCCCTTCAACTAGTTCGATCTTCACAGGAGCCCCAACAAAACCCCTTATTTCTTGATATGAAGTGATGAAAAGATTTGAAAACCTGTCTAACATTGTTAAGTACTCCCTTCTTTCCCTTTGTGTCAAATCAGTACTCATTATATTTTGAATCAACTCCTTCTTCACTGGTAACTCCTCTTTAGGTTGCATCAACTCCTCAAGTTGCTCTAAATGGCTTGAAGCATTTATATCCCCTGCCACTTGCAATACTTCACCAATTCTCTCTTCTCCTCATTCAACAACAAGAAGACACTTCACCCTCATCACTGGAACTAGAAGTAGTGCTACTTTTTGAGTCTCCAGAACTGTCTTCACTAGTAACTTCGGATTCATCATTTTCACTCACATCTTCTAGTGCCAAAGGTTGCTTGGTAGACATATCAAATATCCTCTTTTCACACTTCCTGCCATACACACAGATTGTGCCCTTGTCCCAATCTTGCACAAGACCAACAACTCTCAACCAAGGTCGTCCCAAAATGAGAGGAAAAGCTCCCAGTCCAGCTGACATAACATGAAAGGTTACTATAAGCTTCACATTAAAACCTTCAACTTCCAAATTCTTAATCAGCCCCAAACACTTCACTTTGGCATGGTTTGCTAGTCAAATCCAAAACACAGAGTTACTGTATGTAATGAGACCCAATCTCTTGTCACATGACTGTGTGATCACACAAACTTGAGCACCTCCATCACTGTAGGCATCTCCCATGCCCACACCTTTGTGCCAAGTGTTTACCACATGACAAATGTTAACTCTCCCACAACCAACACTGTGACTTATCCATGCTTCGGCTCTTTCTCTAGATTCACTAATGACTTCCACTACCTCTTAAGTTTGGGCACCATATTCATCAGCTGTCCAATCTACTTTCCTCCGAATCAGGTCTTCCTTTAAACTATAAGTTGTTTGGCCTTCTCCCAAAGTTAAATCTGCTACTTCAAACCGTCTATGAGGTCTTCTCTTCCTCTTGGCTTTCGCATCTTCACCCTCTTTCTCTTTTTCTTTCTTTTTGCTAGGACTTGGAGCGACATAGCCTTCCCTCTCTCTTTTGCCCACGCTCTCTCTTTTGCCCACGGGAAACACATCTACTTCTTTCTCTTCAACCGCACAATACCCACATGACCACCAGAGGTTGAGGCCTAATTTTCCTGTTCAGTACCTTGATATCCCCATATATCCAATGCATAATCATTAGCCCTATTAGGAATCTACTGGGGGAGTGGGAACATATCACCTCCTATCCTTGTTGGCTTTGAACAATAAGTGCTAATGTGAATAAGTTCACCACAGTTATAATAGGTAGGGATGAACCTCCTTTGTTGCTCAAAGACGCCTTGTCCACGACCCGCATTCACATTTGGCTGAGCTTCACATGCATGGGCCATTCCTCTACCACGACCACCTCCAAGAACATTGAGTTGCAATCTTGCATCATGTCTGCATATTTTGCCGTAACTGTTCAGTATTAGCAATCCTTTGAGCAGTTGGGCTCAGCCTCTACTTGATTTCCCTCATTTTGGCCACCATTACTTTGCACAAGGACCACTTTTCCATACTCATTAAGTCTTTGAGACTTCCATTCTTTCTCCCTAGAGATAGTGACTGCTTCCTCAAAAGTAACGGTCCTTTTCAGCTCAACTTTGAACTTTAGACTTTCTTTAAGCTTGCCACAAAACGGTCCTTCTTTAACATGGATGAAGGGATTTCATTTCCCAAAGATCGGGCCCATTTATCCCATAAACGGGTGGACTGCATGATAAAATCATCAACACTTTGATTAACCTTTTGAGGTTACCCCAAATTTCATGCCAAACTTCAGCAGGTACTTCAATGGATCTGTACTGCGCCAAAAAATCTTGCTTCACACGATTGTAGTCCAAAACCACCCCTGGAGTTTGTGCTTGCACCAGCTCTTCATGATTTTGTAACCAAACATCTTGTAAACTGTATTGTAGCAGCCGCAACAATATAGCTTGGTCTAGTATATTTCGCAGTAACCAATTGACTTCCAATTTTTCAATAAAAGTTTGTGCATTCTTGTTAGGCAATCCTTGAAATTGTGGAAACTTGTCCGCCATGTTTGATTGCCACAAAAACACTTACATGTGACGTCGAAAGCTCAAGGGATGTCGATGGATTGCTCCAGTACCTAATCCACCTCACATTGGGTAACTCGGCCCCCATTGCTTGGCTTCACAAAACCTCACGACCCTCCAAAGGCTGCAATCCAATTACACGACCACCTCAGGTGCTATCCACAATTTGCACATGCATAGGTGGTTGTCCATAAAGATCCACATTCTCTACTTGCAAAATATACATATTTCACAAGAATTGGAGCATAGGAGTACTTGCTCCTCGGTGGGGGAACCAAAATGATGTTAGCATGCAAACGACAATAAAAACATGAGCCTCTATAGCCTTGCACGAATCACACCGTCGAAAGAAAGAACTATTACGCCACCGAAAACTTCTGTGATAAACACCTGTAGAGATTTACAAGAAACCCTTCAAGCATGGAACACACTCAAAACTAGGAGAAACTGAGGACATCATGACAAAGCTTGTCTTGTGGAGATGTCCATAGAGTATCTATAGGCAAAAAACAGATGAAAGGTGAAATATGGCCGCTCGAAACCCGGGGTGTACTCTTTCTTGCTAAAAAAAGAGCTCTCTGGAAGTTATGCAGGTGTTATTAAAATGGGGGGCCTTGTTATCTTTTATCCCAAAAGTTTTCTCTCTCTTCTTAGTCGACAAGGCTTCCTTTGTAGGCATCTTTTAATTGGCTCACTTTTGGCCTTTTTTGGGCATAAAATGAGGTGTCGATGACCCTTTGGCCACGGGGATGGGGTGGAGACAAGTGACTGGGGACCAAAATTTGAACCAAGCACCTGTCCAGCTAAGTGATAACCCAAAAAAGGCACCTTTTCTCCCCCATGAAGCCCAGGAGCCCCTCCATGGCCAAGCCTTGAGAGCTCCTCTCACTTTGATACACCCATAACGGGCTCCCCCTTTAGCCTATATACCTCCCATTCCCCTTTTTTCTCTTCTCATGTGGGATAATTCACATGGCACATGGCAACATCCTCCCAACTCCCTCAAGCCCAATAAATTTCCAGTTTCTTCCCAAAGCAGAAGAACTTCTCGGACAACTTCCCCACATCATAACTTGTTGCTCCGGTCACCGAATGACACACTGTAACACACGGCTCGAAGCCCATCATCTTGGCTACTTCTAGAAATATTAAATCTCAGCATTTCCAATTTCAATCATCAAGTTGTCCCAGTTGCCTTTGTCACATGCACTTGCAATCACTTTCTAAGTTGAGACCGCCCATTTCGGATGCTCATAACTCATGATGTACATGTTCGATTCATGAGCTATTAAGCACGACTGAAAATATTTATAAAAACCATGACTTGGGAACTTGAACAACCCAAGACATCAGCACCCAAGCTTGGAAAAATCACACCTTTGTACATGAATTTTTACAGGGTCACTTCCAAAACTTGCAGGGCTATGTACACATATACACATGACTTTAGTGGGCAAGCTTTTTGGCATGGCCTAGTGACTTTATGCTCATCCAAAAAAATACATGACAACGCGAGTGAGAGGTACATTCAGTACATATGAGCAAAATTGTAAGTATAACAAAACCACAAAATCAAAAGCTTAAACATGACAAGTTTCCAAAAGCATAACCATAACGTCAACTTCCAAACCGTAGGCACAACGGAGGCACAACGACATGAAGATTTTCTAACCATAACCAAAACATGACTTGAAAAACGTAAGTATAATGTTATGAACATTTTTAAGCAATAATTGTACCATGATTTGAAAATTGTAACCATAACTACAAGAAGATTTTCAAACCATAAATGTAACATGATTCAAAAACTGTTACGATATTCACAACATAATTGCAAAGCCATAACCATAACATGATTTCCATACCATAACCATAACGTGATTGCCAAACCATATCTGTAAAACCATAACCATAACCTGCTTGCCATACCATAACCTGCTTACCATAACCATAACATGATTGCCATACCATAATTGCAAAACCATAACCATGACCTGATTGCCAAATCATATTTGCAAAGCCATAACCATAACATGCTTGCCATACCATAACCATAACATGATTTCCATACCATAATTGCAAAACCATAACCATGACCTAATTGCCAAACCATATTTGCAAAACCATAACCATAACCTGCTTGCCATACCATAAACATAACATGATTGCCATACCATAATTGGAAAACCATAACCATAACCATAACCATAACCATAACCATAACCATAACCATAACCATAACCATAACCATAACCATAACCATAACCATAACCATAACCGTAACCATAACCATAACCATAACCATAGCCATAACTTGATTGCCATACCATAACCATAACATGATTGCCATACCATAATTTCAAAACCATAACCATAACTTGATTGCCATACCATAATTGCAAAAAACCATAACCACAACTTGATTGCTATACCATAATCATAATCGTAAACGGAATGTAAAACCATAAACATAAACGTCAAACTATATATGTAACAATGAATAAGCACAACTGTATCAAGATGACCACAACTACAAAAACAAACATATATGGAGGATGTCACCCTCATGGTAATGCCTCCGAGTTGATGGACTCTCCCTCCTCCTGCAGTTGGGTCAAAAGGGCCACAAGTCCATGCTTGTACCCATACTTCTCCTCTCGATGTGTTGGAGGGTGCTTCATGGAAACTTCTTGCAATATAAACAATTAACCATAAGATAAATATTCAAATAATATATACATATTCGATAGTATAAAGCATATGTATAATACTTATAAACTCATGCCGAAGAGTATCGTAGCCCCCATTCCCAAGATGTGACGCTCTGGGGGACTCCAAACGTGCTCTAGCTGCATCTCTTTGCCGTTGAAATCTCTGAGGATTGTCATGTGTGTTTCGTGCAATCTCGTCCACTCTTCTACATCCAACCACATCGGCTTTGGACTACAAGCCTTGTACCCGTCTCTCGCCTCTAACCAACAATGTGACATTGTGGCAATCGCCATGTTCAAGATCCAGCCATTCGAGACTAGATCATAACCCTCTGTTGGCCTATACTCTCTGTGAATGGCCTCCACGATGTAATTTTTTCTTTCATCATCTTGATCATCCCAAATCTCCATCACGTTGTGGCCAAACTAAACTCTACAGAGATGCCAAATCCTCTGCTGCATGACCTTTTTGACCCTATCCACCACAATAGCTTCATCCCTGGTCTAGTACACCTTGCCAGGATCATACTTGTGTGATCGCCAAGGTGTACGTGGTGTACCAATTGATGAACTATCTACTAAAGAGAGTGGTGGATGCTCTCTTGGTGGTGTGGATGCATTGGTAGAACCGATATCACAACAATCACCACCACCTCCAGAATGACGCTTATCTCGTCTCAAAGAAGAATCGATCATTGGTGTAATTGGCACACTCAATTGAGGTGTAGGGCCGGTCGGTGTAGGGGGTACACTAGTCCTAGGCGTAGGGATGGCCGTACTAGGTCTAGAGGGACCCGTACTTTGGGTACTTTGGTCATGAAGCTCTTCAACCTCAACCTCCAATCCTTCATACACTTGCTTGCTTGATGGAGCAACTTGAACAACATAGAGACAATGCAGTTTAGACAGATCTTTTCATCCTTTTATTTCCATAGTGGATCTATTGTGAACTCAACTTGTTCACAATGCTGCAAAAGTACCAATGTATCCCATGCATTTGTCCACACCCACCTAGAGTTCACTTGAATCAATCCACTCTTATCTTTGTGCACAGTTGCATTAAGGCCACTAGTAATAACTTTGAACCACTTGGCATCAAAGATAAAAATATCAAACTTCCTAAAGATAATCTTCAAGATGTCTTGGATGTAGTCAAAGTACTCAAGTTGACTAGTCTCTGTGTTCTCATCCCTGGAACTACTCCGACTTTCTTGGACAAAGCTTTCCCTAACCCCACTATCAAAGGTGACCCTTTGTTCATCTATTTGCTGCACTCTAAAGTGTCTCTCATGCGACCACAAAACTCCATATTTATGATACTGCAACCACAAAAATTAAACGTACTTATAGTTACTAAAGTAATATAATCATGTGGATCTGCAAAAGGAATTTGTGGAAATATTTACATGCCAATCGCAGCCCCTTGACATCTCCCTTCTTCTTCAATAATCAACACTCCATTACTCTTTGCCTTTGAGATTGTCGCATCTAGCCACTATCCAATAGGAAAGTCAGAAAATTTGTAAAGCTGATCTACAAAAGGAAGGTTTCTAGTGGCACGATTGCACTTGAATTGCAAGCGATCTATCAAGCGTTGTTGCTTTTCCCCTTCGTACTTCTTTAGTCACTTTTGCATGACTTCTGAGTTGAGAAGAAAAAATCTCATAACCTTTTCTTGCATTCTGATATCCATATTCCTAATGATGTCTTGTTCCTATGGCTCATCCCTTGTCACCTTGATGTTGACCTCAATAGTCCACATCTGGGGCATCTCTGGATCAATTGTGCCCAAAAAATCATTGATAAGAACAAGAGATTCTTGCACAAGCCATCCTTCAGCCATGCTACCCTTGGGTGAGCCCTTAAACAAACGAATCCCTTTAAAGTCTTCATGAATCTCTCCAAGAAGTACATCCATCTACTATGGACTACCCCAAAAGTTGCAACTTCATTGACCACATGCACAAGTAGATGCATTTGGATGGTAAGAATGTATGCTGGGAAGTACTTCTCCAACATACATACTGCTTTGATAGCATTCAAGCGAGCTGCATCTATGATGTCATTTCTTATCTCTTTTGAGCCGATCCAACGTACCACCCCACTGATTTTATAGCTTTTTCTTCTAATGTTAGCTGTTAGACAATATTTTATGGCAATTGGTAAGATAAACTTTAAAAATTTGTGTCAATCTTAAGACCACTAAGATTGTCATCTCTAGTAAAGGCCATTTTCAAACATTGCACGCACCTAGTGGGAGTCTTGAATGAAGATATTGTCTTCTTCACTTGTTGCTCTTTTGCACGACTTAAAACCCATGGACCTTTTGGTATAGCAAAATTTCCATTGGGTTTAAGTCGAGGCCACATCTCAAGCATTTTGACCCACAGCCTGCACATCATCTCTTTGGGCCTTGCTCTCCATGTTTCCAGTGATGGTCTTCCATAGGATCTCCCCCACATTCTTAAATATGTGCATTGGGTCGAGCAGATGATTAATAAGCAAGTCACTCCAATACGAGATTTCATGGAAAATAAAAAGCCAAGTGGCTTGAAATCTCACCTCTTTAGTCACATGTTTTTCCAATTGCTTGCTTTCAGTGGATGCATGTCGTGTTTGCATATGTTTGGTCCACGTAGCTCATGTCCTTCATGCAAAAATCTTCCATGCTCCTCGTAAACTATCTTGCTCAAATGATCAGAGTGGCAGAAGCCATGTCGAGGACCACATTTTGTACATGCATGATTTCTTGAGTAACTCAAGCCCAAAAAATCATAAAAATGAAATAAAAGCGTTGGCACGGCCAAGAATAGCAGATACGTGAGGGTTTCAAAGATACTTACATGAACACTCGCCAAAGCCTAGCCAATCGTGCATGGTCTACATGAGAATGCCTTGCACATGGGCATTTTATCATTTGATTGGTTGGGACATGTCAACCACATTGATCACAAGATTTGGAGCTCTTCTATAAGTGGTGCCAGAGATACGTCCATGTTCTTTGCTTTTTACTTTTTTGGGATGATCAATGACAACAACAGATGGCCCTTCTTGATAGCTAGCCATGGTGGAAGATTATAATTAACCAAGAAAATAGGCCATGTGCTCCATGAAGAACTCCGTAATCCAAATGGGTTTACTCCATCCATTGCCAGACCAAAATGGATACATCGAGGTTCATCCTTAAATGTAGGCCATCTTTCCTCTATTCTTCCATGCACAAGAGTCAGCAAGCACCCGCATTAAATCATTTGTCAATCTAGTAATTGTATGCCATGTCATCAAAATGACTATAGACTTGCACCTGAACATGATCTTTATTCTTAGAATAATAGGAAAGTGTTGAAGGATCTTTGCAGGGACAAATTTTCCTTGTGTGTCCTCTCTATACCTGTTTTGATCCACAATTGGGACACTGTTCCAAATTTGCATACTCGTCGCAAAAGAGTATACAATCATTAGGCCATGCATCTATTTTGTGATAATGCAAGACCAAGTTAGTAAGAAGAGTTTTAGTGGCTAGATGGGTAGGGCGCATGTGATTGCCTTCTGGCAAGATTTGCTCATTGAGCAACCTATCATTACATCAACAAGTGAACACAACGTCATACTATTGAACTTTAAATTGTGTTGAAAAGCTCTGTGACACTCATGTCAGACCACCCATAGATAGACTATAGATTAAGCATTGCCAAAGCGGTACAGAGAACTGAGATTTTTGCACCATTGTAAAGTGGTATACGTGTAAGAATATGCATCATCTCACCCTCTTTATCATTGCTATCATGCCATCAATATGGACGAGATGATTGAGGTTGATTCGCAATGTTGCCTTGGATGTTTTTGCCACCTTGGTTTTCAATGATGGGGTCCATGTCAAAAAACGCATCTAGCATCTGCTTCATCTCAACTTCTTGGAATGTGGAATTGAGTATTGGTGGGGTAGACTCCATTGATGGCTGTTTGTTTGATAATCACCCTCTCTGTGATGAAACTTCACTATAAGAGAAAAATTCTAGAACCACTAGCATTGCCGTGGATTAACAAAGGAAAATAGAAAGAGAAAATATTGTGTGTGTGTGCACGGCAATAGCAACAACAAAGAACGAGGTAGTGGTTTAACAACAATATACGCGGTAATAGGTGCGATATATACTCGTGATTATTATCACAAATATTACCGTGCATATTGCCTCATATATTACCGCACATATTACCTCGTATATTATCGCACATATTACCACATAAATTATTGCCATACGCATTAAAAAAAATAAAGATGCTCATTTGGTCCATCCAATTTGGATGGACCAGTTGAGCATCTTTATTGTTGACCTGCATAAAGTCATGTGGTCTATGCCTCTTTTTCAAGCACATAGTTCACATCATCAAAATATTGGCCGCTTCTTCTTAATACTCTTCTCTCACAAGGGAGCTCTATTTATGTCAAGGGGTTTGAAACTTTGTAGCATTGTCATTTCCATTGCATGTTTGTCCCAATTGCCTCATACAAGCTTATTGTCTCCTCAATACATTCATGCATTTCAGCATGTTTGGTCTCAGACAAGTTTGAACACATGTGGCTGCTCCTTGCCTCCAAGCTACCTAGGAAAAAGAACACTTTGAACACTTTGAACACTTTGGTGGATTGCATATGGGACCTATTTCTCTACCTTGCTGGGATATTTCCTCTATGTGTGCTAGTTTCCGTTTTGGCATTCTCAATGATTATGCATTTTGCTCATTATGACATCTATGATAGGTAGATATAGATAGACAAATAGATTGAATCATCATCCACAAAGGTTAGATATGAATTATGGGAACAAAAACAAAACATTACAAAGTTCCTTCTAAATAAAGGGGTTGTTGGATACATCTCAATTAAGGTGTAAGGATCTAGCGAGGTGTGATAAAGGGAAGATAAGATGAAATGAACAAAAACTAAGAAGGTGTAGGTGAAGGGGGAGCCGGTTTGGGAGTTCAAAACTTCTAGATGATGGCTTTACCTTCTCGATAAACATACCATTTTCCTATTGTGTGCACTTCTCACATCTTTTGGAGTTCTTCCTTCTTCTGTTTGAGTTAGGTGGGTGTTAGATCTTTTGCAAACCAAAATTTGGTGTCCTTGAGAAGCCTCAATTGCTCAAGGAGTTTGATTTGATCTGCCTTGGCCTTGAAAGTGAGGATCGTATGGTTGGTGTGAGGTTCATGTGTAAGAGAGGTGATTGTGGCTGACCCCATTGTACCATGTGGGCTATTGCTTGGATGTGAGCAAAGGAATCATGAAACATTGAAGGCAATATCCTCTTGGCATTTTCATTCACGTAGAATGAACACTACACGATCTTCAACCTTATCAAAGATGATATCTTGCACTTAGATTTTGACCTCCTTTGTGAGGGTGGTATCTTCTTCCACCTTTGTGTTATTAAGCTTGAGGCCCCCCTTCCCTTTCCACTCCCTTTTCAGTTGCTTGGAAGCCCGCCAATGTGAACACTGAGGGCTATATCCTCTTGGCATTGTCGTTCACGTAGTGTGGACACTACACAGTCTTCAACGTCACAAAAGATGATATCCTATACTTGGGTTTTGACCTCCTTTGTGAAGGTGGTCTCTATGTCCATCTTTGTGTTATTGAGCTTGATTTCCATATGTTCCATCTCTTCCTTTTTGCGGTTCTCCACTGTGGTGAGTCAAGCCTCGATGGCGACGAGTCTATGCTTTAGCTCTATCCCTTGAGATGAGGCTTCAGTTGCCATGATATGCACAAGCTTCCTATCAAGAATTCAAATCATCACTGCTAGAGAGTCATGGGTAGCTTGGATAGAGTTGAAGTCAGTGCTCAAGACAAGCCTGAGAGTTGAGGGCAACTTGGGAAGAGTCGAGGTTGGCTAGTCAAACAGAGTCGGGGTTGTGGGTAGCTTGAACAAAGTCAAAATTCTAGGAATGATTAGATGTGTGGGCAAGTAAGTGTTGGGTGGGAGGGCAACACTGTGTTAACGCTCTCCTACAAGGTAGCCCCTCGCCCACGGGTAGGCTAAGGACGGCGCAAGAAAGAAAAATCTAGGGTTACAATGTTGTAGAGAGAGAGAAAGAGGGCGTAGAGAGAGAGGTAGATAGAATATTATTAGCCATCTATCTACCTCTCTTTCTACACTAATCACTACCTAGTCTACACACCTCTCTCTACTCTTCCTCTACACCCTAACGTCTATCCACATCTCTCTCTCTATCTAATGTCTATTTCTACTCCCTTTATTTTATATCCTGATTTCTCTCTACATCTAATCTCTCTATTTACACTCTCTCTATGTATCCTCCCTCTCTACATCCTCTCTATCTACTCTATCCACAACTCTCTCTAAACCCTAATCTCTTCCTAAATCCTAACCTTATCCATCTACCCTCTACTTAATCTCTATCTACACCCTCTACGTATCCTCCCTCTATACCTAAACTACTAGTTGACGATGGCCAGTTGTGTGGCAGTTTGACAAACTACCTTGGTCGGCATGCCATCTGGGAGTTTTTTTAGCCTTGCCAGGGTTCTGCATGACAATATCACTCTGTAGGCTCAGGAAGAATTAATGGATCGGTTTGAGGCTACGGTAAGGTTAGAATGAAAAGAGGGATTTCAAGTTTGGATCAAGCATAGTTGAGTTTCGGTCGAACTTTACAGCTTGCTAAAAGGATTCAAGAGCCGGGAGTTAGGAGGTTCGAAAGTGGTAGGGTAAAAAAAAGGTTTTTCTAGAGGCTTTTGAAGAAAGAATTTCAACTCCAAGAGAGCTTTGCTTGAGGCAACTCCACACGGTATTCTTTTAAACCCACATGAAGGGTGCCTTCCATGATTTTGACTACATATATATAGGGTAATGAGCCCTTCCATTAGGCAGTGTGGAGAGCGAGAGATGGAGCTCACTCCCTTGGTGAAAATGGCGGGTGCCTTGGGGAACTATGTAGGTGGCAGTGGCCTTGTCGGGTGTTATGTGGTGGTTTTGATGGTCAGAGGCTAATAAGCATAGAAGATCCTTGACCTTCAAGGAGAATGATTGGGTATTACTTCAATTTCCCAAAGCACACCTAATCCATGCAAGATGCAAGGGAAAACAAGGACTCCCCATGAAATCAACAATATTAAGTTAAGCTATCAAAAAGATATTATGGCCCCTTTCATGTCCTGAAGCCAATCAGTAAATTGGCTTCAGTTAAAGCTACTTAGCCCTTGGCTCATTCATAAAGTCTTTCATGGGAGCCTTTAAAACCTTATAAGGACAAGCCACCCTAAGACCGAGATTCACTTGAATTTGAAGGTCAAGAAGAGATCTTACAACTTGAGAGCATTCTATGACATGTAAAAAGGGTTTAACAAAGTGGTAAGGCTATCTTATTAAATTTCAATATTATCTTTTTGAAGATAAAAGGTGGATGGGAGGCATCTAGTTAAAGGATATTTTCAATGTAAATGCTTACAATGACTCATGTCAAAGGTAAAAACAAAGTACGAACAAGCAATGTATCTCCTAAAGAATTTTATCTTGTTTTGACTCTATGATTTATTTTTAATGTTGATAAGTTTTTTCTAATTGTATGCATAGAATTAATCATTCTTGGGGCAAACACATTTCTCTCAAAAACCCAATAGACTTTGCCAATCCACTATGGAAGACGATGTGAGCGGGTTGGAAACACACACAAAGCCTCTATGATAAGCCGATACACACTCTTGGAATAACACACACACGCACATTATGGGGCACCACTTGGCTTACACAACCCGCCTGGCCGAGACATGAAACACACAGGTGGAGTGAGAAGAGAGAGATTTCCCACTTGCCCACTCAACCCTCACACATACACACTCACACACACACTATCCATTCAACTCAAAGGAGGCAAATTTCTGTTGTTTAGACTCAATGAATCTCAATCCAACACCAATGGGGCAAATAGTTTACACAGTATTGAGGAAATACACCAGATACAACCACAAAGTTAAGCAGAGGCTTCACTCACCGGAGAAGATTACACAGAAAAAAAACATAAAATGTGTGAGGAATTTGGAAAAATGGACAGAACCATTGCGTCTGGAACGGCGAAAAACCCCACCCTGCAATGTCACAGTGCTCAAATCCGACCTCGGATGAACTGTTTAGGGCCAAAAAATGCTCCAAAATGAGCAAAAACTGAGCTGCGGGTATTGCTTCTCTTCTCCACATTTTTTTTGGTCCTTCTATCAGGTTTTTGAGTTCCCACGCTTAGCTTTATTACTTGGGCAACTTTGGCCTTCTAGTTGACCTCAAACGGACCCCGAACAGGCCAAAAAGTGGCCTCGCAGTGCATAGTTGTCACCCTGCTGCATCCATCCGCACACCTGGCACTCAAACTTTTCCAATAATGCATCCCGCAATCATGTGAAGTGGCCCCCAAATACAATTCTCATGATGAACTTTTTGCATAATTAACACAAGAAAACACCCACGTTGTGTCCGTACATATCCACGTGCGAATATTGACCCCATTCGACCTCCTGACGCCACTATATGCCATCTGACGCACCTGCTTACCTCATGTCGTTGGCCCGTGGATAGATTCCTTGAGAATTTTTATGTGCTACCAACTCCTCATTATTATAGAAAAAACACACTGGTACTGGTGATAATGAAAATCGATGCCCTACGTACATGCTGTCCTACCTGTACACATGTGGGCCCCACGTAACCACCTGGCTTTGAAAAATGGGCAATTCTTTATTTTATGCACCATGCATGTGTATACACATATGTGCAATCCCTTGCCCCAAAAAACTCATAACATAGTTTGCCCATCCCCTAGCCTGCTAGATCATTCATGATTAGCAACAGCAAAAAGAGATATGAGACTCGCCGCGTCACAAGTCTCCTCATCCCCCATCAACATTACTTGTTCTGCAAACAACTCATCTTGCTCCACCATCATCAATCTAGCATGATAGAATTTAAGATGCAATCCATTTACCCTTGACTTATGTAAAATCCCATCCAGGTTAGCCAGCTGATATGTACCATTCGGAAAACACTCCATTGAAAGGGCCTTCCCACTTAATTTGAAACTTCTTTTGGAATGTCTTGTCCAGCTTACTCTTGTAGCACAAAACCAAGTCACGTTTCTTGATACACTTACTTTTGATCTTTTCATTTCTCTTTGCTAAAGCCTTATCTTGCATCTGCCCATAATGTTCCAATGCACTCATCCTATCCGGCTGAACCTCTTGTAATTGTAAGAGCCTCTCTTTGACTGCATCACTGGACTGCCCAAGCAACTTTTCTAACATCTTTACTGCAGGCAACTCTACCTCCACAGGAAATAGTGCTTCCTTTCCATATACCAAACGAAATGGAGTAAACCCTGTACCTGTATTCACCAAAGTACGGTAAGCCCATAATGCACTAGGCAATTCCAAATCCCAATTCTTTCCTTAATTGGCGCTCTGTCACTTTTGAAAGAATTTGTATCAACTCACCATTGAATCTTTCATTTAAGCCATTACATTGTGGATAATAAGGAGTGGTATGCTGGTGCCTAATCTTCATCTTCGCGCATAAGAAGTCTAGTAGTTTAGCTCTAAATCCTGGCCCCTTATCCGAAAGTAGCTCTAGTGGCACCCCAAACTTACAACATATTTCATCGTACACAAATTTTGCCACATCCTTTGCAGTGATTTGTTTTACTGTTATAGCCTCTGTCCATCTAGAGAGATAGTCCACTGTAGTCAAAATATAGCTTTTGCCCCTGCTTGTGATAGGTAACGGGCTGATTGCATCAATCCCCCACTTTTCAAACACATCAAATGCCATAGTGGTTTTTCATAGCTCTGGCTTTAACACTCTCTTCCCAAATGCTTGACACCTATTGCAAGACCTACACCAATGGTGAGCATCCTTGTGCAAACTAGGCCATACATACCCCTCTTGCAAGATCTTATGCAAGGTGATCTTTAGAGCAAAATGGCCGCCACATGCGCCTTCATGATTCTCTTCCAACACTCTATAAAGCTCCTCCCACCAAGGTACACGTCTCAACACGAGATCAACCCCTTTCATGTACAAGACATCACCAATCAATTTGTACTTGGATGCTCTACGCACAAAACCATACTTCTTAGACTTGTGAATGTCCTTCAGAATGATTCCTGTTAGCAAAAAATCCTCTTCTTGAGCCAAACTTTCCCGACCATGATAAAGAGGTAAATTGGTCCTCAACACAAATAGCTCCCCAATCATGCTTTGAGCTACTTCATGTGCCTCTCCATTTAGAGCACGTTCAATGTGTTTGATGCTCCATGCTTCAAACTTAAGGTTGCCAATTGCTTTGTACTCGTAGGTGATGGAAGAAGAATAATAGACTTAACCTTGTCTGGATCAGTCTCAATGCCATTTTCTGACACCATATGGCCCAATAACTTCACCCTAGGTTGTGCTAAATGAAAATTCTTTGCATTTAGTTGTCCTCCACATTCATCATATCGAGCCAATACCATCTGCAACTTCTCATGGTGTTCAGCCCTATTGCTGTAGACACAGAAGTCGTCCATAAAAGCTTTAACACAACTACCAATGAATGGTTCCAATATCCAATTTTCTCTCTCTTGATAGAAAGATGGTCCATTTGACAACCCAAATGGCAATACCATGTAGCAATAGCAGCCACATGGCGTAATAAAAGCTGTCTTTGTTTGGTCTTTAAGAGAAATCTTCAATTGAAAATAGCCTGAAAAACCATCACACACACTGTACCTCTCATAACCTACCACTGAATCCAAGATTTGATTGATGAATGGAAGAGGATATGGGTTCTTCTTAGTGGCTGCATTTAAGGGTTTAAAATCTACACAAATCCTCCACTTCCCATCCTTCTTTGGGATGACTACTATTGGACTCACCCATTCTGTGGTTTCCACTGGAATTATGAACCCTACCTTCAATAACTTGTCCACCTCTTCCCGCAAGGCTTCCATCTGCTCTTGACCCATCCTTCTTAGCCTTTGCTGCACTGGCTTAGCACCTTCTTTCAACTCTATATGCATCTCTTCACCCTTGAACGCTCTGATCTCTTCATATGAAGTAATGAACAAATCAGGAAAACTAACTAGCATGTGCAAGTATATCTCCTTCTCCATAGCTGAGAGGTCTCCACTGATCATTTGTGTCATCAATTCTTGCTTCTTTGATAATGCAACCTTGGTTTGCATCAGCCCTTCAATCACTTCAAAGGGCCCTTCAATTTCCTCTTCAATCTCATTTGCAACTAAACCAGACTCCTGGATTTCTTTGTCCATCAAAAGCAATGCAACATCAACATCCTCATCACTCATGGTAGTACTATCACTGTCCTCATCAGTCACTGTGGAATAGTCTTCATCACTAGACTTATCCTCATCTTCATAAAGCTGTTCCAATACTTTCCTTGTGTCCATATTATATAGCTTCTTGGCACTTGTCTTTCCATAGAGGCTAATCGTACCACGTCTCCAATCTTGAATAGCTCCCACTGCACGTAACCATGGTCTACCCAGTATAATAGGATATGCTCCCAACCCCGCTAGCATCACATGAAAATCAACCACCACCTTTGCATCATACGCCTCCACTTCTAAGCTCTTTACAACACTCAAACATTTTACTTTTTGATGGTTTACCAATCTAATCCAAAAGCCTGACACCCTAGTCACTGTAAGACCCATATTCTCAACGCATGAATGTGTTATGACACATATTTGGGCTTTGCCATCAACATAACCTTGTCCTAGATTTTTAATTTTGTGCCACACATCTACTATTGGGCAAATGTTTGGTAGCTCATTCATCTACTGGCTCACCTTTCTTTTGCACCAAACCTTGTACTTCTTGCCACACTTTGTCAGGATCTTCTGTCTTCACAAACTCTACTTTCAATCCATGCCTTAGATTGTCCCAAATCAATCTTACGGTGGATCAGCCACACGCAACTCCTCTTCAAATGCTTTGGACCAAACTCGTGCATCACTCTTCAAACAAATATGGAGAAGACGTAACATCTGCGCCGGGTCATGGATCTGGTTGCTAATGCAGGCAACCTCCATCTTTCCCAAAAAGTCTTCCACATCTTTATCACTTCTTCCATGAAATTCCAGATAAGAGAAAGCCATGGCTACCCAAGTTACAATGGTTTGAGAACCCCTTTGAGCACACGTGCAAGAACCCAAAACTTTTGACTGACTCAATCCCTAGAAACTTTAATGGAGCTTGTCTTTAGATAAGGACAAACACATGCACATCAAATGAGTTTTCATAGTTAATCATCGGAATTACAACAGGCAAAGGGCATTCCAGTATCTCTCTTAATCTTCTTGGCCCGAACATAAAGACTATGTGCTGCTGGAAGAGAATCTTCCTGGACACATGAACATTTATCTGGATTCTTTGTGTTAAATGATCAAAAGGAGTGAATTGAGGTCTATTTTAATCATCCATTAAAGCCAACCATGCAGCTCCCAAGAAGGCACACATGACTTATCCTCTTATTTTGCCAAAATTTTAGCAACATAAATAGATAAATGGCTAAAAAGACAAAAAAACTAGCCATCACAAGTTGGAAAATTTTTGGCAGTGTTTCCCCAGAAGTAGAGCAGTAAGAACCCAAAATATAGACTGTATATGTATGCATAACCTGCCAACAATAGAACCCGAGCATCAAGTAGGAATCACTAGTACATAGCCTATGGCGAGGTCACAAAAAGGGTGCTCCAGCCACTTGTATCACCGAAAGGATCTCACATTTGAGAATTTCCTAGCTCAATAAAACCTCACGCTATCGACTCTCTCACGAAAGCTTATGCAAATCTCATATAGTCAAGTCTAAAAAATGACTATCTTCCAAACCAAGTCTCAAAAATGGTTGGGACTACCAAATAAAACCAAGTATGGCTCCACAAAGGTGTACAATGGCAGTATCCACAAGTAACGTACCATACAAGACAATGCGCTCAAACAGGCGCCAAATGATGCATACCCACGGTAATTGCAAGTGACTTTCACTTTCCAACATATCACTCTACTCCAGCTATCTGTACCTGTGTGAATCACATGTACCTGTACCTGTACGTGTAACTTGTAACCTGTTATATGCAACCTGTAATCCCAAAGTAGATCCTCCGTGGGGGCGCCAGAAGAATGTGAGCGGGTTGGAAACACACACAAAGCCTCTATGATAAGCCGACACACACTCTTGGAATAACACACACACACACACATTATGGGGCACCACTTGGTTTACACAACCCGCCTGGCCGAGAGAGGAAACACACAGATGGAGTGAGAAGAGAGAGATTTCCCACTGGCCGACTCAACCCTCACACATACACACTCACACACACACTATCCATTCAGCTCAAAGGAGTCAAATTGTTGTTGTTTAGACTCAATGAAGCTCAGCCCAACACCAATGGGGCAAATAGTTTACACAGTATTGAGGAAATACACTAGACACAACCACAAAGTTAAGCAGAGGCTTCACTCACCGGAGAAGATTACACAGAAAAAAAACAAAAAATCTGTGAGGAATTTGGAAAAATGAATAGCACCATTGCATCCGGAACTACCAAAAACCCCACCCTTCAATGCCACAGTGCTCAAATCCGACCTCGGATGAGCTGTTTAGGGAAAAAAAAAGCTCCAAAATGAGCAAAAACCGAGCTGCGGGTATTCCTCCTCTTCTCCACGTTTTTTTGGTCCTTCTCTCAGGTTTTTCAGTTCCCACACTTAGCTTTATTACTTGGGAAACTTTGGCCTTTTAGTTGACCTCAAACATACCCCGAACAAGCCAAAAAGCGGCCTCACAATGCATAGCTGTCACCCTGCTACATCCATCCGCACACCTAGCACTCAACTTTTTCCAATAATGCATCCTGCAATCATGTGAAGTGGCCCCCAAATCGAATTCTCATGATGACCTTTTTGCATAATTATCACAAGAAAACACCCGCCTTGTGTCCGTACTTATCGACGTGCAATATTGACCCCATTCGACCTCCTGACGCCACTAGCTGCCATCTGACGCACCTGCTTACCTCATGTCGTTGGCCCGTAGAGAGCTTCCTTGAGAAGTTTTACGTGCTATCAACTCCTCATTATTATAGAAAAAACACATTGGTACTGGTGATAATGAAAAACGATGCACTATGTACATGCTGTCCTACCTGTACACATGTGGGCCCCACGTAACCACCTGGCTCTCGAAAATGGGCAATTATTTATTTTATGCACCATGCATGTGTTTATACATATGCGCAATCCCTCGCTCCAAAAAACTCCTAGCAACGATTATCAAGGAGTACAAGCGGAAGTGTGACGCGAGAGAGAGTGCGAGAAGAAGAGCACGACGATATGGTGAACTCGCTCTACTGTAATGTGTAGAGCATAGTGAGTTCTTATTAGGTTTTTACAAAAGAATATGTGTACATACCTGGCGGCCCGCCCACTTACCTGGGCGACCACATTGGGCTTTATACCCCAACAACCTCCCACTAAAGTCCAATGTGGTACTTTAAGTGTGAGAGAAGCTACTATACAAGCTAATATACAAGAGATGTAGAGAAGTGATGTACTACCCTACACCTAACTGCTTGCAAAAATGTGCAAAGCTCTCTGAGGGAAGTCCTTTTGTAAGTAGATCAGCATGATTTTCTGTGGTGTGAACTTTGACAAGCTGAAGTTGCTTATCCTCGAGCATTTCCGTGATGAAATGATACTTCACATCCACATGCTTTGTCTTTGAGTGATAAAGTGGATTGAGAGCCAATTGTATAGAACTTTGACTATCACAATATAACACAGGCATCTCTTCTTTGATTCCCAAATCTGTTACTAGTCGATTGAGCCAAATTGATTCTTTGCATGCCTCTGATGCTGCAACATATTCAGCCTCTGTAGTAGACTGAGTAACACAATCTTGTAATCTAGAAAGCCATGATACTGCTCCACCAGCCAATGTAAAGACATACCCTGACGTAGACCTTCGGTTGTCTAAGTCACCTACATAATCTAAGTCTGTAAAACCCTTTACACTTAGCTCCTGGCTCCCATAGCATATACGCATACTCTTTGTAGCTTTCAAGTATCTCAATATTCCTTTCACTGCCTCCCTATGTTTCTTGCCTGGGTATGACATGTATCGACTTACTACTCCCACTGCAAATGCAATGTCTGGGCGAGTAGCAATCATTGCATACATTAAACTACCCACTGCAGACGCATATGGAATCTTATCCATTTCAGCATGTTCTTCCTCAGACACAGGACAATCTTGTTTGCTAAGTTTCACATATGGTGGCAATGGAACACTCAATGCCTTTCCCTTCTCCATATTGAAACGTTGCAAAACCTTGTCAATATACTCTGTTTGAGATAACCAAATCAACTTCTTTGATCTGTCTCTCTCAATGTGCATACCAAGTATATGACTTGCCTCACCCATTTCTTTCATGTCAAACGATTTTGCCATCTTTGACTTCAAAGCTGAAATTTCTTCCAAGTGCTTGCCAGCAATCAACATGTCATCCACATACAAAATAAGGATCAGCCAACTGCCATCCTTAGCCTTCTTTGTATATAGACATTGATCGAACTCACTACGTTTGTAGCCTTGAGAAAGCATAACTTGTGGAACTTATGGTACCATGCCCTCGGTGATTGTTTTAAGCCATAAAGACTCTTTAACAACTGGCATACCAAATCTTCCTTGCCTTTCTCAACAAACCCTTCTGGCTGCTGCATGTAAATTTCCACATCTAAATCACCATGCAAGAACGCTGTCTTGACATCCATTTGGTGCAACACCAAATCTAATATGGCAACCAATGCAAGAAAGCATCTCAATGTAGTCATCTTGACCACCGGAGAGAAGATTTCATCAAAGTCAATGCCTTGTTCTTGCTTAAAGCCCTTGGCAACAAGCCTTTCTTTGTACTTTGGCTGACTATCATGAGCGGTGATTTTATACCTGTAAACCCATTTACAAGGTAGAGCCTTTTTGCCCTGTGGTAATTTAATTAGCTTCCATGTCTGGTTTTTATGCAGAGATGTCATCTCTGACTGCATGGCCAATTGCCAATTCCCGGAGTCCTTCATTTGCACTGCTTCCTTGTAACATGAAGGCTCATTGCAATCAGTCAACATGACATAGTTCATAGATGGAACAAACCTATCAGGAGGTCGCGTGACACGTCCAGATCTACGCACAATAGGTGGCTCAGGCTCAGCCACAACCTGTGGTTCCAATCTATCCTGTCCTTGCTGCTCTTGAGCCCTGACATTTTGTCTTGCACGTGCAGGTCCATCTTCTTGGAAGACAACTCTTCTAATCTCCTCAACCCTCTCTGGTTAGAATGATATTTGGATTCATTAAAGTGAACATCATCGCTACGGACAACCTTTCTCGATTTGGGATCCCAAACTCTGTACCCCATCTCACCAGAATTACCATAGCCTAGAAAGATGTACTTTCTACTCTTTGGCTCAAGTTTGTTGCTAAATTCCTTTGAAACATGAGTATATGCCTCACAGCCAAAGACTCTGAGATGCGTGTATGAGGGCATTTTGCCTGAACATACCATCTCTGGCACTGAATCCTTCTGCAAAACCTTGCTAGGAGGTCTATTTATAAGATGAACAGCTGTTGATACAGCTTCAGCCCAAACCCATTTGGCAGCTGTGCATTAGACAACATACTTCTGACCTTCTCTTGTATGGTCCTATGCATCCTCTCAACAACACCATTTTGAGGAGGATTGTATGGAGCAGTAAGTTCACGTTTTATACCTTTTGACTCACAAAAGTCCTGAAAGGCCTTTGAAACATCCTCTCCACCATTGTCAGTGCGTAAGCATTTAAGCTTCTTGCCACTCTGATTCTCCACAAGTGTCACAAACGTTTTGAAAACACTAAACCCTTCATCCTTGTGCTTGAGAAAGTAAACCCATACTTTCCTCGAGTAATCATCTATAAATGTCATAAAGTAAGAAGCTCCCCCTAGAGATAGGTTAGGCATAAGTCCACACAAATCACTATGAACAAGTGCCAACTGTGTATCTCTTCTACTGCTTCTATGCTTATGTGGCTGCTGTGTTTGCTTACCATACAAACAATGTTCACAGAATTCAAAATCACTAAATGAAAAGCCAGGCAAATAACGAGAACGAGACAAGATTTCCATTCCCTTCTTGGACATATGTCCTAACCGGCTATGCCACAAAGAAACGTTCGGCTGCTCAGTTACATTGATTACATTTTTAGAGACATTTGATACATAAATCATGTAAAGTCCTCCAGACTTTACTCCATGTGCTATTGTCATAGAAGCCTTGGATATCTTCCACATGTTCTGTCCAAAAGTGGTGACGTAGCCAGCATCATCAAATAAACCTGTGCTGATCAAGCTCTTTGTAATTGCGGGAACATGTCTCACATTCTTCAGCGTGAAAGAAGAGCCATTCTGAAACTTCAATTGAACATCTCCAACACCTAAGATCTCACATGTCTGCCCATTGCCTAGCCGAACATGATCTTTAGTGGTCACATAAGAGGTAAACCACTCCTTGTTTGGAGACACATGAAGTGATGCCCCTGAGTCTATAATCCAGTCACTCAGTGCATTTCCATCAGATGCTGTAAGAAGAGCTGAGTCCATTGTATTCTTCAAGAAGTAGATGTCTCCTTACATTAGACTGTCATCCTCTGCAACAGTGTTTGTCACATTTATTTCTTGAATCTTCACTGAGGACTTGTTCTTCTCACCATGGTCTTCAGTTTTCTCTTTGCCTTTTTCTGCTTTCCATTCTCTGCAGTCTCTTTTCATGCGACCCTTCTTGCCACAATGGTAGCATTCTATGTCACTCTTGCCTTTAGCACTGCGGGGCTTGCTACGAGACTGATTCCTCTTTCCACCTTTGTACTTTTCTTTGGTCCTTCCCCTGACAACTAAGGCTGTTCCTTTGCCTTTGTCCATTGTCTTTCTATTGGTTTCTTCAATAAGCAGACTTCCTTCTACACCTGCTATGTTCAAACCATCTGGAGGTGGAGAATTACTCAAAGCTGTGCAAAAAGTGTCCCAACTTTCCGGCAATGTGATCAACAGGAACATAGCTCTAACAAGTTCATCAAACTTGACACCTTGAGCTGACAACTGACTGTAGATGGTGTTGAATTCATTCAGATGATTGGATATAGGGGTCCCTTCTTTCATCTTCAAGTCAACAAGCTTCTTAAGCTAGTATACCTGTGAAGCTGCACTCTGCTTCTCATAAAGATCACCCGGCTTTATCCATGCTTGATAAGCCGACATCTCGTCTGCTACATTGAAGTAAACGCTTTCTGCCAAAGTCAGCATAATGGTAGAAAGTGCTAATTCATCCATTTCGCTCCATTCATCTTCGTCCATATCTTGTGGTTTTATCCCCTTGAGCTTTATAGGTTTTATCTGATTCTTTTGTACCAACGCGTGCCAAATATGCTTCTTGTACAATGGGAAATTGGTTCCATCCAGCTTCTTGATATTGTAAAGAGTAGTGTCCTGTGATCCAGCCATAGCTATGCTTCACAGTGGTTTACTTTCCTGGGAAAAATTCGGCAGAGTTTCCCCTGTAAACTGACCTCTGAACCAATATCAACCTGTCAAATGAACCAAGAAAGCTTCAGATTCTGCACAAATTTTGGCAGAGTCTCCTTTGTAAAATGGCTCTAGTGTACTCAAAAAAAAGACCAAAAACAGCTCAAAAAACAATGTCTCTCTGACACTGTAAGTTACGGGTAAACCTGTCCTGCACCTGTACTGTCTCTCACTGTCCTGTCACTGTCCTGTAAGCATAGACTGCGACAATGCCTCAACGGCAGTAAAGCAAAGATGCAATCCCAACTATCTAACTCACAGTCAATACATCCTAGCTGCCTATCTAAGGGTGCTCAAGGGATCGCTCCAAGACCTGTATCACCGAAAGGATCTCAACATTCGAGAATCCCCCAGCTCAATAAAACCTCACTCGACCCTCAACAAAGGCTGCAGTAAATCTGACAGTACGTAGAATTCCCACAAAGTCAGACATCCACAAATTTCCCACTATATGCTGTAACCGTTGCGGTGGTTGTTTGCTGCGTTATTCACAGCCAGCAAACCCTCAACAGACATACATCATCTCTGACAATACATCCCATGTGGAAGTACCTGCAATGTCAGGATGAAATCTGGAATATCAAGCAGCAAACGCAAGCTACCTAATGAACTAGTGGATGTCGCCTACAGTCTGTGTGTAGATGCTCCCGTGTCGTATGTGACACGACTCCAAGAACTGTGAGCCGTCCTTCGATGTGTAGACAACCACAAATCAGCACTCTGGGAGTGTCGATATCCTCAGCACCTGCAGTCGTAGGCCGAAACCCCAAATTTGCAGAGTTGGATCTGCACCTGCTGAGACCACGTAGTCAAAAATGGCATGCGCAGAACTTTGTCGAAGCTGAACGGTGGCCAAGATTTGGGGCCGTGTCTTCGCCTGTCGAATTTCATTCCAATCTGAGCTGGTGACTCTAGCCTCCTGCAGTGCTGCCCCGAACCTCGATCTGAGCTCTGATACCAGTTGAAGGAGTACGAGCGGAAGTGTGACGCGAGAGAGAGTGCCAGAAGAAGAGCACGACGATATGTTGAACTCGCTCTACTGTAATGTGTAGAGCATAGTGAGTTCTTATTAGGTTTTTACAAAAGAATATGTGTACATACCTGGCGGCCTGCCCACTTACCTGGGCAACCACATTGGGCTTTATACCCCAACAGATTAGTGGGGCTCGATACATTACATGCTTGCAGTAGCTTAGACTCTTAAGCATCAAGTGGACTTAGCCATTCTAGTTTGGAAGATGTAAGGGCTAAGTAAAGACATGCTTGCAACAACTAAGTCTTTCAAGCTCTAAGGAAGGATGTGGATGGGTAAAAAGGGATCATCTACCCAAATTAAAAGGACTAGCTATGCCTTTATGTTCCCTACTCCATAGTCCAGGATGACTATGATTTTAAGAGAGAGGTAATGTCATGAAAAGTAATCTCTAACCTTCTAAAATGGTTTCCATCTTAAGTTTTCTACTTAAGTGCATGTGGGGAAAATAAAAGAGAATAAGTGAAGTTGATTAAAGTGCGTATAGACTCAACTTGCTCAAAGGCTTGGGGCCAAATGAAAGAAGTCTATCAATCAACATAGATCAAGAAAGAATAAATCTATCCTGAGCAACCTTGGTCAAAGGTACAAGACAAAGGGGGTTAATTATAGTAATTATAGGAGTTTAAAAATATAAATTAATTATGTAATAAGTTGTCAAATTTACTCATTAGACTCTAAGTATGAAGATTGGAAAGCCTTAGGGTAAAATTAAATCTTACCAAAGTCACTCTAAATCTAGCAAGTTTTGGGACCAACTTTATTGTATACCTAAAGGATTGTGCTAAGGTTTTTCATGAGAGATCAATCTATTAGGTTTTAAAGGCTCCCATGAAAGGTTTTATGAATGAGCCAAGTGCTAAGTAGATTTAATTGATAATTCAATTCACTAATTGGCTTAAGGACATGAAATGGCATGGACCATAATATCTTTAATTTTGATAGATTAAATTAATATTTTTGAATTCTCATTGGGAGTCTAAATGCCCCCGATCAACGTTTTTCACTATAGTGATTGGAGGGCTACATAAAAATATTTTTGAAAAACAAGCAATCTAGTGTATGACGCGCAGTGGCCACCCAAGTTAGAGATCCAGGCAGGAGCTATTGCGATGGTGACATGGAAAATGTAGAGTGGGAGTGGGCAATACAAAAAGAGCGATCAGGCTACAACAGGCTCATCCTATAGACAACAACGCAAAACTTGGGCCATACAAACTCCCACGCACTATGGCTCGGGAGGCAAAGCAGTTTGGAAGGACAATTATATAAGATTAGATCACTTACAACCTATCTCAGTGAATAGAAATATTTTAGTAATTGATTTGTTGTTGTTATTACTAACTTAGAAAAATATCACTCTTAGTCAACCAACCAGAGAGATGGTCAAGTTTCGGGAGCGGTATAGAAAGTTTGAAACTTGGATGGACAAGAGTAATGCCGTGTGCTAGTCTCCACTCAACCATGCTATCTTATAGCCTCTCCCTAGTGTACACTATTATTCAATCATGTCGATGGCCTTGCTCGTAGGACCCGTGTCCCTACATTACCCCCCCCCCCCCCCCCCCCCCCCCTCCCCTCCCCCTCCCCCCCAACTCCGAAACCTTGAGGAAAACCTTGTCTCCCTCTTGGAAAGTAGCAAGACGGTGATCCTCATCTACAAACTTCTTATATCAATCTTGAGCTTGCTTAACATTGCTTAACATTTTGTCGAGGAACTCGAAGCATATCAAAATGGTCTTGAAGAAAGTCCTTCGCTTGTTGTATCTTCTCCATAGCCAACCCCACCGTAACAGGTGATCTAGGTTGAAAACCATATAAAAGAATAAATAGACCAAACCCTGTAGTCACATGGCTTGAACTCTTATAAGAAAATTCCAATATAGGCAAGTAGTCTTCCCAATTGGTTTGCTTATTACTTATGTACGCTCATAGCATAACCTCTAGCACTTCATTAACCCTTTTGGTTTGACCATCTGTTTTGGGATGATCAGTCGTACTAAGATTAAGTGTAGTTTTCAACTTTTGGAATATAGCTCTCCAGAAGTGATTATCAAACTTTCAATCTTTGTCACTAATTATGATACTAGCTGGAAGACCATATATACGCTCTATAAATAGTGATGCTAATTCCAGTGTCTTAACCGTAGTCTTAGTGGGAATGAATCGACACATCGTGTTAGATGGTCTACAATTACCCATATGGCATCATGGCCACAATTTGTATTACGTAGTCCTACTATCCATAGAGATACTCTCCCACTTACAGTGTGGAATCTCTAAAGGATGTAAAAGGCCACCTACCTTGAGGCGTTGTGCCTTATTAAGTTGGCATTGTTGGTAGTTTAGTACGTACTCTTGAACATCATGATGTAAGCCTGGCCAATAAAATTGCTATCAAACTAAGGTATATGTCTTACGAATACCTGGATGACCAACATTTGGACTATCATGACACTCAAATAATATTTGGCGCCTAGCGTCTGAGTCCTTTGGCACACATACTCTACCCTTGTGGAGTAAGTAGCCATCATTAATGGAAAAAGTCTTCCATCGATTAAACTCGTCCTAAGTAGGGGTGGAGCTCTGGGTGTTGGACTTTTTATCTGCACGTGTAGAAACATGCATGTTGATCTCACCATGTAGAGACATGTGAATGTAAGGGATTCGTTATTGAAATTGCACTCCACACTTTAGCATTTGATTGATCTTGTGCACACTTGCCATGTAATGACTTCAAAAATTTGCTCTTTATTTTCGTGAAATCAAGTGGATTAATCTGAGACATCCGGATTAGTGCATTTGCCACTACATTATATTGCCCCTTGCCATATTGTAGCTTACAATCATAATCTTGAAGGATCTCCACACATTTAGCTTTGCCACCTTTCAAGTCTGTTTGACTAATAAACCATTTTATACTCTCATGGTCAAAAACTACTTCAAAACTCGGCACCATATAAATAGTGTCGCCACTTTTGTAAAGCGTGAACTATGGCATAGAGCTCCCTCTCATAGACATAATAATTTTGTTGACCTCTATCCAAATTTTTACTTTCAAAGGCTATAGGTCTTCCCTCCTAGAGAAGTACCATACCAATTGCTTTATCACTAGCTTCAGTCTCTACCACAAACAGCTTAAGTGGGTCAATGATTGCTAGGATGGGAGCAGTGGCTATAGCTACCTTGATCTGTTCAAAACTATGTTGTTGGGCATCTTCCCAAAAAAGGGTCTTACCTTTTTCTTTAAGTTGATCCATCATAGGAACATCAATTTTGATGGCATAGAGCTCCCTCTCATAGACATAATAATTTTGTTGAATCTATCCAACTTTTTACTTTCAAAGGCTATAAGTATTCCTTCCAAGAGAAGTACCGTACCAATTGCTTTATCACCAGCATCAGTCTCTACCACAAATGACTTAAGTGGGTCAATGTTTGCTAGGATGGGAGCATTGGCTATAGCTACCTTGATCTGTTCAAAATTGCGTTGTTGGGAGTCTTCTCAAAAAAAGGTCTTACCTTTTTCTTTAAGTTGATCCATCATAGGAACATCAATTTTGGCATAATCAACGATATAATGTTGATAAAATCTAGCCATGTCTAAGAAGACTCGAAGCTCCTCAACCATGTTGGGATGTGGCCATCGAAGAATGGCAGCAACCTTGTCAGTGCCAATGTTGATGCCAGAATATGAAATCACATGACCGAGGTAATGTATCTCTGTTTTAAAGAAATTGCACTTGCTTGGCTTAGCATACATGGTGTGAGTTTGTAGCTGTTCAAATACTAATCACCCGTTAGTGTTCTATGTGTTTATCTTTAGTCTTACTGTAAATGAGAATGTCATCAAGGAAAACCACAACAAATTTTCCAAGATAGGGACGTAAGACACTATCCATGAGTGTCATGAATGTAGCTGGAGCATTGGTTAAACCAAAATGCATAACCAAAAATTCAAAATGGCCGAACCGTGTTCTAAAGGTAGTTTTACATATATCTTTTGAAAAGATACGCACCTGGTGGTATAATGAACGAAGATCTATCTTTGTATAGTATCTTGCCCCATGGATTTGATCAAACAACTCATCAACTCGAGACAGAGGATACCCGCTCTTGATGGTTATGGTGTTTAATCCGCGATAATCTACGCACATGTGCATAGTGAAGGAGACCACATTGGGCTTTATACCCCAACAACCTCCCACTTAAAGTCCAATGTGGTACTTTAAGTGTGAGAGAAGCTACTATGCAAGCTAATATACAAGAGATGTAGAGAAGTGATGTACTACCCTACACCTAACTGCTTGCAAAAATGCGCAAAGCTCTCTGAGGGAAGTCCTTTTGTAAGTAGATCAGCAGGATTTTCTGTGGTGTGAACTTTGACAAGCTGAAGTTGCTTATCCTCGAGCATTTCCGTGATGAAATGATACTTCACATCCACATGCTTTGTCTTTGAGTGATAAACTGGATTGCGAGCCAATTGTATAGCACTTTGACTATCACAATATAACACATGCATCTCTTCTTTGATTCCCAAATCTGTTACTAGTCGATTGAGCCAAATTGATTCTTTGCATGCCTCTGATGCTGCAACATATTCAGCCTCTGTAGTAGACTGAGTAACACAATCTTGTAATCTAAAACGCCATGATACTGCTCCACCAGCCAATGTAAAGACATACCCTGACGTAGACCTTCGGTTGTCTAAGTCACTTGCATAATACGAGTCTGTAAAACCCTTTACACTTAGCTCCCGACTCCCATAGCATATATGCATACTCTTTGTAGCTTTCAGGTATCTCAATATTCCTTTCACTGCCTAACAATGTTTCTTGCCTGGGTTTGACATGTATCGACTTACTACTCCCACTGCAAATGCAATGTCTGGGCGAGTAGCAATCATTGCATACATTAAACTACCCACTGCAGACGCATATGGAATCTTATCCATTTCAGCATGTTCTTCCTCAGACACTAAACAATCTTGTTTGCTAAGTTTCACATATGGTGGCAATGGAACACTCAATGCCTTTCCCTTCTCCATATTGAAACGTTGCAAAACCTTGTCAATATACTCTGTTTGAGATAACCAAATCAACTTCTTTGATCTGTCTCTCTCAATGCGCATACCAAGTATATGACTTGCCTCACCCATTTCTTTCATGTCAAACGATTTCGCCATCTTTGACTTCAAAGCTGAAATTTCTTCCAAGTGCTTGCCAGCAATCAACATGTCATCCACATACAAAATAAGGATCAGCCAACTGCCATCCTTAGCCTTCTTTGTACATAGACAGTGATCGAACTCACTACGTTTGTATCCTTGAGAAAGCATACACTTGTGGAACTTATGGTACCATGCCCTCGGTGATTGTTTTAAGCCATAAAGACTCTTTAACAACTGGCATACCAAATCTTCCTTGTCTTTCTCAACAAACCCTTCTGGCTGCTGCATGTAAATTTCCACATCTAAATCACCATGCAAGAACACTGTCTTGACATCCATTTGGTGCAACACCAAATCTAATATGGCAACCGATGCAAGAAAGCATCTCAATGTAGTCATCTTGAACCCGGAGAGAAGACTTCATCGAAGTCAATGCCTTGTTCTTTCTTAAAGCCCTTGGCAACAAGCGTTGCTTTGTACTTTGGCTGACTATCATGAGCGGTGATCTTATACGTGTAAACCCATTTACAAGGTAGAGCCTTTTTGCCCTGTGGTACTTTAACTAGCTTCCATGTCTGGTTTTTATGCAGAGCTTTCATCTCTGACTGCATGGCCAATTGCCAATTCCCGGAGGCCTTCATTTGCACTGCTTCCTTGTAACATGAAGGCTCATTGCAATCAATCAACATGACATAGTTCATAGATGGAACAAACCTATCAGGAGGTCGCGTGATATGTCCGGATCTACGCACGATAGGTGGCTCAAGCTCAGCCACAACCTGTGGTTCCAATCTATCCTGTCCTTGCTCCTCTTGAGCCCTGACATTTTGTCTTGCACGTGCAAGTCCATCTTCTTGGAAGACAACTCTTCTAATCTCCTCAACCCTCTCTGGTTTAGAATGATCTTTGGATTCATTAAAGTGAACATCATTGCTGCGGACAACCTTTCTGGATTCGGGATCCCAAAGTCTGTACCCCATCTCACCAGAATTACCATAGCCTAGAAAGATGCACTTTCTACTCTTTGGCTCAAGTTTGTTCCTAAATTCCTTTGGAACGTGAGTATATGCCTCACAGCCAAAGACTCTGAGATGCTTATATGAGGGCATTTTTCCTGACCATACCATCTCTGGCACTGAATCCTTCTGCAAAACCTTGCTAGGAGATCTATTTACAAGATGAACATCTATTGATACAGCTTCAGCCCAAAACCCATTTGGCAGCTGTGCATTAGACAACATACTTATGACCTTCTCTTGTATGGTCCTATTCATCCTCTCAGCAACACCATTTTGAGGAGGATTGTAAGGAGCAGTAAGTTACGTTTTATACCTTTTGACTCACAAAAGTCCTGAAAGGCCTTTGAAACATACTCTCCACCATTGTCAGTGCGTAAGCATTTAAGCTTCTTGCAACTCTGATTCTCCACAAGTGTCACAAACATTTTGAAAACACTAAACGCTTCATCCTTGTGCTTGAGAAAGTAAACCCATACTTTCCTCGAGTAATCATCTATAATTGTCATAAAGTAAGAAGCTCCCCCTAGAGATAGGTTAGGCATAGGTCCACACAAATCACTATGAACAAGTGCCAACTGTGTATCTCTTCTACTGTTTCTATGCTTATGTGGCTGTTGTGTTTGCTTACCATACAGACAATGTTCACAGAATTAGAAATCATTAAATGAAAAGCCAGGCAAATAACCAGAACGAGACAAGATTTCCATTCCCTTCTTGGACATATGTCCTAACCGGCTATGCCACAAAGAAACGTTCGGCTACTCGGTTACATTGATTACATTTTTAGAGACATTTGATACATAAATCATGTAAAGTCCTCCAGAATTTACTCCATGTGCTATTGTCATAGAACCCTTGGATACCTTCCACATGTTCTGTCCAAAAGTGGTGACGTAGCCAGCATCATCAAGTAAACCTGTGTTGATCAAGCTCTTTGTAATTGCGGAAACATGTCTCACATTCTGCAGCGTGAAAGAAGAGCCATTCTGAAAATTCAATTGAACATCTCCAACACCTAAGATCTCACATGTCTGCCCATTGCCTAGCCGAACATGATCTTTAGTGGTCACATAAGAGGTAAACCACTCCTTGTTTGGAGACACATGAAGTGATGCCCCTGAGTCTATAATCCAGTCACTCAGTGCATTTCCATCAGATCCTGTAAGAAGAGCTAAGTCGATTGTATTCTTCAAGAAGTAGATGTCTCCTAACACTAGACTGTCATCCTCTGCAACAGTGTTTGTCACATTTATTTCTTGAATCTTCACTGAGGACTTGTTCTTCTCACCATGGTCTTCAGCTTTCTCTTTGCCTTTTTCTGCTTTCCATTCTCTGCAGTCTCTTTTCATGTGACCCTTCTTGCCACAATGGTAGCATTCTATGTCACTCTTGCCTTTAGCACCGCGGGACTTGCTACGAGACTGATTCCTCTTTCCACCTTTGTACTTTTCTTTGGTCCTTCCCCTGACAACTAAGGCTGTTCCTTTGCCTTTGTCCATTGTCTTTCTATTGGTTTCTTCAGTAAGCAGACTTCCTTCTACACCTGCTATGTTCAAACCATCTGGAGGTGCAGAATTACTCAAAGATGTGCGAAAAGTGTCCCAACTTTCCGGCAATGTGATCAACAGAAACATAGCTCTAACAGGTTCATCAAACTTGACACCTTGAGCTGACAACTGACTGTAGATGGTGTTGAATTCATTCAAATGATTGGACATAGGTGTCCCTTCTTTCATCTTCAAGTCAACAAGCTTCTTAAGCCAGTATACCTGTGAAGCTGCACTCTGCTTCTCATAAAGATCACTCAGCTTTGTCCATGCTTCATAAGCCGACATCTCGTCTGCTACATTGAAGTAAACGCTTTCTGCCAAAGTCAACATAATGGTAGAAAGTGCCAATTCATCCATTTCGCTCTTCTTCTCTTGGAAGTAAGAGGGACGGAATACTCTTGTTCCTAAAGAATAGATTTTTGGCAAGGCACAGAGACTAGATAAACCTCTTAGTCCGATCTCCTTCTTTTCAAACACCATCTTATGCTAGAATGCCAAGTCAAGGTAGGGCATCCCCTTCCACTTGAATTGCTCGTCCTTAATTTGTTTAATAAAAAACCTACTCTACTCCCTCTACCTCTTCTAATTTAAGTGCTTCTACTGACAAAGGAGAATGTCCTATGTACTCTGATGCAGATGGAGCACTAAGAAGTGCTTGAAACATGGTACATCCAAAGATGGTTGGTGTTGTGAAAAATACAAAGCAATGCTATGGGTGCCTATGGGTGCATGACAAAGTGCTAGAGTAGGTATGAAGGACCTCGACTGGCAAGAAGATCGGGAAATGTATGTCTAAGGTGGTTATCTAGGCCAAGAAGGCTCCAAAAAGGGCCAATTAGGTTGGTAGTTTGAGGTTTCCAAAATACTGAGATTGTGCTTCGATATGTGGTATTCAAAGTACCTTACGAGCCAGTCCAAACGGCTCCTCAAATGAAGCTACGGTATGAAATATTTTGGAGTTCAAAGTTGGAATGCTTTGCAGATCCCAGAAACACAAGGTAAATGGAGGTGGGAGCATTTGCAAATAGGGTAGAGTCGGATTGTTTTCCCTGGTGTTTGGGCGTGCTATTTGAGGCTATGGCAAGGTCAGAATGAAAAGAGGGCCTTGAAGTTAAGCAAGGGCACTGCCCTCCCCAAAGGTGCTAAAACCGGATGCCAAACGGACCAATGGGAATGTAGCTACCAAAAATGAGTGGAACCTCCCTTTAAAGAGCAATATTTGTATCATTTTAAATCTTTTTGGCTAGGGCCTTTGAGCTCTTTGTGTGTGCAGAGAGACATTCTTTTGGGCAAAGGTGTGTGCCTATCAAGCCAAAGCAGAGTTAATTTGAGAGGGCTTTTTGCCAGGGTTTTTGCCTGCCATTTGCAGGGAGCCAAGAGTGTGTTTCTTGTGGGGATTCTTTGTCCAAAGGTTTGTGCTTGCAAACTTTGACAACATTATCATCTACGCCAAGTTTATTGAGCAACATAAGGAGCATCTTTAGATAATATTTCAAGTTTTGAGAGATAATATGCTTGATTTTAATCAAAACAAGAAAGGATTTTAAAAAAAAGAGATTCAACATCTAGGACATATTATCTCCCAAGAACAAGTCCAAATGGACCCTTAGAAGTTGGATGTAATACAAGGATGTCCCATACCAATGAATCTACAGGAATTAAGGAGATTTATAGGAATGTGTGCATACTATAAAAGCTTCATAGAAAAATTCCCACTCATAGTAAGTCCATTGCAGTATTTAACTAAAACTAATGTGAACATTATATGGATTGGAAAAAAATGAGTCTTTTGAAAACCTAGAAAATCTTATCTCTCAACCCATATTAATATTATTGGACTTTGTAAAACATTTTGAAGTCCAATGTGATGCTTGTGGACATCCGTTGACATTTCCTTGGGGCTGTGTTGCTTCAAAAAGTGTATTTCATAGCATATGAAAGTAGGAGATTTCATGAATGAGAAAAGAATATAGGCTAAATGAAAAAGAGCTACTAGCTAACAAAAATTCCTTACATGCAAGGAAACATTGCCTCTTATGATCTATCTATCCTCTATGATAGATGAATATGCTATAGATCTAGACTTAAAAGATGTAACTTTGCCAACAATTACACTAGGGAAGAAAGAGGAACCATACAATGTGTAAGATGTATATCTTCTCTATGGATAGGTTATGCCTCACACATAGTTTGCATAAAAACATTTTATATGAATCTTATGCTCCCCCTTGCGTAGGACATAGAGGGATTCAAGTTACTTTCAAGGAAGTAGACATTTACTTTTATTGGCCAACAATGAAGGGAAAAATACGTGACTATGTTGACAAATGCATTATACATCAAAAGACAAAGTATGATAGAAGGAAGCAAACTCAATTGCTTTAGCCATTACCCATACCTAATTCCCGTAGGAGAGTATATCAAAATATTTCATCTTTACATTACCAAGGTCTATTCATGAGAATACAAGAATATGGACAATAGTAGACCGGTTCAGTAAACAAGGGCATTTCATACCGGTCAAAAGGTGTATTAAAGCCCACCATGTGGCAACCCTCTTTATATCGCAAATCTGTAAGTATCATGGTTTACCAACATCCATACTGTTTGACAAACAATAGAGATCCAAGAATGACCATTAATTTTTAGAAAGGTCTCTTTGAGAATTTGGATACTAAGTTGAATTTCTCCTCGACCAGCACCTACAAACAGATAGGCAAAGTGAAATACAAAAGCCAACTACTATTGATCTACTCCAAGCCTATGTTACAAAATTAGATCAATGCGATCAATGGAAAAAGTATTTACACTTAGTGTAGTATGCATACAATAATACTTTCCATACTTCTATGGGAATGGATCTCTTCAAATTTATTCAAGGAAACCCAAACCCCCACTGATATATACTCAAGATGCTGGGAAGTTCTTTGATGCTGATGAGTATAGTAGAGACCTTAAAGAATCTTTTAACAAGATTAAGGAAGCTATATCCCTCATAGTAGAACAAAAGCAAAAGGCTACTGTTGATAAGCATATAAGATCCTTGACCTTCAAAGAGAATGATTCGGTATTACTTCAGTTTCCCAAAGCACACCTAAGCCATGCAACAGGCAAGGGGAAACAAGGACTCCCAATGAGTAATCAACAATATCAAGTTAAGCTATCAAAAAGATATTATGGACCATTTCATGTCCTGAAGACAATTAGTAAATTGGCTTATCAGTTGAAGCTACTTAGCACTTGGCTCATTCATAAAAACCTTTCATGGGAGCCTTTAAAACCTTATAAGTACAAAGCCACCCAAAGACCGAGTAATTGAAGATTCACCTAAATTTGAAGGTCAAGAAGAGATCTTGGAGCTTGAGAGCATTCTATGACATGTAAAAAGGGTTAAACAAAGTTGTAAGGTTATCTTATTAAATTTCAATAATATCTTTTTGAAGATAAAAGGTGGATATGAGCCATCTAGTTAAAGGATATTTTAAACTTTGTAAATGCTTACAATGACTCATGTCAAAGGTAAGAACCAAGTACGAACAAGCAATGTGTTTCCTAAAGAATTTTGTCTTGTTTTGACTCTATGATTTCTTTTTAATGTTGATAAGTTTTTTCTAATTGTATGCATACAATTAATAATATTTGGGGCAGACACGTTTCTCTCAAGAACCTAATAGACTTTGCCAATCCACTATGGAAGATGATTAGTGGGGCTTGATACATTACATGCTTGCAGTAGCTTAGACTCTTCAGCATCAAGGGGACTTAGCCATTCTCGTTTGAAAGATGTAAGGGCTAAGTAAAGACAAGCTTGTGACAGCTACATCTTTCAAGCACTAAGGAAGGATTTTGATGGGTAAAAAGGGATCATCTACCCAAATTAAAAGGACTAGCTATGACTTTATTTTCCCTACTCCGTAGTCGAGGATGACTATGATTTCAAGCGAGAGGTAATGTCAAGAAAAGTAATCTCTAACCTTCTAAAATGGTTTCCATCTTAAGTTTTCCACTTAAGTGCAAGGAAAATAAAAGAGAACAAGTGAAGTTGATTAAAGTGCGTATAGACTCAATTCGCTCAAAGGCTTGGGGCCAAATAAAATAACCAATGAAGAAGATAAGAATTGGTTAGCATGGGATGCATGCCGCATGTCTGGCCTCTCTCTCTCTCAGTATCTTTCTAAGTATCAAGAAATCATATTAAAACTAGAAGGTCTAGATAAATTCCAAAAGATATGGGGTTTCAATAGGGGCCTTGACAAATTCTATCGTCTTCATGTCAAGACCCAACATCCAAAAACTTTGGAAGAAGTTATCGCTCATGCCCAAACATATGATGATGACCAAGAGAGGAAGGGACTCTAGGAATACTTTTGCTAAGAGCAATTTGGCTAAGAGCCAATGGCGAGGTAGATCTCCCACATGTTCCAAGAGGAACAAGAGACAATCTACCCCTCCATGCCCTCAAGAGGCTATGAAGCCTAAGCAATCATGAGATTCTCCACTTGGATCTCTCAGCACTGCCGATTTTGAGCGTGCAAAGAAACACAATTTGTGTTTCAAATGTCTTTCAAACCAGCATAGCAAGAAGGATTGTCCTCTTTTGCAAGGCAAAGAAAAGGCCATGCACACGGTGCAATGCCTCACATTGTATTCATCTCCTAAATGTTGTGTTGTAGAGGTTCTTCATATGGAAAAAAAGCACAAGTGTTGTGTGCGTGCTTCAATATGAGAGCCCACCTTTGGCCCCCATGATTTTATTCGCATGCATGACACTATTAATGGACAACATGTTCGTATTTTAGTGTATGATGGTGCAACTCATAACTTCTTGAACTATAAGCAAGAAATTGAAGCTTACACAGACTCCCTACTCCCACAAGTATGTGGTACAACAGATGTCTGGAAACGATAAAGAAGTATGGGACATGGTAGTTCAAGGGGTTGATCTTATTGTTCAAGATCATACGATGACCCTAGACTTTCAAGCTATGAACATGGAATGGCCGCATGGTTTAGGAAACACATTGCACACTAGTTATGAACACAACTCCTTATCCTTTATGTCCAATATGTGATTTTGCTTGGTGAAAAAAATATACCATATGCACCTTTTACATGTACAGCCGAGCTTTCTATTTTACAAAAAAGTAAATTTAACAGATGAAATCTTTTTGTGTTACTACTTGTCTCCAAGTCTTATGAATTCTCAAGAGCAAAGTGTTGTGGATTCTAGTTATGGTATGCAAAGTGCAATGAATTTTAATGAAAATCAAAGTGCTCACAATTCTAAAGAGCAAAGTGCTCTCAATTCTAATTATATTGAGCAACGTGCAACTGTTGTTAAAAAAAACATAAAAGGAATTACAAGATTCTCCATCACAGCATAACTCTAGTTACTTTCTCCTTTTCCACGACAAAAGATGACTCACTTACTCACGGAGTATAGTGATGTATTCTCAAGTGATTTACCGCCAGGTTTACCCCCTACACATGATGTGCAGCATCGCATAGATGTCCTGCTAGCACTAAACAGGTGAGTAGACCACCTTATGATATGAGTTCAAGTGAGGCCAAGGAGGTTGAGCATCAGTTGACTGACTACCTCACCCGTGGCTCCATTAGAACTAGCATTTCACCTTAGGCATCACCGATTCTATTGGTAAAAAAGAAAGATGGTACTATGTGTTGGGGTATAAAGCCCAATGTGGTCGCTCAGGTAAGTGGGCGGGCCGCCAGGTATGTACACATATTCTTTTGTAAAAACCTAATAAGAACTCACTATGCTCTACACATTACAGTAGAGCGAGTTCACCATATCGTCGTGCTCTTCTTCTCGCACTCTCTTTCGCGTCACACTTCCGCTCGTACTCCTTCAATTGGTATCAGAGCTCAGATCGAGGCTCGGGGCAGCATTTGCAGGTAGCCAGAGTCACTTGCTCAGATTGGAGTGAGATTCGACAGGCGAAGACACAGACCCAAATCCTATGGACCCGCCCGGAGGGCACGGTGTTCTCAAAATTTCATTTTGAGGTCATCTCGGCCACCGTTCGGCTTCGACAAAGTTCTGCGCAGGCCATTTTTGACTACGTGGTCTCGGCGGGTGCAGATCCGACTCTGCAAATTTGGGGTTTTGGCCTACGACTGCAGGTGCTGAGGATATGAGCACTCCCAGAGTGCTGATTTGTGGCTGTCTACACATCGAAGGACGGCTCACAGTTCTTGGAGGCGTGTCACATACGACACGGGCGCATCTACACACAGACTGTAGGCGACATCCACTAGTTCATCAGGTAGCTTGTGTTTGCTGCTTGATATTCCAGATTTCATCCTGACATTGCAGGTACTTCCACATGGGATGTATTGTCAGAGATGATGTATGTCTGTTGAGGGTTTGCTGGCTGTGAGTCACGCAACAAACAACCGCCGCAGCGGTTACAACATATAGTGGGAAATTTGTGGATGTATGATTTTGTGGGAAGTCTATGTATTGTCAGATTTACTGCAGCCTTTTGTTGAGGGTCGAGTGAGGTTTTATTGAGCTAGGGGATTCTCGAATGTTGAGATCCTTTCGGTGATACAGGTCTTGGAGCGATCCCTCGAGCACCCTTAGATAGGCAGCTAGGATGTATTGACTGTGAGTTAGATAGTTGGGATTGCATCTTTGCTTTACTGCCGTTGAGGCATTGTCGTAGTCTATGCTTACAAGACAGTGACAGGACAGTGAGAGACAGTACAGGTGCAGGACAGATTTACCCGCAGCTTAGAGTGTCAGAGAGACAGTGTTTTTTGAGCTGTTTTTTGGTCTGTTTTTTGAGTACACTAGAGCCATTTTACAAAGGAGACTCTGCCGAAATTTCTGCATAATCTGAAGCTTTCTTGGTTCATTTGATAGGTTGATATTGGTTCAGAGGTCAGTTTACAGGGGAAACTCTGCCAAAGTTTTCCCAGGAAAGTAAACTACTGTGAAGCGTAGCTATGGCTGGATCATAGGACACTGCTCTTTACAATATCAAGAAGCTGGATGGAACCAATTTCCCATTGTGGAAGAAGCATATTTGGCACGTGTTGGTACAAAAGAAGCAGATAAAACCTATAAAGCTCAAGGGGATAAAACCACAAGATATGGACGTCTCGGCAGATGATTGAAGAGGAGTCAAAAAAGTTTTAGATAAGTAGATGGCCACAATGAGAGAAAGACCCTATGAGGATGGCCATTTTGAAATATATAACCAACTTACAGACTCTATCAAACTAAATTTGTAAAGTCTCAAAGAATTTTTGATTGGTTTGGGAGAGGATACAAGTCTTGTTCTTATTGGGACATTGAATCGGGAGAGAGAACAATACTTTGCCTAAGGATTGAGCAAGATCTTTAATGCACGGTGAAAGAAAGGTAGGGAGCTCAACAAACTGAACTCACATAGGGTACTTAACATGCAGCACTTGTCCACACAATATGATGGTAGACGCAGTGTGAAAAGCCATATGAGCTTCTTTACACATAAACAAAACCTCAAACCGACCGAAACTCGAGTGAAAAATCTTATCAATAGCAGGTAAGCCAAGCCCACTATCAATATTATGAGATGTATCGGGTAAGGCAGAAAGACGACCAATACAGAAACAACACAAGAGCACGCTCCCCTCCCGAAAGATAGACAAAGTAAATGTGACCAAAGTATAACAGAGGAGGTAATTTTAGCCTTATGCTCCCCTTTAACTTCCACGATCAACAATCAAGGTATCCTTAAGCAAGGTAGGCATTACAACAAGGTCGAGCTCAGTAGAAGCCTTAAAAGAAAAGGCTACATCCCGAGGGTCAAGTTGAAAGGCTCAGGGAAGCCCCATAGCGTGAGGGACTTGATTAGAAGCATGTCGACAACAAAGAAATTGAGCAAAACGAAGAGAGAAAAACCCTAGCAGAGTCGACATCTCTCTCTCTCTCTCTCTCTCTCTCTCTCTCTCTCTCTCAAGTAATGTAGCTGTGTGGATCTCGAATCTAGTGGCTGCCCATTCTCCAAACTAGGTTGCAGACTTTGGTGGTCGATTCACCTTTGACAAAAAAAAAAAGTGCTTTTGACAAAAAAAATCACTTCATGGGAGGGGTAAAATGGAAACCACAACACCCATTTATCGATAGGCAACAAAGAAATTGAGCAAAACAAAAAGAGAAAAACCCTAGCAGAGTCATCTCTCTCTCTCTCTCTCTCTCTCTTGACACTAGAATGGTAACATAACACTTTTATGTCCTTGGACACTTTTGTGTCCTGTTAAGTGACCATTTTGCTTGAATTATTTGAAGAGTATGAAAATGAATTTCTAGGTGCTATATATCCACAAAGTTGCCTTATGAGCTGAAAAAACCTTAGCATTTTTTTTTTAGTATCGATCTCACCATTAACCTTACTCTTGCACAACATTTTTGAACCTAAACTGTGTGAAAAAACGGGTCCTGTTTTTGGCTTTTTTTCAATTTTTGGCAACTATACCACTCTAAACTTCATGTTTGTGAGGTTTGGATGGCTAGGGGTTAGGCCTTCATAGTTCTCAACATGTTTTGATGCTTGTAGGGAGAGCTAAGTGTTAAAATTGAAAGTTATGACCAATTTAGAAGAATTGCATAATCCTGTTTTTTTGGCCAAAATTAGCACTTTTATGATTTTTTGGTGGCTTTCTTGATATCCAAATACAATTTTGATTGTGTAAGTGTAATGTATAACATAAAGCTAATCTTCCTTGAGTTTTGGGGGACCTAATATGCTATAAAGCATAGTATATGATGATGGTTGAGTTTTTTGATTGTTGAAGAATATGATACATTTTAGAGTAGTAAGTATAACTTTCTCAATATTGCTAGTTTCTTAGGCCAATTGTGTGTATTTTGTAGGTAGTAACCATATCTAATCATATACTACAAACTTGGCTAGATATTGAGTAGTTTCTATGGGTTTCTAGAGGTCATAATGCTAAACCCAGTTTTTTCATGTTTGCTGTATTTAGCACTTTATCATTGCCCCCAAGGTTCCAATTGTAAGAGATCCATTATCCTTTTGACATGCTCCATGGCTCCTTTTTAATCCAAAGTCCCAAAGGGAACTAAGAAAACATGTATATAGTATCTGTATTGAGCGTGACTATAGAAACTTTGATGATAGGTCCGCAGAATGGCAAAAATGCAACTTTTTTGTACCTATTTTTTTTGCCCAAAAAAAAATTAGTGAGGTAAAAGAAACCATATATTTTGGTCACCAACCCATCGAAGTTAACGGGGCATTTTATCTCATGTCCTACAAAAATCTCCACTCTTATTTATATGCAATCAACCGTAAGAAATTGCTGTTTTGGACAAAATACACTGGTCCATCAACTTTGGAGGCTTGTAGTGACCAAGGGATGAGAAAAATTACAAGTTTCTCATTTTTTCCATATGTAGTAGTTATTGAACTATAAGCTCATGAAAGGATTTTTCAAAATGAGTGGATCTACTATGGTTTTGGAATTTTTTCCCAAAACCCTGAAAGGACACTTTTCTGTCTTGTTAGGTTACCATTCTAGTGTGGATCTCGAATCTAGTGGCTGCCCATTCTTCAAACTAGGTTGCAGACTTCGGCGGCCGATTCACCTTAGACAAAAAAAAATGTACTTTTGACAAAAAAAATCACTTCATGGGAGGGGTAAAATGGAAACCACAACACCCATTTATCGATAGGCCTTTAAAATAGTTTTTAGGATTGCCATTGTTGGACAGAGTGCAAGCTCCTTCCACATTTTGCGGCAGCCACGTCCAAAAAGGTCAAAAGCGGCCGCTCCCGCTGGCCCCAGACCCTCCCTCGCAGCATGGTGCCAAGATTCGAGCCCACCACTTGGGGCAATCCAGCCACAAGCCCAAGGCGGCTAGTGTCCAGCAACGATGTACTGAGGCTTTTATCCTTGATAATTACGCACGTCTGTACGTCATGCAAGGTGCATTTGTAGATAAAGGCGTTGGTCAAGAGGCCTTAGAATCCACAACTTGACCAATGGAGTAGATGCCCTTGTTGAAAAGAGAAAGGGCCTTTTTCCCTAAGGCTTTAGTAGGCAACTTTTTGAATACATAGCTCCAAAAGACATTTTCAACAGATAAAGAACACCCCGTATATCTCATTCTAGCTTGCTAGATCAACACAACAAACACTTGCTTTCAAGACACAACCAACATATTTGAAATTTCATAACCTGTTTTGATAGGTGCAATAGTAAAAAGTTTATCCCAATCAGAGAATTCTAGGAGCCATGAAAATAGCAGACAGAAGCTCTCACAATGGCCCACATATATTTTTCCCAATCTTGATCAGGCTGCAGCATATAATTTATGAAGGTTGCCCTCTTGGAAATAGCATGCATGCCCAGATTCAGAATTCCACAGCCCCCCATGTTCTTAGGCAAAGCCAACACCTCCCAAGCCACCCAAACAGATGATTCTTTCTTGCAATTCCATAGGAATTTGTTCATGAAAGAGTTAAATGACTTCAAATTTCTCTTTGCCCATGGAACACAAGGCATAAAGGTAGTAATAAGGCACCAGTATGGACTGAATAATTCTCAATCTCACATGGAGAGGCCATTCCTCACAGTGCCATGCAACAATCTTACAGTACACCTTCTTAAGGACCCACTATTGCAGGTCATTCTGAGATACATTCACACCAATGGGGTACCCCAAATGTCTAAAGATATGCCCTTTTGGTAGCATCCCCCCCCCCCATATTAGTGCATGAAAATTTTCAGCAATGACATCTATTAGAGTTGAATTTATTCAATGCAGCCATACACCTTGACACATTCACATTATTGGCCTTTTAAAAAACAAAGGTGTCATCAGCAAAACCTTGCGCTAGCATTTGACCAGAACCTATACATAGACCCTGCAATACTTGCTGCTGGGCCAAGGAGTCAAGATAACAAAAAAAGGGATAAGTGGCCACTGCAAACAACAAGGGACTAAGTGGACAACCTTGTCTAACAAAGTGGCTGATTGGAATTTTTTTGGACATTCTCCCATTTATCAGCAGTCTAGATTATGCATCTCTATCCAGCATGAATATATAGTTTATGATTCTTGGCCCAAACCCCATCCTCTCAAGAATTTTGACAATGAAGTCCCATTGCACTGTGTCAAAGGCTTTCTCATACTTGTAGTAGTACCATGTCTTACTTTGATCTTTGAGCATGCTCAATGCTTATCTGAACTGATAGAATATTATGAAAAATAGACCTGCCACTAATGAAACCAGTTTGAGCCCTGTGGATGAATTTTCTAAGGAGGGGATTCAATTGGATAGCCACTACCTTAGCTAGCAGTTTATAGACAATGCGTATCTTATGGGAAATTTTAAAATCCATAAAATGGATTTCAGATGGATCACTAATGCGCATAGTTGTGTACTTACTCCTGCCACGGCTATAATCACCAAAATACTCAAAAGCCTAATACCAGGATATGAAGAATACACCGAAATCACACATAAAAAGCTACAAATGATCTTTGGGACACAAACCAATGGGTATTGGATGATTAATAATCAATACGATTTTTTGATTAATCTACCAAAACATATTACAAGCATTCATTCCTTTGATATAACATCCTGTTATGAAGCTATCCCTCACAAAGGCAAGCATGGATTACTTGAGGTACTAGACTACATTATTAGACTCATCAAAAGTATGAAATATCTTGGGTTTAAGAAGAACCGCAAGCGGATTGTGCTCACAAAAAAGAAAAGGGAAGTAGTCTGGACATTTGAGTATTTACATAACATCAATGAGTTTGTTCTTGATAACTGCTTTACAAAATTAGGTAAACATATTTATCGCCAAGAAAAAGGTATACCAATGGGATATAGTTGTTCACCATTATGGTGTAATTTGTATTTGGGCTGGTATGAAATTGAATACATAAAGAAATTATCCCGGCTTACCAGATTTGATATGATGAAAGAATTTTTATATTCATAGCGGTATATGGATGATTTTCTATTTGCTAATAATCCATTTATTTCACAGTGTCTAAATCACAAAAAACCCCTGTCCCAAGAGGAACCCTTTACAAGTTACCCTTTGGACATTATTGGGATTAAAGCCACACACAAGACGAATCAAACCACATATTTGAACACACACATCCAATTGTGCGAATGAATGGAAGGAGAGTATGTAACGTGCACCGCATGGAAAAAAGACAAATTACCATGCCCTAATGTTTCATTTATTCATGCAGCCAGTAATCGACCAAAAAAGATGGCATATAATGTGTGCATATCACAAGTTCTTCCCATATTATATAATGCATCCCAAGAATCATATGCGATAACGGATTTAAATAAATTAGTCTCTATATATGTTTGTAGAGAATGGTTTCAAAAAAGAGAAAATAATTACATGTATTACCAGTTTCATTGCGAGAAATCAGTTTCCAGGCATTAGGTTTACCATCAGTACATTAAAACAACAAATTGGTAGAGGATAGGTCCACTTGGTGGCCTATCCTCCACCAAGTGTACCTTTTCCTCAGGGTTGGGGGAGGGCCACAAACACACATACACACACACACACACACACACACACACACACACACACACACACACACACACACAATTTATGGGACACAAACACACACACACACACACAATCTATGGGACACGCACTGACATATCACACACCTAGGCCTACATGGTCGACCCCTTGGTATATGTTCGACATCTTATGCCCCAATTTTTTAGATCGGCTCTATGTTTGTCATACTCAACTCAATGCTTGCAGATTTAAGGTATAAACACATTATTCGAGATGAACACACACACACACACACAAAAGCGCACAATACATGGAACACAAGGATGCATGACGTCCAACACTTGATAATATTAAGGACATACAACCACATAACACACACATGCTAACATATTAACAAGACCTAAGTTTATACTAACAGATTTTTCATAAAAATGACACAGACAACAACATCATTGGCAGAGGAGTGATAGAAAGACGAAGACATATAACACGAGCAGGATGATGGATTATTCAATCAAGAACCCCTCCTATTTTTTTTTTGGTTCTGGCATAGACAAGCCAGAAACCTTGTAACTGTTCTCCAGATGCATGTTAGCATCCTTGAATTTATCAAAGTTTTGTAAATGTGCACCCTATGGAAAATAAGGCATGCGTGTATCAAGGTCTCATTGGCGTTATGGCGTCCGCATCTCAAGGTTTTTCCCCCCCCTTTTTTTACAACCGGAGCACTTAATAATTTAACAAGTACTATGTAACAAAAAAAATTGCTTACCTAATGTAGGGTCAACAAGGTAACTGGACATTATACATAAAAAAGCGTATTTTATAAAGCTTAACAACTTGCAAGCGGCACACTTGCTAAAATTAGAAAGTGGCTTAATGGAAACGTTGTATGCCAGCTCTGGCGCAATTTTGCTGCAAATAGCATAGACAAAGTCCGCTTTTAAGGCACCGCACGGGGGACTCCCTATAAAGCAAGTGCATCGCAAGGCGTGATACGGCAACATCACGTATGCACAAATACTCCTCACAGAGCGCCTCACACACTGCAACAAAATTGCCATAGACAATCACACCGGCAAGTCATAGCACAGAGGCTTGGGTTGCGGAATTGCTACACCATCAAGCCGCCCGAAGGCATCGTCTTCTCCCACACACAAGGGCAACTTGCAGGCTGCAAACGATACAGAGAATGTAAAAACTTTTTCTCTGTATAATTGTCTGTCAAAGAGCATAAACCTTACTCTATTTTGAAACACCCGTTATCTACAGTTTCTCACAAAGCGTTTTTTGTAAAGGCATAGCATTACTCTCTCTTAACACATCCTCCTTTAACAATTTCTCACAAAGGAGGTACTCAGCTATAGGCACACACTTGAAAAAGTACATTATCATAAGCTAAAATTTCTGGCGGTAGAATTGAGACTTGCCTACGAGCGTGAAATCCGGTTAAACATAGGCAGGTTATGCGTGCATGTACATGCATAGTATAGCAATAGAATGTTTCACTTACAGTTTTGAACAAATACACACACACCATATTCATGTAAATGGCACACAATAGGGACAAAATGAATGCATTGATAATCCATACACGTGTTTTTGCATACTTGTGCATATGGATTGGCATTCATAAGCGCAGTTAAGCAACATTTTGGCATGTAAACCGGTATATAGTATACCTAAAAGGATGTGTAGTCGGACTAATACCTATACAAAAAATTATTTGACAATTGAACGTAACGGTTTCAAGGAGTGCACTACTTTGAACATCAAAAGGCAAAAGGAGCACTACAAATGTCTACTGCAAGTAACAACCAGGTGAACTGATACTGAAAGCGTTGAGTATAGTTTCTTTTTAGAAAAATAAGAGCAAAATTCTGTTTTTTCCTTATCAGTTTTTCTTTTAAGTACTATCAGGCATAAAGAGGTATCAAGACTTTGCATGAGGGTTTAGGATAACCTCATACAAGTATAGTTTGAGTATAGTTTCTTTTTAGAAAAATAAGAGCAAAATTCTGTTTTTTTCCTTATCAGTTTTTCTTTTAAGTACTATCAGGCATAAAGAGGTATCAAGACTTTGCATGAGGGTTTAGGACAATGTCATTGTGTAAAGACGGTTTTTTTGGGAAAAAAAGAAGGATAGAACAAACAAAATTCTGCCAAAATTTTCACGAAATCGATCATAGTATATGCTTACTTTTAAACCATAGAGAGAAAGGCTGCCCCTAAGGCAGCATATAGTATATAAGAAGGGACTTGATACAGAAAACCTCGGATATAATGTTTGTAAGTAAAAACGAAAGGTTTTAAATCTGCTCTTCTTTCTGATTAATACCTAGCAAAAGAATGGATCAATGAGTTAGTGTATAAGACACCTCTTGTGAGGACACATGTCGGTTTTAATTGGAATATGATTTTTTTTGAAAACTAAACGGTTTTACAAATAAAATGCTATCGAAATTTTCAAAAAATCAGGAAGACTTATATATTAGAATGCTTACTTATATACCATAACGATAGGGTTGCCCCTATAGCAACATATAGTATAGTCTCTAAAGAATGCTAAACTCATATATATAATCATTGATGACAAACAGGGGTACAGGCAGACAACTAGGATGAGCGTCACTCGTGATATATTCAAGCTACAAAGGATTTGGGACAAGCTCATGGTAGCACATAAAGGGAAAAATCAAACCAAGCCATTAGCAATTAGAGACCCCATCTCTAAGCCTTGTAAACTTGTAAGAAATTTCACAGACCGTAATCGACCATACTTACATAGACGAGCAAAAGAAAATGTAACATATACCTATGAGTAGGGTTGGGCTTCAGGGTGTGACAACGATAACAAGCAATGGGGATTTCTTGATATACCTGTCACCCATTTAGTGCAAATTAATATTAATTGATTGTACTTTTGGTTGGTTGGCAGGTAAAGATCACTGCTTTCATCTGATAGGAGTTCCGGCTTAAAGCTCCTATTTTTTATGTATCGAAGTATTTTGTAACAAGTTTTATATCAAAAAGTTCTACTTTTCTTTGTTGAAACCATATGATAAGTGCAAACAGTATTTAAGTTCTCTCAGTATATGATTCTAAGTGATGGGATTTTTCAATCAAACACACACACACACACACACACACACACACACACACACACACACACACACACACACACACACACACACACACACACACACACACACACACACAAGGGAGCTTAAGAGATGGTCTTCTTGCTCAAGCACTTGTCTATCGATGCAAATCCAAGTAAATAGATCCGCATAGCTCTTCTTCTTTTTCTTCTTCTCTATTATTATAGATATATACTAAGATTTTCTAGAAAATAGAGAAGATGTGATCCTCATGTTGCAAAGAATAAACCCACATCTTTCTAGTGGAATCATCTACGAAAGTCACAAAATAGATAGCTTCTCCTAGTGAATGGGTCAACCTAGGACAAAAAATGTTACTATAAACAACCTCCAAAGGCTATCAATGATTCCTATTTAATGGAGATGAGGTACTCCTAATTACTTTACCATAGATGCAATGCTCACACATGGAAAAATGGAATAACTAAACACATGTATGTACCCAAAACACGCTAGTGTTTTCATTCCCTTTTGGCTCACATGGCTTGGATACTTATGCCACGACTCAGTTCGGCTATGGATATACAATCCTCTTTTACACAAAAAATAAAAATCAAGTAAAGAATTCCATGATTTTTGTAGACATGTAGTAGTGTTAGTGTGTATACGCGCTTCACCAGGGGCACTTTTATCCCACTGGGTTTTTCCCCTTGGACATCCGGTGTGAAAGGACACCTTATCTCTTAGGGTTTCATATAAGCTTTGTAGCTCTGAGTTTGTATACTCTATTATTCCAATACAGAGAGAGAGACTACAGAGATCTCGTACACAAGCTCTGTGTCTTCTCCTTCTCCATCTTCTTCCTACTCTGAGTTGCTGTCTTCCTTCTGTTTCCTGTTTCATCATCTTCAACAATTGGTATCAGAGCAAGGTGATTTCCAGAGCCTCTACTTGCGTTTTCGCGTCCGCACGCGCAATCGCAGTTTTCAGGCAGTTTTCGGAAAATTTGCTCGTGGGAGCATCCTCGACGTTCCGAGAGTATTCTAAGGAGGTGACCTGGGGTTTTACCCCCCTTTCGAAGCCGTTCGAGCCCTCAGAATTTTGTTTTGAGCAGCATAGCAGAAGTTACTTTTCGGAGGCGTTTAGATCAAGAGGGTGTGCTTTTTGACAGATTTTCTTCAGGTAAACAGTTCTTTTGGGAAGCAGCTTGTCTTAGCTTTGTGCTGAGATTTTGTGTAGAGTTTTGCTTGGATTGGAGAGGAGATTTGTGAATCTCTTGGAGGTTCTTTTGCTCTCTTGTGTGCATCTACAGTATGGCTTAATCTACGGAGAAAGAGATTTTTGGTGCATTTACATCCGAAGACAAATTGGATTGTACCAACTATTCTCTTTGGTCTTTTATGGCAAAAAATGTTTTGGTTGGTAAAGGATTGTGGGATTATGTATTTGGAGATGAAGTTCGTCCAGGTAGCATTGCACCTGCCACGCCTGGTCATGGTGCAGCTGTTGGTGCAGGACCCTCACAAGTCACTCCAGAGCAAAAGAGATGGGATACTAAAGATGCACAGGCTATGGCTGTGATTGCCTTAACCATAAAGAGGACAATCACACCACATATCAGATCTTGCAGAACTTCTGAGGATGCTTGGAACACTTTGCAAGCTATGTTTGGAGGAAGAAACGCTGCCAGAATAGAGTTTTTGAAGAAACAACTTGACAAAATACAGATGGACGAAGGTGACGATATTGTCGAGCATCTTACAAAAATCAGGGATCTTAAAGAGCAATTGCTTAGCATTGATGAAGTGATTCCAGAGAAGGACTTGGTTTCCAAAACACTCAATTCACTACCACCATCTTATTTGACTTTTCAGACTTCTTTGACTCTGTCTTTGCGAGCTAATCCTGACCCTCTTCATTTTGAAGAGTTAGTGGCTTTGCTATTGCAGGAGGATCAATCACGTAAGAACAAGTCTTTACAGGTGGATGGTATGGATCATGCTCTTGTTGTACAGAACAAAAACAAGGGTAAAGAGAGTGCTCATTACTCCAAGTCTAGTGCAGGACAGTCTTCAGAGAAGTCTAAAGGTGATACCGACAAGTCCAAGAAGAAAGGTAAATGTCACTACCGCAAGAAACCTGGTCACTACATTAGTGAGTGTAAAAAGCAAATTGCTAAAGAAAAGAAGAAAGAGTCAAGTTTGGTTGTTTTAGCTTCTGGTGATTCTTCTACAGCTAAAGAAGAGTTTGCAAACTTTGTGCAGGATTCTTATGCTTTTGTAGTATGTTCAGATTTTTCTGCTTACAGTGTTGACAAGACACAAATGATTTGGTACTTTGATAGTGGTGCATCCAGGCATATTACTTCAAGGAAGGATTTGTTTTGTTCATTGGATGCAGCTCCAGCAGGAAAGAAGGTGACATGTGCAAATAATGCTTCTTATCCAATCAAAGGCGTTGGTAAGATTTTGATTACCATTTCAGATGGTTCAGATTTATGCTTGCCAGATGTCTTATATGTTCCAGGGATCAAGAAGAATTTGTTGTCTGTATCCTCTCTTGCAAAAAATGGTCTTCGGGTCATTTTTGAGGATGACAAATGTGTTGTACGAGATCGAGAGAATGGTTATTCTCTTATCACTACAGGTACGCTGGAAAATGGACTATTTGTGCTAGATCGTTATGAAAAGCAGATTCAGGTATGTATTGCAGAAACAAAGACTCAGGCCATGCAGGATGCTGAGTTGTGGCATGCTAGATTTGGGCATGTTGGTTATGGCAGTTTGATGACTTTACAACGTCATAATATGGTGCATGATGTGTCTTTATTGGAGATGCCACCAAGACATGTATGTGAAGGTTGCGTTCTTGGAAAGATGCACAGATTTGCATTTTCGCAGGATGGTTCAGTTAGAGCGACACGAAAGTTGCAACTTGTACACAGTGATGTATGTGGTCCTATGAGGACGCCATCTATAGGAAACAGCCTTTATTTTGTGACCTTCATTGATGACTTTTCCAGGTTTTGTTGGGTGTATCCACTCAAAGCAAAGTCAGATGTGTTTGCAGTTTTTCAACATTATGTCGCCATGGTTGAAAATGAAACAGGTTGCAAAGTACAGACTCTTCGTACCGATCGAGGAGGTGAATACATGTCAGGTGCATTTAAGGATTTTTTGGGAAAGAAAGGCATTAAACACCAATGCACTATGCCATACACACCACAACAGAATGGTGTTGCAGAAAGGAAGAACAGGTCTTTAATGGAGACGGCTAGATGTATGCTCAAGGCTAAGAGTTTGCCTCATAAGCTATGGATGGAGGCAGTTGCTTGTGTAGCACATGTTTTGAATATGTGTCCTACTCGTGCCTTAAAGACCATTACTGCATATGAAGCTTGGTATGACAGAAAACCTTCAGTCGGTTATCTTCGTGTTTTTGGTTGTCTTGCTTATGCTCACATCCCTCAACAGTTACGTGGGAAGCTTGATGATAAGGCAATCAAATGTATATTTGTGGGGTACAGTAGTGGAAGTAAAGGTTATAGACTTTACAATCCTGTTACAAACAAGATTTTTGAAAGTCGTGATGTAATTTTTACAGAAACTACTGCTCAACCTATGGTTGCTTTTGATGTACCTCATATCCAGACACATGATGTATTTGAAGGTTTGCTTCCTTCTTTTGTGGAGAATCAAGAATCACAACAGGTTGATAATCTTGATCAATCTTTTGATCAGCATGTGACACCTCATGATGTAGAGGAAATTGTGCGTGAAGAGCAAGAAGTTCTCAGGGAAGAAAGAACCTTGCCTAAATGGGTTCAGAAAACTTTGCAGGATAGCAAGTTGGAAGCACCGTTGCCACGAAAAACACGTGCTGGTACTACTTTTGGCAGAGAGCAAGTAGATTTGGCTTGCTTTAGTACTCTTTGTGATGTAGATGAGCCTGATTCATTTGAACAAGCTTTAGAGTGTGCTCAGTGGAAAGATGCTATGCAGCAAGAAATTGATTCTATTCATAAGAATCATACATGGGATCTAGTGGACTTGCCTACAGGTAAAAAGCCTATTGGTACGAAGTGGGTTTTTAAGGTAAAAAGGAAACAAGATGGTACTGTTGACAGGTACAAAGCAAGGCTTGTGGCAAAAGGCTATGCGCAACAGAAAGGCATAGATTATGATGAAACCTTTGCTCCTACTTCTCGTGCGTCCACAGTTAGATCACTAGTTGCAATTGCTGCTCATCATGGTTGGAAAGTGCATCAGTTGGATATCAAAACTGCTTTTTTGAATGGTGATTTGCAGGAAGAAGTTTATGTAAGTCAACCAAGTGGTTTTGTTGTAAAAGGTCAAGAGCAAAAGGTATGTAGATTGCGTAAAGCTTTGTATGGTCTCAAACAGGCTCCAAGAGCATGGTATGAGAAGATACATACTTATTTGATTGGCCACGGATTTCAGAATAGTCCAACAGAAAGTACTTTGTATGTCAAAAAGAGAGATCGAGTTCTCATTATGCTAACACTTTATGTGGATGATATGCTTCTTACAGGCAATAATGCAAATGAAATTGAAGCATTTAAAGATGCTTTGAGAAAAACCTTTGAGATGTCTGATCTTGGTTTGCTACATTATTACTTGGGTATTCAGTTTGTGCAATCAGAGGATGGCATATACATGTTGCAGGCAAAATATTTGCATAAAATTTTGGACAAGTTTGGTATGCAAAATTGTAAGCCAATCTCTACACCCGTAGAAACTGGATCAAAGTTGAGCATGCATGATGCTGGAGAAACTTTTGATGTACATACTTATGCAGCAGCGGTTGGTTGCTTGATATATTTGGCAGGCAACACTCGTCCAGACATTCAATTTGGGGTTTCACAAGCAAGCAGATTTATGCACAGCCCAGGTATGCATCATTGGCAGGCTGTGAAGCGCATACTTCGTTACCTTTCAGGTACCCCTAATCTTGCCATGTTCTTTCCAAGGGGGGATATGTATGGAAAGCACAGTTCTATGCAGCTTCTTGGTTACAGCGATTCAGATTGGGCTGGTGATTTTGACACACGACATTCCACAAGTGGCAATTGTTTTTTCTTGGGAAATGCATGTATATCTTGGCTAAGCAAGAAGCAACCCACAGTGGCTACATCAACTTGTGAAGCTGAGTACATGGCAGCTTTCACGGCAACAGTTGATTGTGTATGGATACGCAGGTTATTGGCAGATCTTTGTGAGTGTCAACAGGCACCCACTACCATTTTCACTGACAGTCAGAGTGCTATGGCAGTTGCAAGGAATCCAGTATTTCATGCAAGAACAAAGCACATAGAGGTTCACTACCACTATGTCAGGGAAAGGCTACATGCAGGGGAGATCACACTAACTTACTGTCCTACACAGGATAATATTGCAGATCTATTTACGAAGGCGTTATCACGAGAAAAGTTTGAAGCTTTCCGAAAAGCTTTGGGCTTACTCTCATACACATGATGATCTGCTACCTTGTACGGATTCACACTATCACTACAGGGGGGATTTGTAGACATGTAGTAGTGTTAGTGTGTATACGCGCTTCACCAGGGGCACTTTTATCCCATTGGGTTTTTCCCCCTGGACATTCGGTGTGAAAGGACACCTTATCTCTTAGGGTTTCATATAAGCTTTGTAGCTCTGAGTTTGTATACTCTATTATTCCAATACAGAGAGAGAGACTACAGAGTTCTCGTACACAAGCTCTGTGTCTTCTCCTTCTCCATCTTCTTCCTACTCTGAGTTGCTGTCTTCCTTCTGTTTCCTGTTTCATCATCTTCAACAATTTTGACGCTTGAGAATCACAAGATTTTTTCCTGATTGACCATGAACCATTTCCAAAGGTGGTTGTGTAACCCAAGTATTGAATTAGTAGTGAGAATGACCTGGGCAAGCATAGTGGGCTTTCAATTGAGCTTTACAGCTTGCTAAAAGGATTCAAGAGCCGAAAGTTAGGACGTTCAAAAGTGGTAGGGTAAAAGAAGGTTTTTAGAAGAATTTTTTTCAACTCCAAGAGAGCTTTGCTTGAGGCAACTGCACATGGTATTCTTTTTAAACCCACATGAAGGGTGACTTCCATGATTTTGACTACATATATATAGGGTAATGAGCCCTTCCATTAGGCAACATGGAGAGAGAGATAGATGGAGCTCACTCCCTTGGTGAAAATGCCGGGTTCCTTGGGGCACTGTGTAGGTGGCAAATGGCCTTGTCGAGTGTTATGCGGTGGTTTTGATGGTTGGAGGCTAATAAGCATAAAAGATCCTTGACGTTCAAAGAGAATGATTGGGTATTACTTCAATTTCCCAAAGCACACCTAAGCCATGCAACATGCAAAGGGAAACAAGGACTCCCAATGAGTAATCAACAATATTAAGTCAAGCTATCAAAAATATATTATGGCGCCTTTCATGTCCTTACGCCAATTAGTAAATTAGCTTATCAGCTAAAGCTACTTAGCAGTTATCTCATTCATAAAGCCTTTCATGGGAGCCTTTAAAACCTTATAAGGACAAGCCACCCTAAGACCGAGATTCACTTGAATTTGAAGGTCAAGAAGAGATCTTGCAGCTTGAGAGCATTCTATGACATGTAAAAAGGGTTTAACAAAGTGGTAAGGTTATCTTATTAAATTTCAATATTATCTTTTTGAAGATAAAAGGTGGAATATGGGAGGCATCCAGCTAAAGGATATTTTAAACTTTGTAAATGCTTACAATGACTCATGTCAAAGGTAAGAACAAAGTACGAACAAGCAATGTGTTTCCTAAAGAATTTTGTCTTGTTTTGACTCTATGATTTCTTTTTAATGTTGATAAGGTTTTTCTAATTGTATGCATACAATTAATCATTCTTGGGGCAAACACATTTCTCTCAAGAACCCAATAGACTTTGCCAATCCACTATGGAAGACGATTAGTGGGACTCGATACATTACATGCTTGGAGTAGCTTAGACTCTTAAGCATCAAGTGGATTTACCCATTCTAGTTTGGAAGATGTAAGGGCTAAGTAAAGACATGCTTGCAACAACTAAGTCTTTCAAACACTAAGGAAGGATGTTGATGGGTAAGAAGGGATCATCTACCTAAATTAAAAGGACTAGCTATGCCTTTATTTTCCCTACTTCGTAGTCGAGGATGACTATGATTTTAAGAGAGAGGTAATGTCATGAAAAGTAATCTCTAACCTTTAAAAGAGAACAAGTGAAGTTGATTAAAGTGCGTATAGACTCAATTCGCTCAAAGGCTTGGGGCCAAATGAAAGAAGTCCATGAAAGAGCATAGATCAAGAAAGGATAAATCTATTCTGAGCAATCTTGATCAAAGATACAAGTCAGAGAGAGTTAATTATAGCAATTATAGGGGTCTAAAAATAGAAATTAACTATGTAAATTTTAAGTTGTCAAATTTACTCATTAGAATCTAAGTATGAAGATTCGAAAGCCTTAGGGTAAAATTAAATCTTACCAAAGTCAGTCTAAATTTAGCAAGTTTTGGGATCAATTTTATTGGACATCCAAAGGATTGTGCTAAGGTTTTTCAACGACAGGTTAATCTATAAGGTTTTAAAGGCTCCCATGAAAGGTTTTATGAATGAGCCAAGTGCTAAGTAGCTGTAATTGATAATTCAATTCACTAATTGGTGTAAGGACATGAAATGGACCATAATGTCATTAATTTTGATAGCTTAACTTAATATTGTTGATTAATCATTGGGAGTCTAAATGCCCTCGATCAACTTTTCACTAGACTGGTTGGAGGGCTACATAAAAATATTTCTGAAAAACAAGCAATCCAGTGTACGATACGCAACGGCCAACCAAGTTAGAGATCCAGAGAAGAGGTATCGCGATGGTAACATGGTAGATGCGGAGTGGGAGTGGGCAATGCAAAAAGAGCTATAAGGCTACAACAAGCTCATCCTAGAAACAACAACGCGAAGCTTGGGCCAAACAAACTACACGCACTATGGCTCGAGAGGCAAAGCAGCTTGGAAGGACAATTGTATAAGATTAGATCACTTACAACGTAAATCTGTGAATACAAAGAGTTTAGTTAATGATTTTTTGTTGTTATTGCTAACTTAGTAAAATATCACTCTTAGTCGACCAACCAGAGAGATGGTCAAGTTTCGGGAGCGGTATAGAAAGTTTGAAACTTGGATGAAAGAACGAGAGTAATACCGTGTGCTAGTCGCCACCCAACCATGCTATCTTACAGCCTCCCCCTAGTGTACACTACTATTTGATCGTGTCGATGGCCTTGCCCCCACATCCCTACATTACCCCCCCCCCCCCGCCCCACATTCCGGAACCTTGAGGAAAACCTTGTCTCCCTCTTGGAAAGTAGCAAGATGGAGATGCTCATCTACAAACTTCTTATATCAATCTTGAGCTTGCTTAACGTTTGGTCAAGGAAATGGAAGCATATCAAAATGGTCTTGAAGAAAATCCTTCGCTTGTTGTATCTTCTCTCCCTCGCTTGTTGTATCTTCTCGGTAGCCAACCCCACCGTAACGGGTGATCTAGGTTGAAAACCATATAAAAGCATAAATAGACTAAACCCTGTAGTCACACACTTTGAACTATTATAAGCAAACTTCAATATAGGCAAGTAGTCTTCCCAATTGGTTTGCTTATTACTAATGTACGTTCGTAGCATAACCTCTAGCACTTGATTAACCCTTTTGATTTGACCATCTGTTTTGGGATGATCAGCCATACTAAGATTAAGTGTAGTTTTCAACTTTTGGAATATAGCTCTCCAGAAGTGATTATCAAAGTTTTGGTCTTTGTCACTAATGATACTAGCTGGAAGACCATAGAGTCTATATATATACTCTATAAATAGTGATGCTAGTTACAGTGTCTTAACCATAGTCTTAGTAGGAATAAATTGACACATCGTCGTTAGAAGGTCTACAATTACCCATATGGCATCATGGCCACGATTTGTATTAGGTAGTCCTACTACAAAACCCATAGAGATACTCTCCCACTTGCCTTGTGTAATCTCTAATGATGTAAAAGGCCACCTACCTTGAGGCATTGTGCCTTATTAACTTGGCACTGTTGGCAGTTTAGTACGTACTCTTGAACATCATAATGTAAGCTTGGCCAATAAAATTGCCGTCAAACTAAGGTATACATCTTATGAATACCTGGATCACCAGCACTTGGACTATCATGACGCTCAAATAATATTTGGCACCTAGAGTTTGAGCCTTTGGCACGCATACTCTACCCTTGTGGAGTAAGTAGCCATCATTAATGGAAAAACTATTCCATTGATTAAACTCGTCCTGAGTAGGGGTGGAGCCGTGGGTGTTGGACTTTTTATCTGAGCGTGCAGAAATATGTACATCTCGCCGTGCAGAGACATGTGAGTGTAAGGGATCCGTTCTTAAAATTGCACTCCACACTTTAGCATATGATTGATCTTGTGCACACTTGCCACGCAATGACTCCAAAAAATCACTCTTTATTTCCATGAAAGCAAGTGAATTAATCTGAGACATTTGACTTAGTGCATCCGCTACTACATTATATTGCCCCTTGCAATACCATAGCTTACAATCATAACCTTGAAGGATCTTCGCCCATTTATCTTTGCGACCCTTCAAGTCTATTTGAGTAGTAAACCATTTTATACTCTCATGGTCAAAAACTACTTCAAACTCGGCACCATATAAATAGTGTCGCCACTTTTGTAAAGCGTGAACTATGGCATAGAGCTCCCTCTCATAGAAATAATAATTTTGTTGAGCTCTATCCAACTTTTTACTTTCAAATGCTATAGGTCTTCCCTCCTAGAGAAGTACAGTAGCAATTGCCTTATCACTAGCATCAGTCTCTACCACAAACAGCTTAAGTGGGTCAACGATTGCTAGGATGGGAGAAGTGGCTATAGATACCTTGATCTGTACAAAACTATGTTGTTGGGCGTCTTCCCACAAAAAGGTCTTACCTTTTTCTTTAAGTTGATCCATCATAGGAACATCAATTTTGATGGCATAGAGCTCCCTCTCATAGATATAATAATACTGTTGAGCTCTATCCAAGTTTTTAGTTTCAAAGGCTACAGGTCTTTCCTCCTAGAGAAGTACCACACCAATTGCTTTATCACTTGCATGAGTGTCTACCACAAATGACTTAAGTGGGTCAACGTTTTCTATGATGGGAGCTGTTGCTATAGCTACCTTGATCTGTTCAAAACTGCATTGTTGGGTGTCTTCCCAATAAAAGGTCTTATCGTTTTCTTTAAGTTAATCCATCATAGGAACATCGATTCTGGCATAATCACAGATATATTCTCGATAAAATCTAGCCATGTCTAAGAAGATTTGAAGCTCCTCAAACATGTTGGGATGTGGCCATCGAAGAATGGCAGAAACCTTGTCAGTGCCCATCTTGATGCCAGAATAAGAGATCACATGATTGAGTTAATGTATCTCGTTTTTAAATAAATTGCACTTGCTTGGCTTAGCATACATGGTGTGAGTTCGTAGATGTTCGAACACTAATCCCCCATTAGTGTTCTATGTGTTCATCATTAGTGTTATTGTAAATGATAATGTCATCAAAGAAAACCACAACAAATTTTGCAAGAGAGGGACGTAAGACACTATCCATGAGTGTCATGAATGTAGCTGGTGCATTGGTTAAAGGAAAATGCATAACCAAAAATTCAAAATGGCCGAACCGTGTTCTAAAGGTAGTTTTAGAGATATCTTTCAAAAGGATACGCACCTGGTGGTATCATGAACGAAGATCTATCTTTGTATAGTATCTTGCCCCATGGAGTTGATCAAACTACTCAGCGGTTTAGTGCCCGGTAGGACATCTATGCCATTTTGCACATCATGTGTAGGGGGTAAACCTAGCGGTAAATCACTTGAGAATACATCACTATACACCGTGAGTAAGTGAGTCAGATTTTTCTGTGCAAAAGGAGAAAGTAACTAGAGTTATGATAGGAGGGAGAATCTTGTAATTCCTTTAATGTTTATTCTACAACAGTTGCATGTTGCTCAATATAATTAGAATTGAGAGCCCTTTGCTCTGTATAATTGTTAGCACTTTGCTTTTCATTAAATTCATTGCACTTTGCATACCATAACTAGAATACATAGCAATTTTCTCTTGAGAATTCATAAGACTTGGAGAGAAGTAGTAACACAAAAAGACTTCATCCATTAAATCTACTTTTGTAAAATAGAATGAAGGGCAGAAGTTGGGCAATCAGCAGTCAGAAGAACAACAACCCAGTCACAATGGGAATCACCCAGCAAATCAGTCCCAGCTCAATAGGGAGGCTAAAGGGAAAAGCAAAGCTAAGGATGAGGGACCAGCAGCTGATCAGCAGCACTCCTTACAGCTTATCACCCTTAACAGGCGATTGAGACATTAGTAGGCTCTCATAACCAGAAAATATCTGGAGGATGATGACCTCCTATCTGATCTAGAATGCCTTCAAAGACTGTATGTATGTCGGGGCCAGGGAAATGGTGGAGCACTGGAAATCAGTGGATTTTCATGATCAAGAAACTTGCCGTTTACTTGCGCATCCCAGCACAATCCAGCTACTGGAAAGGGTCCCTGAATGGATAATCACTGCTGAAGAGAGTGTCACCAACCCACATTTGCAAAGACAGTCTACTACAGATTGTCGCTCTCTCGCTCTTGAATTGGAACTTCTGCTGGGAAACAAACCAACCTACAAATGTATGAAGGATGTTAGGGAACACTTGAAAGAGGTTTTGGAGCATATGCAAATTGCAAGAGGAGTCTTGGATCAAAGAGTGCGGGCCGTTCTTGAAGATCAGAAAGCCACTATTAAAGGACCTCAGACTAGAATGTCAGTTGGAGAACAGGCAACTGCTCTCCGCAAACTATTTCAGCTAGTGAGAATAACTAGAAAAATAATGCAGCAAGAGAACCAGGCCGTTCTCAAATTTTTAGAATTCGTGCCTGATTCTCCAGTTCTCTTGTATGCTTTCCCAGCAAGAAAGACATAACTGCCAACATTTTTTCAGCACTTTACCCTCAACATCCAGAACCAGTCGATCGCCTTACATACTTCAAGATTATTGATGAGCTCCAGAATTGGTATGAGCGATCGATTGTGGAATGGAAAACTTGGCAAACAGTGTTCAATGATTCTCTCCAACTCAATGATATTGCAGAGGATCTGGATGTGTATGGGTCAGTGAAAGATTCAGATCAGGGGCCTGACCAAGATCACGAATCAATTGCTGCAACTTACTGTCGAGTCCTCTAAATTGCCTGAAATGGATATTGCAGCTAAGGCGGGCCTAGCACCACAGTATAGAGAGATGGCTGAGATTCTTTTTGAAGCTCGGGTCAAAACCAATCAGCCTCTTCCAGAAGGATGGATGCATACTGCTTCGCGTTGTCACAAGAAGGCCAGAACTAGCGATCCTAAGTGGGAACGCTCTCTTATGAAGACGGGAAGTGAATCAGTCAATAATTACTACGGTAATTACCATGGTAAACCCAAGGCATATAAATAGGGTCCATTACACTGTAATCGGGTTAGCATAATCGTGAGCATAGTCGGGTTAGCATTTTGGCAACATTTGTACTTGAGTTGTCAATCATTGGTAGTTGTTGTCCACTGTACTCTATCTTTCTGTGTGTAAGCCACCTCATACTCATTGTAATCTTTCTTCTATAATTCCAATCACGGTAGTATATTCCAATTACACTTACTCTGTATTTAGTACTCTGAATCTGAATCTAAATATTATTCTCAGTACATAGTCTGGTTCTTATTCCAGTACATAAATTCCACTTCAGTTTCTGTTCCTCTGTCCAGTCTACTGTCTGAACTAATACATCACTAGTAGCTGAAATCTTCTAACACTGCAATTAGCTATCTCAAGAGATCAGCTCCAATTCCATCAACCCCTTGAACTACCATGTCCCATACTTCTTTATCATTTCCACACATCTGTTGTACCACATACTTGTGGAAGTAGGGAGTCTGCGTAAGCTTCAATTTCTTGCTTATAGTTCAGGAAGTTATGAGTTGCACCATCATCCACTAAAATATGAACACGTTGTCCATTAATAGTGCCATGCATGCGAATAAACTCATGGGTGCCAAAGGTGGATGCATATTGAAGCAGGCACACAACACTTGTGCTTTTTATCCATATGAAGAACCTCTACAACACAATATTTAGGAGATGAATCTAATGTGAGGCATTGCACCGTGTGCATGGCCTTTTCTTTGCCTTGCAACAGAGGACAATCCTTCTTGCTATGCTGGTTTGAAAGTCATTTGAAACACAAATTGTGTTTCTTTGCACGCTCAAAATCGGCAGTGCTAAGAGACCCACGTGTAGAATCTCGTGACTGCTTAGGCTTCATAGCCTCTTGAGGGCGTGGAGAGGTAGATTGTCTCTTGTTGCTCTTGGAACGTGTGTGATATCTACCGCACCATTGGCTCTTTTCCAAATTGCTCTTAGCAAAAGTATTCCTAGAGTAGGGAACATTTGCCTTCCTCTCTTGGTCATCATCATATGTTTGGGCATGAGCGATAACTTCTTCCAAAGTTTTTGGATGTTGGGTCTTGACATGAAGACGATAGTCTTTGTATGGGCCCCTATTGAAACCCCATATCTTTTGGAATTTATGTAGACCTTCACGTTTTAATATGATTTCTTGATACTTAGAAAGATACTGAGTGAGAGAGAGGCGAGGCATGCGGCATGCATCCCATGCTAACCAATTCTTATCTTCTTCATTGGTTATTTCATTTGGCCCCAAGCCTTTGAGCGGATTGAGTCTATACGCACTTTAATGAACTTCACTTGTTCTCTTTTATATTCCCTGCACTTAAGTGGAAAACTTAAGATGGAAACAATTTTAGAAGGTTAGAGATTACTTTTCTTGACATTACCTCTCGCTTGAAATCATAGTCATCCTCGACTATGGAGTAGGGAAAATAAAGTCATAGCTAGTCCTTTTAATTTGGGTAGATGATCCCTTTTTACCCATCAACATCCTTCCTTAGTGCTTGAGAGATGTAGGTGTCGCAAGCTTGTCTTTACTTAGCCCTTACATCTTCCAAACGAGAATGGCTAAGTCCCCTTGATTCTTAAGAGTCTAAGATACTGCAAGCATGTAATGTATCAAGCCCCACTAATCATCTTCCATAGTGGATTGGCAAAGTCTATTAGGTTCTTGAGAGAAACGTGTCTGCCCCAAATATTATTAATTGTATGCATACAAGTAGGTAGTACCCATTTCAAAAATAAAAACTTTATGAGAATCCAAAGTGAGCGCGCGTACACTCTCTCATGGAGCAGAACTGTAGTCTAAACTCATTCATGCGTGATCGGTCTTATCTCTTACTGCATCTGTTCGATATGAGTTTGCATCACAATATGAGTCGTGCATCAGAGCCTGCTTAGGATGGAGGCATTAATGCTATAAACATAGATTAATGAGGTTGGGAATGCGCAGACCATATTGGCTTGCAAGCACCGGCTGTTGTAATGCCCTCCCTCATGGTACTAACCCTCCACGCTCTCCTTGAGTTCAATTGTTTGCGATCAGAGGCAAGCATAGGCGACAAGGAAAGAGCGTAGTAGAATCTTGAGTCTTTGTGAGCGATTGGGTTTTATGCACGATTGGACCATGGCAAAAAAATAGAGGAAAGAGGGCTGAGGGCGGCGGGAGGTTATGACCTCCTTGGTTGTCTTCAACAGGAAGAGATAGGAAGCGGTGGCTGGTGGAGGGGGGAGAGAGATGGAGCTTGGGAGGGAGGGGTGGGTGGGGGTTGGGGGGGTTTGGCAGAAGAGCAGCGCCAATAAGCTGGGTAAGAAGGCTGCTGTAAGAAGGTAGCAGCCTTCGATAGCGAAGGGAATCCTTTGACTATTGAGGGGTTTTTTGAAACATCGAGCCAGTAGAGCCAGTAAATGCAAAGAAGAAACTTATCAACATTAAAAAGAAATCATAGAGTCAAAACAAGACAAAATTCTTTAGAAAAAACATTGCTTGTTCGTACTTGGTTCTTACCTTTGACATGAGTCATTGTAAGCATTTACAAAGTTTAAAATATCCTTTAACTAGATGGCTCACATCCACCTTTTATCTTCAAAAAGATATTATTGAAATTTAATAAGATAACCTTACAAATTTGTTACACCCTTTTTACATGTCATAGAATGCTCTCAAGCTGCAAGATCTCTTCTTGACCTTCGTTTTTAGGTGAATCTTCAATTACTCAGTCTTTGGGTGGCTTTGTACTTATAAGGTTTTAAAGGCTCCCATGAAAGGTTTTTATGAATGAGCCAAGTGCTAAGTAGCTTCAACTGATAAGTGAATTTACTAATTGGCTTAAGGACATGAAATGGTCCATAATATCTTTTTGATAGCTTAACTTGATATTGTTTATTACTCATTGGCAGTCCTTGTTTCCCCTTTCCTGTTGCATGGCTTAGGTGTGCTTTGGGAAATTGAAGTAATACCCAATCATTCTCTTTGAAGGTCAAGGATCTTATATGCTTATCAATAGTAGCCTTTTGCTTTTGTTCTACTATGAGGGATATAGCTTCCTTAATCTTGTTAAAAAATTCTTTAAGGTCTCTACTATACTCATCAGCATCAAATAACTTCACAGCATCTTGACTATATGTCATTGGGGGTTTTGGGTTTACTTCAATAAATTTGAAGAGATCCATTCCCATATAAGTATGGAAAGTATTATTGTATGCATACTACACTAAGGTTAAATAATTTTTCCATTGATCGCATTGATCTAATTTTGTAACATAGGCTTGGAGTAGATCAATAGTAGTTGAGTTTTGTATTTCACTTTGCTCCCAACTTTGACCGTCAATATCTCAACCTTCCCATATTCAATTAATGATCCGTCAATTCTTGCTGACTCTACAGAGTGATCTTGTCCTGTAGAACGATGGAAAGGCCCAAAATCCCCAAGATGGCATGCCTACCGAGGTAGTTTATCAAAATGCCACACAACTGGCCCCCATCAAATATTCAATTGGCAATAACTTGCCCATCCGAGCTTCGATTGACAATCTGGAAAGACCAGCATGCACCACAAATCGAGAACTTCAATCGTATCTTCTCACATTAACTTTGAATATCCACCTCCATTTACTTTGTATGTCAGGGATCTGCAAAGCATTCCAGCTTTGAACTCCAATATCTTTCATACCGTAGCTTCATTTGAGGAGCCGTTTGGACTGGCTCGTAAGGTACTTTGAATACCACATATCAAAGCACAATCTCAATATTTTGGAAACCTCAACCTACCAACCTAATTGGCCCTTTTTGGAGCCTTCTTGGCCTAGATAACCACCTTAGACATACATTTCCTGATCTTCTTTCCTGTTGAGGTCCTTCATATCTACTCTAGCACTTTGTCATGCACCCTTAGGCACCCGTAGCATTGCTTTGTATTTTTCACAGCACCAACCATCTTTGGATGCACCACGTTCCAAGCACTTCTTAGTGCTCCATCTGCACTTCTTAAGCACTTTGTATGCATAGCTCAAGTAGTTTCTTAGTAATTCCAAAGAAGTAAAAGCAATTTTCTTACTATTTGAGTAAAAAGCTTACCTAAAAGGAATCCAATTCTTCTTGAGGCCGAGCCCAGTTAGTGTTGGCACCTCCTCTATAAAGAATTTTGGTGATTTTTTTGACCTCTCTCTCCTTGCAATCAACCTCTTGTAGATCTAAATTTGGTGATTTATTGAGTATCTCCAACTCCTTGTTTAGTGCTCCAATGCAGTGTAGAAGCCACTAAAAGTAGAGAAAAACCCGTCATTTTTGAACCACAAATCCCTCTTTTCATGCAACTATACTTTCATCTCAGTCAACAGCTTTTGCAGCTCATCCTCCTTGACATTTATTCCCCCTATCTCCATGCCTGGTACCAGCAAAATATACATCGACTTCCCTACTACCTTGTGTGGCTACAATATGTGTGCCGACATTGTTGGCATTGATGATAAGGCACCGTCACATATAGATGCTTCTCTATTGGTGAACCCATAATAAACACTAAACTTGATGATCTTCCTCTCCAAACTCCCTTTTGCATCCTGCAATTGTCAAGGAGAGCTCCACCCAACCTTTCCCATGTAATCCGATGCTCTATCAGATCACTCGATGTTGCTTGACACCTCTCATACACGAATCCCCGTGAAAACTTTGCTAGCAACTCACTATTGGATGCGGTGGCCTGATATACCTTCTTTTAAAAATATAACCTTGCATTTTAGAAGCTATCATGATCAAGAACTATACTCATCAAGTGGACCCCCGTAAGAATGTGATTGATGATTTGAAAAATTTGACTTCATAAGCTCAAGAAAAAATGAAGAGACCTTGTAGAAAATTTTACATAATTTTCCACAATTGTACTATAGATAATCGCAAATTTTACGTGCAAAAAAAATTACTTGAGAATATATAAAATAATGAAAATTTCTACGTGTTTGAGATGGCCATCTCAACCATATCGTTGTATACAAAGAAAAATATGTTTTGGATGTATTTGTAAGTTGTAGAAAGTGATACATTGCTTACCCTCTTCATTGAGGACTCAATGAAGAGGGTAAGTGGAAGTAGGACTTAGGCCATCTCAACCATATCATTGTATACAAAGAAAAATATGTTTTGGATGTATTTGTAAGTTGTAGAAAGTGATACATTGCTTACCCTCTTCATTGAGGACTCAATGAAGAGGGTAAGTGATACATTGCTTACCCTCTTCATTGAGGACTCAAGGTGGCAAGTGGAAGTAGGACTTAGGCTTTGATAGGAAAACAGGACACTTTAGTGTCTCAAGACATTTAAGTGTCCAAGTACAGGACTAGTGTTAAAGCTATGTAAATGAGTGGGACAATAAAGCCCTTCCTCATTAAAAGAGGAGTAGTTATAACTATCTGTGTATCCCCCTCAGTATTAGTGTGTCTCATGTGAACTTCAAGTGGTATGATTGGGTCATCGAAAGATTGCATTTGAGAAAATTCATGAGCTTGAACAACATGGTGAATAACAACTAGTGTTTAGGGAGAATGCAACATGTATTGCATGAGGGCTTCATAGTAGTTATGAGAAGCATAATCGAAAGAGGATGCTTTGGCCTTGAAAGTTTTCCTAGAGGCTACAAATCCATCAGAGTACATAGGACGTTCTCCTTTGTCAGTAGTAGCTCTTGGATTAGAAGAGGTAGAGGGAGTAGAGTAGGGTTTTTAATAAACAAATTCAGGACGAGCAGTTCGAGTGGAAGGGGATGCCCTACCTTGACTTGGCATTCTAGCGTAAGATGGTGTTTGAACAGAAGGAGGTGGACTAAGAGGTTTATCTAGTCTCTGTGCCTTGCCAAAAATCTATTTTTTAGGAACAAGAGTATTCCTTCCCTCTTACTTCCAAGAGAAGAAGGAATCATCTGATCGGCAGATGATTGAAGAAGAGTCAAAACAGTTTTAGATAAGTGGCCAAGGTGGCCACAATGATAGAAAGACCCTACGAGGCTGGCCATTTAGAAATATATAACCAGCTTACCCACTCTATCAAACTAAATTTGTAAAGTCTCAAAGAATTTTTGATTGCTTTGGGAGAGGATACAAGTCTTGTTCTTATTGGGACATTGAATCGGGAGAGAGAACAATACTTTGCCTAAGGATTGAGCAAGATCTTTAATGCATGGTGAAAGAAAGGCAGTGGAGCTCAACAAACTGAACTCACATAGGGTACTTAGTAAAGAACTCTTCTTTGATCATTTTAATGGGCTCGCATGGATTAACATGCAGCACTTGTCCACACAGTATGTTGGTAGACGCAGTGTGAAAAGCCATACGAGTTTCTTTACACATAAACAAAACCTCAAACCGACCGGAACTCGAGTAAAAAATCTTGTGAATAGCAGGTATCCCAAGCCCACTATCAATATTATGAGCTATATCAGGTAAGGCAGAAAGACGACCAATACAGAACAACACAAGAGCACGCTCCGCTCCCAAGGCAGATCTTGTGCACACTTGCCACGCAATGACTCCAAAAAATCACTCTTTATTTCCATGAAAGCAAGTGAATTAATCTGAGACATTTGACTTAGTGCATCCGCTACTACAATATATTGCCCCTTGCAATACCAAAGCTTACAATCATAACCTTGAAGGATCTTCGCCCATTTATCTTTGCGACCCTTCAAGTCTATTTGAGTAGTAAACCATTTTATACTCTCATGGTCAAAAACTACTTCAAACTCGGCACCATATAAATAGTGTCGCCACTTTTGTAAAGCGTGAACTATGGCATAGAGCTCCCTCTCATAGAAATAATAATTTTGTTGAGCTCTATCCAACTTTTTACTTTCAAATGCTATAGGTCTTCCCTCCTAGAGAAGTACAATAGCAGTTGCCTTATCACTAGCATCAATCTCTACCACAAACAGCTTAAGTGGGTCAACGATTGCTAGGATGGGAGCAGTGGCTATAGATACCTTGATCTGTACAAAACTATGTTGTTGGGCGTCTTCCCACAAAAAGGTCTTACCTTTTTCTTTAAGTTGATCCATCATAGGAACATCAATTTTGATGGCATAGAGCTCCCTCTCATAGATATAATAATTCTGTTGAGCTCTATCCAAGTTTTTAGTTTCAAAGGCTACAGGTCTTCCCTCCTAGAGAAGTACCACACCAATTGCTTTATCACTAGCATGAGTCTCTACCACAAATGACTTAAGTGGGTCAACGTTTGCTAGGATGGGAGCTGTTGCTATAGCTACCTTGATCTGTTCAAAACTGCATTGTTGGGTGTCTTCCCAATAAAAGGTCTTATCTTTTTCTTTAAGTTAATCCATCATAGGAACATCGATTCTGGCATAATGTCTTATTGTAAATGATAATGTCATCAAAGAAAACCACAACAAATTTTGCAAGATAGGGACGTAAGACACTATCCATGAGTGTCATGAATGTAGCTGGAGCATTGGTTAAAGAAAAATGCATAACCAAAAATTCAAAATGGCCGAACCGTGTTCTAAAGGTAGTTTTAGAGATATCTTTCAAAAGGATACGCACCTGGTGGTATCATGAACGAAGGTCTATCTTTGTAATATAGTATCTTGCCCCATGGAGTTGATCAAACTACTAACCGGTTTAGTGCCCGATAGGACATCTATGCCATTCTGCACATCATGTGTAGGGGGTAAACCTAGCGGTAAATCACTTGAGAATACATCACTATACACCGTGAGTAAGTGAGTCAGATTTTTCCGTGCAAAAGGAGAAAGTAACTAGAGTTATGATAGGACGGAGAATCTTGTAATTCCTTTAATGTTTATTCTACAACAGTTGCATATATGTTGCTCAATATAATTAGAATTGAGAGTCCTATGCTCTGTATAATTGTTAGCACTTTGCTTTTCATTAAATTCATTGCACTTTGCATACCATAACTAGAATACATAGCAATTTGCTCTTGAGAATTCATAAGACTTGGAGAGAAGTAGTAACACAAAAAGACTTCATCCATTAAATCTACTTTTGTAAAATAGAATGAAGGGCTGAAGTTGGGCAATCAGCAGTCAGAAGAACAACAACCCAGTCACAATGGGAATCACCCGGCAAATCAGTCCCAGCTCAATAGGGAGGCTAAAGGGAAAAGCAAAGCTAAGGATGAGGGACCAGCAGCTGATGAGCAGCATTCCTTACAGCTTATCACCCTTAACAGGCGATTGAGACATTAGTAGGCTCTCATAACCAGACAATATCTGGATGATGATGATCTCCTATCTGATCTAGAACGCCTTCAAAGACTGTATGTATGTCGGGGCCAGGGAAATGGTGGAGCACTGGAAATCAGTGGGAAACAATGTAGAAGAAATCAATCCGGCAAATCAGTCCCAGCTCAATCAGGGAGGCTCAAAGAGGGAAAAGCAAAGCTAAGGATGAGGGACCAGCAGCTGATGAGCAGATTCCTTACAGCTTATCACCCTTAACAGGCGATTGAGACATTAGTAGGCTCTCATAACCAGACAATATCTGGATGATGATGATCTCCTATCTGATCTAGAACGCCTTCAAAGACTGTATGTATGTCGGGGCCAGGGAAATGGTGGAGCACTGGAAATCAGTGGATTTTCATGATCAAGAAAATTGCCGTTTACTTGCGCATCCCAGCACAATCCACCTGCTGGAAAGGGTCCCTGAATGGATAATCACTGCTGAAGAGAGAGTGACCAACCCACATTTGTAAAGACAGTCTACTGCAGATTGTCGCTCTCTCGCTCTTGAATTGCAACTTCTGCTGGGAAACAAACCAACCTACAAATGTATGAAGGATGTTAGGGAACACTTGAAAGAGGTTTTGGAGCAGATGCAAATTGCAAGAGGAGTCTTGGATCAAAGAGTGCGGGCCGTTCTTGAAGATCAGACAGCCACTATTAAAGGACCTCAGACTAGAATGTTAGTTGGAGAACAGGCAACTGCTCTCCGCAAACTATTTCAGCTAGTGAGAATAACTAGAAAAATAATGCAGCAAGAGAACCAGGCTGTTCTCAAATTTTTAGAATTCGTGCCTGATTCTCTAGTTCTCTTGTATGATTTCCCAGCAAGAGAGACATAACTGCCAACATTTTCTCCAGCACTTTACCCTCAACATCCAGAACCAGTCGATCGCCTTACATACTTCAAGATTATTGATGAGCTCCAGAATTGGTATGAGCGATCGATTGTGGAATGGAAAACTTGGCAAACACTGTTCAATGATTCTCTCCAACTCAATGATGTTGCAGAGGATCTGAATGTGTATGGGTCAGTGGAAGATTCAGATCAGGGGCCTGACCAAGATCACCAATCACTTGCTGCAACTTACTGTCGAGTCCTCTAAATTGCAACTTGCTGCAACTTACTGTCGAGTCCTTTAAATTGCCTGAAATGGATATTGCAGCTAAGGCGGTCCTAGCACCACAGTATAGAGAGATGGCTGAGATTCTTTTTGAAGCTCGGGTCAAAACCAATCAGCCTCTTCCAGAGAATAGTGCCATGCATGCGAATAAACTCATGGGTGCCAAAGGTGGCTGCATATTGAAGCAGGCACACAACACTTGTTCTTTTTATCTATATGAAGAACCTCTACAACACAATATTTAGGAGATGAATCTAATGTGAGGCATTGCACCGTGTGCATGGCCTTTTCTTTGCCTTGCATCAGAGGACAATCCTTCTTGCTATGCTGGTTTGAAAGACATTTGAAACACAAATTGTGTTTCTTTGCACGCTCAACATTGGCAGTGCTAAGAGACCCACGTGTAGAATCTCGTGACTGCTTAGGCTTCATAGCCTCTTGAGGGCGTGGAGAGGTAGATTGTCTCTTGTTGCTCTTGGAACGTGTGTGATATCTACCGCACCATTGGCTCTTTTCCAAATTGCTCTTAGCAAAAGTATTCCTAGAGTAGGGAACATTTGCCTTCCTCTCTTGGTCATCATCATATGTTTGGGCATGAGCAATAACTTCTTCCAAAGTTTTTGGATGTTGGGTCTTGACATGAAGACGATAGTCTTTGTCAAGGCCCCTATTGAAACCCCATATCTTTTGGAATTTATGTAGACCTTCTAGTTTTAATATGATTTCTTGATACTTAGAAAGATACTGAGTGAGAGAGAGGCGAGGCATGCGGCATGGATCCCATGCTAACCAATTCTTATCTTCTTCATTGGTTATTTCATTTGGCCCCAAGCCTTTGAGCGGATTGAGTCTATACGAACTTTAATGAACTTCACTTGTTCTCTTTTATATTCCCTGCACTTAAGTGGAAAACTTAAGATGGAAACAATTTTAGAAGGTTAGAGATTACTTTTCTTGACATTACCTCTCGCTTGAAATCATAGTCATCCTCGACTATGGAGTAGGGAAAATAAAGTCATAGCTAGTCCTTTTAATTTGGGTAGATGATCCCTTTTTACCCATCAACATCCTTCCTTAGTGCTTGAGAGATGTAGGTGTCGCAAGCTTGTCTTTACTTAGCCCTTACATCTTCCAAACGAGAATGGCTAAGTCCCCTTGATTCTTAAGAGTCTAAGATACTGCAAGCATGTAATGTATCAAGCCCCACTAATCATCTTCCATAGTGGATTGGCAAAGTCTATTAGGTTCTTGAGAGAAACGTGTCTGCCCCAAATATTATTAATTGTATGCATACAAGTAGGTAGTACCCATTTCAAAAATAAAAACTTTATGAGAATCCAAAAGTGAGCGCGCGTACACTCTCTCATGGAGCAGAACTGTAGTCTAACTCATTCATGCGTGATCGGACTCTCTCTTACTGCATCTGTTCGATACGAGTCTTGCATCACAATATGAGTCGTGCATCAGAGCCTGCTTAGGATGGAGGCATTAATGCTATAAACATAGATTAATGAGGTTGGGAATGCGCAGACCATATTGGCTTGCAAGCACCGGCTGTTGTAATGCCCTTCCTCATGGTACTAACCCTCCACGCTCTCCTTGAGTTCAATTGGGTTTGCGATCAGAGGCAAGTAAAGGAGACAAGGACAGAGAGTACTAGAATCTTGAGTCTCTGTGAGTGATTGGGTTTTATGCACGATTGGACCATGGCAACAAAATAGACGAAAGAGGGCTGAGGGCGGCGGGAGGTTATGACCTCCTTGGTTGTCTTCAACAGGAAGAGATAGGAAGCGGTGGCTGGTGGAGGGGGGAGAGAGATGGAGCTTGGGAGGGAGGGAGGGAGGGGTGGGTTGGGGTTGGGGGGGTTTGGCAGAAGAGCAGTGCCAATAAGCTGGGTAAGAAGGCTGCTGTAAGAAGGCAGCAGCCTTCGATAGCGAAGGGAATCCTCTGACTATTGAGGGGTTTTTTGAAACATCGAGCTAGTAGAGCCAGTAAATGCAAAGAAGAAACTTATCAACATTAAAAGAAAATCATAGAGTCAAAACAAGACAAAATTCTTTAGAAAAAACATTGCTTGTTCGTACTTGGTTCTTACCTTTGACATGAGTCATTGTAAGCATTTACAAAGTTTAAAATATCCTTTAACTAGATGGCTCACATCCACCTTTTATCTTCAAAAAGATATTATTGAAATTTAATAAGATAACCTTACAAATTTGTTACACCCCTTTTACATGTCATAGAATGCTCTCAAGCTGCAAGATCTCTTCTTGACCTTCATTTTTAGGTGAATCTTCAATTACTCAGTCTTTGGGTGTCTTTGTACTTATAAGGTTTTAAAGGCTCCCATGAAAGGTTTTTATGAATGAGCCAAGTGCTAAGTAGCTTCAACTGATAAGCGAATTTACTAATTGGCTTAAGGACATGAAATGGTCCATAATATCTTTTTGATAGCTTAACTTGATATTGTTTATTACTCATTGGGAGTCCTTGTTTCCCCTTTCCTGTTGCATGGCTTAGGTGTGCTTTGGGAAATTGAAGTAATACCCAATCATTCTCTTTGAAGGTCAAGGATCTTATATGCTTATCAGCAGTAGCCTTTTGCTTTTGTTCTACTATGAGGGATATAGCTTCCTTAATCTTGTTAAAAGATTCTTTAAGGTCTCTACTATACTCATCAGCATCAAATAACTTCCCAGCATCTTGACTATATATCAGTGGGGGTTTTGAGTTTCGTTTAATAAATTTGAAGAGATCCATTCCCATAGAAGTATGGAAAGTATTATTGTATGCATACTACACTAAGGGTAAATAATTTTTCCATTAATGATCGCATTGATCTAATTTTGTAACATAGGCTTGGAGTAGATCAATAGTAGTTGAGTTTTGTATTTCACTTTGCTCCCAACTTTGACCGTCAATATCTCAACCTTCCCATATTCAATTAATGATCCGTTAATTCTTGCTGACTCTACAGAGTGATCTTGTCCTGTAGAACGATGGAAAGGCCCAAAATCCCCAAGATGGCATGCCTACCGAGGTAGTTTATCAAAATGCCACACAACTGGCCCCCATCAAATATTCAATTGGCAATAACTTGCCCATCCGAGCTTCGATTGACAATCTGGAAAGACCAGCATGCACCACAAATCGAGAACTTCAATCGTATCTTCTCACATTAACTTTCAATATCCACCTCCATTTACTTTGTATGTCAGGGATCTGCAAAGCATTCCGGCTTTGAACTCCAATATCTTTCATACCGTAGCTTCATTTGAGGAGCCGTTTGGACTGGCTCGTAAGGTACTTTGAATACCACATATCAAAGCACAATCTCAATATTTTGGAAACCTCAACCTACCAACCTAATTGGCCCTTTTTTGTCCAAGCGGCGTATCTGTCGGATTTTGCAAAAAAAGACAATAAGAGAGCTTTCAGTAAGTATAAACATATAACGACATTTATAAAACATTACAAAAAATAAAAAAGAGTAAACCCTAATACTAACCATGCCGCCGCGAGAACTGAGAATGTCCATCAGGGCGTTTAAGCCCTTCCTGCCTGCGTACTCGCGCTCGTACGGTGTGGGATCACGTCCTGTCATCGACCACTGTCAAAACATACAAAGATTTCATTATGTTAGAACTAAAAAACTCATAAACCCTAAACTATCGAACATGCATAAAGAGCAATGTGAAAAGACTTACAAAATCGGCCTCAAATGATGCCCATCCACCGCTCCCCAAGTGGTGCGAGCTCCCTGCCTCTACTCGCGCTCTGGCTGCATCCTTTTGTTGCTTCCACTTGTCGGGATTCTCGCGCGCTGCTTTCTTCGCATTCTTCCAATCTTCTTTGGCCAGCCAATCTGGCCTATTCCACCCATTCTTGATTGCTTTTTGCACTTCGGAACGCTTGCGTTTGCAGTATTCGCGCATTCGAATCTTCATCAGGTCTTCATTGAAGCGCTGATCCCGTGTTGGAACGGGAAACTCATCATGAAGTATGCTGATGACTCTGTTTTTTAAATCACTTGGTACTTCACTCCATTTGTTTAGTATATAGTGTCTAAACAGCTGAGAGCAAAGACCACGCATGCGCGAGATCACCTTCTTGCCGTCATCATCCATGATGATGCCGCCGTTGATGTTGACGGAGTAAGGCAAGCCCTCTGGCCGGTGACGCGTGAACCTGGGTGTCCCGGCAGGGGTCTCTAGCGGCGTGTCGATGGGGGTACGGACGTCAGGTGTCTCCACCGGCGTCTGGGCCCCGAAGCGAGGAGTGTCGAGTGGGGTGGCTCCTGGCGGAGTAGGTAGAGGTGTGTAGCTTCTAGGAACAGTCAGCCGTGCAAAACCTGGCGTAGATGGCGATGCTGTGGATGGTGTGGGGGCGGGCAAAGAAGGGGAGGGTAAAGAGCCTCGTCGAACACGAGGCGGTGTGGAGGCATCGGTGGCAGAATCCCCACAACAACCGCCACCGCCACCACTAGAGCGCCGGTGTCTAGACGAGTGTGACGCTCGTCTCGTCGACGCCGAAGCTTCGGAGCGCGCCGAATGCTCCGAAAGAGAGGGAGATGCAGATGGTGTAGGAACGCGCGATGATGCGCCAGAGCGATGACGCTCCACGTACCACTGTCTCTACTGCGGCGACAAAGAAGAAAGAAACTCCTCATCATCCATACCTGCATTAAACACACGAATATTTAAACTTAATATTGAATGAATAGAGTAGACAATGACGCAAAGACCATTAAATACAATGACGTAATGACGCATATAAATACAATGACGCAATGAATCGAGTGATAAAAGAGGCAAGTCGAAAACTCAGAATTTTCAATCAAAAGATGTGAGCGCGAGTAGAAAAGAGCGTTATACACCATGGAAGCTACTTAGAGAGCCAGAGCTTTTACAGCACGGAGCAAAATTGTTCAAATACAATATTTGTGGCTTTAAGAGATCTCTCTCTCATCCTCGCATAACTCAGCATAACTTCCTATATCTATATAGAGCTCTCCGTTTAAACACATATCCTCTGTTTCATTTTGTAGCTCCTCTGCATGCACCCCATATAGAGTAGTAGCATCTTGATGCTCGTCTGGCACCACCGCAGCGGCTTCTGATTGAGCATCTTCTCTGATCTCCTCCATTGATGTCGTTGTGATTGGTACATGGTAGCCTTCATACGTCCTTGCACTACGAGGGGCTACCTCTATGACGTACCACCAGTTTGATGTAGACTTTGTAGGATGAAATACTACCTGCCAGAGCCACATAACTTACATGAGAGCTTTCAAGCACATAACTTGTAAAAGGGGGATGTTAACTATTTATATACTTACTTGTTCACAATGCTCGGGTAGTACGAAAGTGTCTCTTAGGTCAGTCCATTTCTTAGTAAAATCCACCTCAAGAAAACCAGACTCTCCTCTACGCACAGTAGCGTTTCGACCCTCCATGATTATCTTGAACCATTGCACGTCGAACAAGTCGACAAAAAATCCTTTGTAATCGATCCTCAAAATCTCTTGCAGCATGCCGAAGTAAGTGAGTTCCGCCACCACAGGATCTGCATCAGAGGAACGTCGTCGACTAGACTGTTCAAATTTTGCCATGATTCCACAATCTTGAGTAAAACGCTTTTTGTCGATTCGTTCCACCCTAAAATGTCGACCTTTACACCATGCTGCTGTGTATGACTTATACTACAACGAACAAAGATTATGAGTGGCCGTTCAAACGTTTATAAATAAAGTCACTTGCTAGTCGTACATTGCAAACTTACCTTGGTCGCGCAACCCCGAGAGTACTCCCACTCTTCTTCAGTCACTTCGTCACCGCATTGTTGTGCGCTTTTCAATTGGTTGTGCAACCATCTTAAGCTCATGAAGGTTGGTAGGCTCTCCAGAACCGCTGGATAGTGCATCGGTGGTCGTCTTCCCCGTCTCCACTCGATTCGTGCCCTTTGTCGCTCTTGCTTTGCATCCTCATATTGTGAAATCCACTTTTGCATCACTGGATTGTGAAGCATGCAAAATCGGTTGATTTTAGCCTCTAGATCTTCCGTCATCTTCTTCTCAACACCGAGATTGCACATGACAATCCCAGATATGCGCTCATCATCTATGGTTCGCCATAGCGTGTCCCGGGATTTATCAAATCCGTCTAGCCACTCTCCAATGTACACTAGGGACTCTGATACCAACCAACCTTCTGCCATGCTACCCTCCGGACGTGCCTTTTGACGCACATATCCCTTACGCGTTTTCATGAAACGCTCTAAGAAGAACATCCATCTGGAATGAACTGTGCCAGCTATTTCCACCTCATCAACTATGTGAACAAGAAGATGCACCTGAATGGTTAGTATTGTAGTAGGAAAATGTTTCTCAAACATGCACACAAGCTCCGCAGCATTTAGTTTGGCGAATGGTATGGAGTCTACGTCGATCTCCTTTTGTGAGATCCATTGCACCAGCTTTGCAAGTTTGTAGATTGTGTTACGGATGTCCAGAGACAAACATCCCTCAATGGCAACCGGTAAAATAAACTATAAAGTATGTGCAACAATGATATTAAAGTCCACATTTTATGCAATGATATTAAAGTCCACTATGAACGTACCTGACACATTTTATGCCAATCGTGTGACTTCAAACCGGTAAGCTTTCCTTCTTTAGTAAAACACGTTCGGAGCGAGTGCATTACGCCAGTGGGGGTCCGCAAAGATCGAATGGCCTCTTTTACTTTGCGTTCTTGGGCTCCTGTGAAAATCCATGGTGCTTTAGGAAGTTTTATCGATCCATCAGACGCTGTTTGCGGCCAATATTGCTCCATACGATCCACATTTCTAAGGTCAACTCTGGCTCCCAAAGTATCTTTCTTGCCGGTCAAATGGTCCCATAGTAGATTACCCACATTCTTGAATATGTGCATTGGATCGAGCAAGTGATTGATCACGAGTCGGGGCCAGTATGGTAACTCGTACCATAGAGATAGTCTCTTCATCCCTGGAGGCAATCCGTCATCGCACATCTCCTTCTGCTCTAACCATGCTTGTGCAGACATCCTTGGTGGCTCTCTTCCCAAAAAGCCGTCGCGTAACACATGATTCTCCGGAAGATACGCTTGATGACCTTCGTAGATTTGCTTCTTCAGTGAGGGTGCCCTACGTGCATTCAGTCTAGGTCCACATGTGACACATGCTCTGTATCCGCTTGTTTGAAGCCCTGCATGTATACACATGATAATAGATCAACTATGGGGAAAAACAAGATTTACAGTGTCTGAGTGAGGAGTGTCAATAGATCACCTGAGCATTCTGTTAGCCCGGGATAGTCATGCATGGTCCACATTAGAATACCTCTGATCAAAGCATTCCGTCGTCCTGTGTGTCGGCTCATATCCACCACCTCTATGCCAATCCACAATTGTTGTAGCTCTTCCAATAGTGGACGAAGATACACATCCATATTCCCGACTTTATATCGCCCTGGCACAATCAAGCTTAGCCATAGGTGCCCCTTCTTCGTAGTCAACCACGGGGGAATGTTGTAGTTGACGATGACAACGGGCCATACACTGTAAGATGTTGATCTTTGACCAAATGGATTTACGCCATCCATAGCCAGGCCTAAGCGCAAATTTCGAGCTTCCCTGGCAAAATCCGACCATGTTCCATCTATATGTTTCCAGGCTGCGCAATCTGCAGGAATTCGTAGCACACCATCCGAAGATTTATTCTCCTCATGCCATGATGCTAGGGCGGCCATGGACTTACATTCGAAGAAATGCTTGATGCGAGGAAGCAAAGGAAAATGTCGCAAAACCTTTTGTGGAATTTTTGTCCCGTGGAGATCTACTCGATATCTTTCGGAATCACATTTCGGACACTTCTCCATGTCTGTGTATTCCCCTCTGAAAAGGATGCAGTCATTAGGACAAGCGTGGATAGAATTGTAATCCATCCCCAAGTTTCGCAAAATCTTTCTTGCTTCATCTCGGGAATCTGGCATCACATTGTCAGCTGGTAGAATGTGCTCTTTCAGCAATCTACACAACATAAAAATATGATACAGTCGTGTAAAAATCTATCAGATCATTATACATTTAGAGTTCTATTAAAGTAAAGTAATTGTAATAGATCACCTGAAAAGCGCTGTGACGCTAGTGTCACTCCATCCAAACTTTGCCTGCATGTTGAGAAGAACCAGGAGTGCTTTCAATCTAGACATACGTGCTCCATTATACAATGACGTATCGGCTTCACTTTTCATATCATCATAGATAAGCCTTTCTGAATCCATGATCGTCTCGATCATTTCATCAATCTCGGGCTCAAACATTGCCTCGTTGGGAATGTGCTCTGCATGATCATCCCCCGAGATGTCAGAGGGTAAATCTTGTGGCCTCACATATGCTGCTTGATCAAAGCGCCTGCGAATACGTCTATTGGGTTGCAAGATTGCTGCTTGTTGGCCAGCGTCAGAGTCCGACGAGTTATAATTGGCAACAACTTGATCTATAATAGATGGATCGAACTCGCCAAATTCGCGAACGTGCTGCAAAGAAACACGTCTTGTCCGTCGCACAGCATGCTTGCATTGATTACAAGGACATAAGACCCTCGTTGAGAGATAGGTGTTTCGGTTGGACGGTCCCACATCCTCGTCGCTACTCATAATGAGGATAAAAAACTTATAACCTGGACAACAAATTTAATATTCTATTGGCATTCTTCGTCTTATCTCTCTCTCTCTCTCTCTCTCTCTCTCTCTCTCTCTCTCTCTCTCTCTTTACCTCACATTCTCTAGTCATGTCCAATCCCCGCACACCTCGGTCTAGAGGTGCACGGAGATCAGAACCACCGGGTTATAATCTCGTCTTTATTGGTCAATACCTATATTTGTGGGTACAAGAAATCTACACACCCACGTCTACATGATACTGCATGTAGTGGACAAAATCCCTTTGCCTCTTCTCTAGCTGTAGCACTTCACTTCATCTTAACATCTTTTCACAGTAGATCTTTTCACTGTTCGTCTAACTCTAAACCCTAAACCGTAAGTAATTCTTGCGTGGACTCGATCTAACGTAAATAAGCGTAAATCTAAATAAATGTAAATCTAACTAAAAATAAAGCTAAATCTAATTTAACGTAAGTCTAATGACTAGAGGTTGTTTAGATGGTCATTGTGTCGGGGATGTAGTGACTCTTGTCGCCCTAAAGATCCACCTTCTTCCCTATCTTCTGAAGACATTTCACCAGTACTTTTGGATCGACGGAGCCCACCATGAGTGAAGGCAGCAATACCCTATATTCCATTGAGGGCTTTCTTCACCCGCTTCATGCAGGCATCGCAGTCTATGGAGACCCGCATCTAATCTAATATAACGTAAATCTAAATCTAGCTTAAATAAACGTAAATCTAGTTAAAAATAAACCTAAATCTAATTTAATGTAAGTCTACATATAACCTAATCTTTAACGTCTTTTAAGATAATGATAGCCGTTTTTTCGGCTCTTTGTAATTGCCACAGTGAGTTACCTCACCCTACCAAAATCACCCAAACACTGTGGCTATCCCTACCATTTCACTGTACATAGGCGTGCGTGAGTCACGGGACTTTTCCCATATCTTCTTAAAAACCCTCAGCTAGCTAGTCAATGGGCTAGGTGAGCCAAAAAAAATAAAAAAATAAAGTATATTATGGCCTCTTTGTGTGTAAATATTTCATTGTATATATGGCCTAAATATAGGGATTTTTTTATAATTATTTTGGTATTTTATTTAAATATTTCTACTTAGATGTGTGTTTTATTAAACCTATGTACACCTTCTTTCATCCTCTTACACCATAATTATATATTTTTTTGCCAATATGTACATACTCTAACCTCATATTTTTCCTTTATACAAATCACTCCCACATTTTCACCCTCACCCTCGTGAAAACAAAAAATTGATTTCTACTCATTGGTTACTTTTATTATATTATTTACTTGCATACCTTTTCCTCTTTCACCCAAAATAATTCAAGGAGGGACCATATCATATGATTCCAATATCTTTCCATATCCATAACTTCTCCATATTTTTATTATTATTTTTACTCATTATTCTAACACCATGTGCTCATTGAGCTAAAGTCCATGAATAGTCCATACACTAGTCCTACCATGTATATATTTCTTATTTCACCAATAATCCTCCTCCATGCATGGGTCAAGGGCAACTTGAATGCTTTGTATTATAATATGACAAAGGAGGGGCTCACTCTTGGATGCATTGTACAAATTCAACAAAGGAGGGGACCACTAAAAGACTTTTGCAGGCATAAAAAACAGGCTTTTTGGTGAGAATTTTGGCACCTATTTCCACTCCGAATTTGGAGCGGTGGTCAAAAGAGAAAATGTAGCCCACGCTCTGAATAATCACCCCAAATTGTTTCATGATTTTTAGAGCTACCAGCTGTGAGCTATGATTTTTTTAGTGGACCCCAGTTTTCCCATGCTATGCAGCCACACTCTCTCTTCCACTTTATCATTTTCCTCTTTCACACACACTTCTCCACTTATCATCCCCATCTCTCTCACCACTCCTCTCTGCACACTACTCACCTTCTCCTCAACCTTGAAGAATAAGAGAAACCATGGTGAACTCATACCTCCCACACACAATTCCATTCCAAAATTGACCACCTAGTCTCATTTTTCCTCCTCCAAATTACCCATATCTATCAAAAAACCACAAAATTCAGCCTCTTCTCTTAAAAGATACCATCATGGTGGTTGATTACTCAGCTTCAATTACCTTGTCTCTCAAGGAAGGTCCAGAGTGGAGAAAAAATGTACCGTCAAAGCTAGTGGACCGTCAACAAGCGTCAAAATTGGCCCTACTCAAGACACTTGGAACATCAACCTTGTAAGAAATCCACCTTTTCTTACCTCTTAAGAGTTTTTCTTCCTTATTTGTATCCTACATGGATACTCCCATTGTAAATATTCAATTCCATTTGTAAATTAATACTAACTCTACTAACACTAACCCACTATGAAAAGTCCTATCACCTCCATTTCTCTCCTCTCTCTTTCCCCACCAACTTCTTGATAATTCCAAGCAAAAGAAATTAGATAAATTGCTGAAAATCTAACTCAACCATGGTTAGAGGAGTAACCCTAGCCTTCAAAATTGCTATAAAAGGAGGGTGTAGCTAGCATAAAAGGGGGAGCCATAAGCAAGAGCACTATGCTATAGCTTGAGAAGCCAAGCTCAACCTCTCTAGAAGGAGCTCTTGAGTGGAAGCTCATTGTCTTATGCATGTGCATGTGTTGTAATAGGGGATTAGCAAGGGAAATCTATGCCATTGTAAGAGAGAGAGTGATCATTCAATTGAGAGTAGGAAATCTATCATTTCTCCTACTAGTGTAAGCCCAACATTCGCTGAATCAAGGAGGGTGAATTTGGACTAAGCTTGGATACTTTGTCTCCCTTCCAACGTGAAGTAATGGACAACAATGATGCGTAAGTGTCTTGGTGTTTTTTTTTTGTTAAGTTCTTGATAGCTTGTCTCTGGTGTTGTCATCAATCTAGCCATAAATCCCACATACTGTAAGAGGGCGACAGGGTGGAGAGGACTCCCCTGGCCTTAAGACAGTGATTGGGGTGGCTTTTCTTGTGATGTGTTGTGGTGAAATTTACGCAAGCTATGTTGAACAAGTACTAATCTCACTTTGATTTGTGATGACAGATTTGTAAGAAGGTATTAATGCAACAAGCACCCCCTCCCCCTTTCTCTCTCTTTCTTAAATATATAGTTGTGTTTGCTTGATCATTGCCGATACGTTTCAAAGCAGCCCGAGCACTATCTCTCTCTCTCTCTCTCTCTATCTCTCTCTCTCTCTCGTGTTTTAGTGTGTGAGAGTATTCCATTGGTGTTAGGGTTAGTGTAAATTCCTTGCTTGTTTGTGGGTTGCTATAACGATTCTCCTCTTTTGCGTCCTAGTTCGCTCTTAAACTAGGTGGTGCCCCTTATGTAGTTGGGATTTGGCGGTGGGTTTGTTGTTTTGGTTTGTGTTGTGTTGTGCCCCAGCCCCATTGAGCAGCACGGGAGCCTTGAAGGGTGTCTAGAGGCCACTCTTCTTGTTGCCTGCCCCGGACCGCCTCAAATTGGTGCCCCCACTGAGGACGGCGTGTGTATTTTTGTGTAGAATCAACCTTTAGCATAGTCAAGTAGTTTGCATGAATCACGAAGCTTTGTATGATCCCTTCATTCCCATTGCAAGGCAAAAGGTACACATAATTGTTAGTACTAAGTTGCAATTTCAACGTGTCATTCGTAGAATTTTAGGTCCTCTTAGGTTGGCCGAGATAAACGCTTCAGTAAATCCTTTTATTTTGCCTCTCATTAGGTACGACCTTAGTTTGGACGTCTATATTTTTGTTTTGTTTTAAGCATTAGGACATGCATAGGCCATGGATAATGGCCCAGGAATAGAGGTTTTTCCCTTTCATTTTACTCCACACATTAGAATAAACGTTGCAATTAGTAGAAAGATCCATTTTCAACAACGAATGGTGTTCATGTTTGGTGCCCAAAGAGCAGGAGAAATTCTTGCATCACCAAACCCTGCCATTCTACCTCTCATCAACTACCACACTTCTTTTGATGTACATGTGTTCATTTTATTTTAAAATGAAGTGCAGCCCGGCAAAGTAGTGTGTATGTTTGTTTTTTCTTTGTCCAAGTTGTTACAAGAAACAAAAAAACGATCATTTGTTCTAACTGGGAATGTGTGTGCAGTGAAAGTTCAATCCTTAGAGATCTAGCTCTATTACCAATTGAGTTGCAGGAGCAAGTAGTAAGGCGTCTCCCTCATAACAAGAGGGTGGTGAAGTTAAGACGGAAGGTCCTACGCGTTGATTCCATTTTCCTCTTGTTGTTGGGCACTAAGGAAGACCGCGCATTCATCCAACTAGTGTGTGCCCTAAGATTGGTAAATAGAGTGAAATTTGGCGTTTGGCGAGTGCATTTCACCATTGAGGAAGACTCTTCAGGAAACTTGCGGCCAGAGTTCATGCTTCATAGACTCACATTTGGTGAATTTTTCCCTCATTTGCATCTTATTAATAGTCTTCCTTTCGCTTTCAACAAAGGAGATAGGGAGCTATTCAGAGCTTGTCTTAATAAAGAGAGCATAGAGAAGATTGCAAATTTGTATAAATTCTCATCCTTCTCTACTTTCTATGACACTTTGTTCATAGAGACATTGTAAATCTCTTTATGCTTTTGAATGATTTAACCATAATCCTAAGGAGTTTTTGTCCAGGAATTTTGTAGCACAAGTGGAGTCTTTAAATCTTGCAAACTTGATTGGACTTGATGAGGATGTTCTTTATGAAATTGTGAGAAGGTTGCCTCACTCCGACTGTGTGGAACTCGAAGGAAAGGAGCTCCTAGTCAATTGCTACTTTCTCACGGCCTTCGACGAGCATGAAGATCTAGTTTTTATACAAACCGCTTGTGCATTGGGAATTGTAGAGCAAGTGCAATTTATCACTTGGGACGTGGTTGCTCTTTTGGATCCAGAAAATGAAGTTCTAGAGATTTCTGTTTATCGCCTTAGCTTTGAAGAATTTCAACCCTTCTTAGAGCTCATCAATAGTCTACCCTTTTGTTTTGATCAAACAAATCGAGACCTTATTGAAGCTTGGATAGCTGAAGAAGAAAACCTAGAGTGGTATTTTCTCACTTCTTCATTTGCAGGCGAGTGGTTCTAGATCTCTATTGTATCCCTTATTGTAACTCGTATTGTAATCTTTCATAATAATGGAGAGCCAACGCCAAATGTCTGGATATCCTCTTTTCTTTGGAGAGCCTGGAGAGGATGCAGAATTATTTTTAGCAAATTTCAAGATGTCTTGCCGTATCAAGAGGATAGTAACCGATCAAGAACGTGTAGAAATGTTTGAGGTGGTCCTTAGGAAAGATGCTAGTACTTGGTTTGACTCTTTGCCTGAGGAAGTTAAGGGGAATTACACAAAAGTTTTGAATCGTTTTAAGAGATACTTCTTTGATCCCCAAAACACTCAAAAACTATGGCAAGACATTGTTTCTCATAAGCAAAAAGACTTAGATGACTACTACTTGTACAAGCAAGAGTTTCTACGTCTTTGGGCTCTATGGATACGAAATGTTGCTAACCCTGGTGATGGTGTAGAATTTTTAAAGAAGGAGAGGTTCATAGCCGGACTCTTTCCTGACCTTAAGGTAAAAGTTGAGGCGGGTGCACCTGCTACTTTTGATGCAGCTGAAACTAGGGCTGCTGAGAAGTATAGGAAACTCAAGTGCTTAAGGGGAGAGGTTCCAATAGAAGGTCTTAGACCCAAAGGTAAGTCACAAGCATCAACATCGAGGGAGCTTCCTGAGGTAACGGCGGAAGTAATTGAGAAGTTAAACGAATCTTTAAGCAGCCTGTCAATTCACCTTGCACAAGCTGTAGGTCCAAAGGGACAAGCAAAGAAGTCTGAAGAGCGAGATCCACGACCTAGGAGAGTCTTGCAATGTTGGAATTGCGGAGAGTCTGGACATGGGATGTATAATTGTCCTTGGCCCCGTGGGGAGCCAGGGAGGCCTAGCTTGAATTACCCAGTGATGAATGCAGGTGAAGGAACTGGTCAACAACCAAGGCTTCTACAAAGGCCAAATGGACCAAGACCACCTCCACAAGGGGTAGAAGGAGTTCCACCTTTGCCAGATCCAAATGTGCATGTGGTAGAGGTGACAAATTCAAATGAGGTTGACATGGAAGCCAATGGAATTAAGCGTGGCCGAGGAAAAGGTAAAGGGAAAGAAGGAGTCACATCACAGAGTGACCATGGACAAGGCAAGAAGGCAAAGGAAACCAAGGAAACCAAGAGGACTCGACATCGTATCAACCCCCAAGACTTCCCTCTTGGACATGGTATGGCTCCGTACAACTTGTTGGAAGACATGAGAGGTAAGGGTCCTGATATTTCATGGCCTCAATTTCTTGCATTATGTCCACAAGTTAGGAGGGATTTAACAAGGGCAGTTAGCACTAGGAGAAAGGTAAAAGAGAGTGTGCCTGTTGTAAAAATTGCACAAGCTGAAATGAATGAGGACATTACACCGGTGCTAGACTGTTACATCAAAGGGAGATTGGTTAGGAAAGGTCTAGTGGATGGGGGTGCACAAATTTGCATCATGACAGAGGGACTCATGCAAAAACTAGGCATGCACATCCATGAGACACCTGAAATTAGGGTCAAGATGGCAAACAATAGCAAGGCTAGGTGCGTAGGCATTTGTAAAAATGTTTTTGTGGAGGCCTTTGGCATTAAGAAGGCAGTGGATTTCTATGTCATGTCTACCAAGGGAAATGGTTACCCATTTATCCTAGGAAGACCATGGCTAATGAAAATGCGAGCTTTGCAGGATTGGGAGAGTGGAAAGCTAATTTGCAGGAATGACAATCACAAGAAGGTTGTCTTTGACATGAAGGAGCAACGCCAAGAGGAGCTCCATGAAGAATCATCTCAAAGTGAGACGGAAGAAGGTTGGACCGATAGCATTTCAGAAGAAGAAAGTAGCGGCAGCATTACTGAAGAGGAGTCTTCCATCGAAGTCATGGGGGTAAGGTTTAAGCCAAGCAACCAAGAGACCTCTTGTCAAGGCTTGGAGGAGGTAGGTTCTCAAGAGAACGAAGGTGATCAAGATGAAGGGATGCTGGAAGGTATGCTATCAACAACACTTACAAAGGATGAAAGAGAGGAGTTCAAATGTGTGCTAAGGAAGTTTCCTAGGCTTTTTGCTAAAGACTACACCGATGTGCGTGGAGTAGATGCTGTTCAACACAAAATTGAGTTGAACCCAGAGGCCACACCTAAGGCTCAGAAGCTACGAAGGCTAGGAGTCATCAAGGAGCAGGCTTTACTCAAGGAGGTAAGAAAGCTTCTAGCAGCAGGGTTCATTTATCCAGTGGAGAATTCAGAGTGGGTCTCTCCTGTTGTTGTCACTCCTAAGAAGAACGGCAAGTGGAGGGTGTGTGTGGATTACCGTCCCCTCAATGAGGCAACAAAGAGAGATCACTTTCCCCTCCCATTCCAGGATGAGATACTAAATGAGGTAGCTGGTCATGAGAAGTACACTGTGTGCGATGGTTACTCAGGTTACTTTCAAATAGGGATTGCACTGGAGGATCAATTGAAAACAACCTTTATCACTCCTTGGGGTTGTTATGCTTTTAGAGTCATGCCATTTGGTCTGACAAATGCTCCTGCAACATTCCAACGTTTCATGAATATGGTGTTTCAAGCATTCTTTGGAAAGTCAATTAGGGTGTTCATTGATGATTTCTGTATTTATAGCTCAAAATCATTGCATCTACAAAGGGTAGAAGAAGGTTTAAAGAAGCTCTACGACATGGGAGGTCAACTCAACCCCGACAAGTGCCATATAGGTGAGGATGAAGTAATCTTGCTTGGTCATAAAGTTTCTTACAAAGGCATTGAAGTGGATCCTTCGAAGGCAAAGGCTCTTATTGAGCTACCATCACCCAAGAGTCTTAAGGAGGTCATCTCATTTATTCAAAAGGTGAAGTATATGTCACGCTTCATTCACTTAGCCTCGGAGTTACTTCACCCTTTGCAAAAGTTGACACAACAAGTAGAATTTGCATGGTCTGATGAGCTTGAAGAGTACTTTTGTAACATTAAAGTCATTTTGTCAGAGCTACCAACACTCATGCCTCCTTGTTGGGAGTACACATTCTTTGTTAGCTCTAGTGCTGGGAAAGAAACAATTGGTGCTATGTTGCTACAACAAGATCCCCACAGTACAAGGATGCGACCCATCTACTTTGCTAGTAGGGTCATGAATGCTTTGGAGAGAGACTACACAGAAGCAGAACTCATGATGCTTTCTCTCATGTTTGCGGTGAGAAAGTTTAGATCCTACCTACTACCAAAACCTTTTGTAATTCTCACTGCAGAAAATTTGTTCCCTTGGGTGTCATCTCAAATGAATCTTAGTACTAGGATCTCAAAGTGGATTATGGAGTTGCAAGAGTTTCAATACTCTTTCAAGGTAGAAGATAGTGTGCGTGCACAATTGGCAGGGATTCTCACTTATAGGGTGCACGAAAAGGAGATTAAGGTGCCTGAAGTAAAGACCCTACCATTGCCACCACCAAAAAGTATTCCTAATGCTTTTACTTTGTTCTTTGATGGAGCTTTTCGTCGAGCCACAGGAAAAGCAGGGGGAGGGCTAGTGTTGCTCAACCCAAGTGGAGAGGTGGTCATGAAAGAGAAGTTCAATCTACCAAGTTCAGCTAGCAACAATGAAGCAGAATATGACACTCTACTTCATGGTTTGAAGATGTGCATTGGCCAAGGGATACAACGCCTCATGGTAAAGGGAGATGCACTTCTCATTGTTAAACAGATTTTAGGCATTTGGGCATGCAAGAATGAGAGCTTACGGACAAAAGTTCATGCCATTCGTAGATTGTTTAATCAATTTGAAGAAGTGCAACTATATCATATTCCTAGGAAACAGAATGAAGATGCTGATTTACTTGCACAACAAGCCGTTGCATGTGTAAAGAAAGAAGTGCAGGTCATCATGGTGGCGGCTGCTGTGAAGCAACCGAGGTACCAGGGATTGGAGTCATTGGCTCCCATCATTGGCTACATTTTGGAGGGTGAGTTTCCACCAGACTTCACAAAAGCTCAGAAGAGGAGACTCATGAAGAAGGCAAGCGTATATCTCTTCCTAGAAGGCTCCCTCTATCAAAGAGGGAAGGATCAAGTGTGCAGAAGAGTACCAACTATCAAGGAAATTCCAGCCATTCTAAAAGGTTTGCATGAAGAGGCATGTGGTGGTCATTTTGCCCAAGAATTAACTGTGAAGAAGATTTTGCTTTCGGGGTATGTTTGGCCAAGTTTGCATGTGGATGTTCAACATTGGTATAAAAGCTGTCACACTTGTCAGATAAATGGAAATAGAAGGTTGGTGCATGGCCCGAGGCAAATAGTGCTTGCAAATGGACCCTTTGAAAAGTGGGGCATTGATGCTATGGGTCCTCTGCCTAGGACAAAAAATGGTAAACTCTACATTCTAGTGGCTGTAGACTATATGACTAGGTGGGTGGAAGCACAAAGTGTGGCAAAGGTAAATGAGAAGACAGTGAGCAAATTCGTCTACACTCACATTTGTTGTAGATTTGGCACACCTTTGGAGATTGTTTCTGATAATGGTCCAGGGTTTAGAAAAGGATTGCTCACAGAAGTTTGTGAAGAGCTTCACATTCTACATCGTCATAGCACACCATACTACCCACAGTCAAATGGTTTGGTGGAGAAGGCTAATGGTGTCATTGCAGGAATCATTAGAAAGATGGTGCAAAACAAGACAAAATTATGGGATGACTTCTTGGATGGTGCCTTGTGGGCATATCGAACCACATATAGGGAAGCCACGGAGTTCACACCATTTCACTTGGTCTATGGTCAAGAGGCTTTGCAGCCTATCGAGCTCAACATTCCAACAATGCGACTTCATGGCAAAGGAGCACAAGATGATCAAGAGGTATGGATGGATCGACTTCTTACGTTAGTGGAGCTTGAGTGGAAAAGAGAAGCAGCATATGAGTGCTACAAGAGGAAAGCCACACAAGCAAAAGAAACGCACGATAAGAAACTCAAGGACAAAGGCATCAAGGAAGGAGAGCTTGTGCTAAGGTATGACAATCGACTTGACAATCGTTTTGATGCCAAGTTTGAAACAAGATGGCAAGGGCCATACATAGTCAAGAAGGATTTCAATTCAAGTTACTATCAGCTTATGGACTTGAGTGGTAAAGAGCACTCCAGGAAAGTAAACGGGTATCGCTTGAAGCCCTATTTGAGTCGCCTTCTACCAAAGGATCTACCAAAGATCTGTCCAAAGGCCGCTGTTTTATGTAAGTATTGTTACATGAAGCATGAGTGTAACTCCAGCCAAAATTCTGAGGGGCCAAACAATGAAGATCTCGTCAAGGACTCTGAAGCACTCTCTTTGGAAAAGATGCTCTATGATGGTACATGAATATACCATCATCCAGGGGGAGGGCTAATGATAGCCGTTTTTTCGGCTCTTTGTAATTGCCACAGTGAGTTACCTCACCCTACCAAAATCACCCAAACACTGTGGCTATCCCTACCATTTCACTGTACATAGGCGTGCGTGAGTCACGGGACTTTTCCCATATCTTCATAAAAACCCTCAGCTAGCTAGTCAATGGGCTAGGTGAGCCAAAAAAAATAAAAAAATAAAGTATATTATGGCCTCTTTGTGTGTAAATATTTCATTGTATATATGGCCTAAATATAGGGATTTTTTTATAATTATTTTGGTATTTTATTTAAATATTTCTACTTAGATGTGTGTTTTATTAAACCTATGTACACCTTCTTTCATCCTCTTACACCATAATTATATATTTTTTTGCCAATATGTACATACTCTAACCTCATATTTTTCCTTTATACAAATCACTCCCACATTTTCACCCTCACCCTCGTGAAAACAAAAAATTGATTTCTACTCATTGGTTACTTTTATTATATTATTTACTTGCATACCTTTTCCTCTTTCACCCAAAATAATTCAAGGAGGGACCATATCATATGATTCCAATATCTTTCCATATCCATAACTTCTCCATATTTTTATTATTATTTTTACTCATTATTCTAACACCATGTGCTCATTGAGCTAAAGTCCATGAATAGTCCATACACTAGTCCTACCATGTATATATTTCTTATTTCACCAATAATCCTCCTCCATGCATGGGTCAAGGGCAACTTGAATGCTTTGTATTATAATATGACAAAGGAGGGGCTCACTCTTGGATGCATTGTACAAATTCAACAAAGGAGGGGACCACTAAAAGACTTTTGCAGGCATAAAAAACAGGCTTTTTGGTGAGAATTTTGGCACCTATTTCCACTCCGAATTTGGAGCGGTGGTCAAAAGAGAAAATGTAGCCCACGCTCTGAATAATCACCCCAAATTGTTTCATGATTTTTAGAGCTACCAGCTGTGAGCTATGATTTTTTTAGTGGACCCCAGTTTTCCCATGCTATGCAGCCACACTCTCTCTTCCACTTTATCATTTTCCTCTTTCACACACACTTCTCCACTTATCATCCCCATCTCTCTCACCACTCCTCTCTGCACACTACTCACCTTCTCCTCAACCTTGAAGAATAAGAGAAACCATGGTGAACTCATACCTCCCACACACAATTCCATTCCAAAATTGACCACCTAGTCTCATTTTTCCTCCTCCAAATTACCCATATCTATCAAAAAACCACAAAATTCAGCCTCTTCTCTTAAAAGATACCATCATGGTGGTTGATTACTCAGCTTCAATTACCTTGTCTCTCAAGGAAGGTCCAGAGTGGAGAAAAAATGTACCGTCAAAGCTAGTGGACCGTCAACAAGCGTCAAAATTGGCCCTACTCAAGACACTTGGAACATCAACCTTGTAAGAAATCCACCTTTTCTTACCTCTTAAGAGTTTTTCTTCCTTATTTGTATCCTACATGGATACTCCCATTGTAAATATTCAATTCCATTTGTAAATTAATACTAACTCTACTAACACTAACCCACTATGAAAAGTCCTATCACCTCCATTTCTCTCCTCTCTCTTTCCCCACCAACTTCTTGATAATTCCAAGCAAAAGAAATTAGATAAATTGCTGAAAATCTAACTCAACCATGGTTAGAGGAGTAACCCTAGCCTTCAAAATTGCTATAAAAGGAGGGTGTAGCTAGCATAAAAGGGGGGAGCCATAAGCAAGAGCACTATGCTATAGCTTGAGAAGCCAAGCTCAACCTCTCTAGAAGGAGCTCTTGAGTGGAAGCTCATTGTCTTATGCATGTGCATGTGTTGTAATAGGGGATTAGCAAGGGAAATCTATGCCATTGTAAGAGAGAGAGTGATCATTCAATTGAGAGTAGGAAATCTATCATTTCTCCTACTAGTGTAAGCCCAACATTCGCTGAATCAAGGAGGGTGAATTTGGACTAAGCTTGGATACTTTGTCTCCCTTCCAACGTGAAGTAATGGACAACAATGATGCGTAAGTGTCTTGGTGTTTTTTTTTGTTAAGTTCTTGATAGCTTGTCTCTGGTGTTGTCATCAATCTAGCCATAAATCCCACATACTGTAAGAGGGCGACAGGGTGGAGAGGACTCCCCTGGCCTTAAGACAGTGATTGGGGTGGCTTTTCTTGTGATGTGTTGTGGTGAAATTTACGCAAGCTATGTTGAACAAGTACTAATCTCACTTTGATTTGTGATGACAGATTTGTAAGAAGGTATTAATGCAACAAGCACCCCCTCCCCCTTTCTCTCTCTTTCTTAAATATATAGTTGTGTTTGCTTGATCATTGCCGATACGTTTCAAAGCAGCCCGAGCACTATCTCTCTCTCTCTCTCTCTCTCTCTATCTCTCTCTCTCTCTCTCGTGTTTTAGTGTGTGAGAGTATTCCATTGGTGTTAGGGTTAGTGTAAATTCCTTGCTTGTTTGTGGGTTGCTATAACGATTCTCCTCTTTTGCGTCCTAGTTCGCTCTTAAACTAGGTGGTGCCCCTTGTGTAGTTGGGATTTGGCGGTGGGTTTGTTGTTTTGGTTTGTGTTGTGTTGTGCCCCAGCCCCATTGAGCAGCACGGGAGCCTTGAAGGGTGTCTAGAGGCCACTCTTCTTGTTGCCTGCCCCGGACCGCCTCAATAGTTTCCTACGACGTTATAACTCTCTTCTTCCTGTGTGTGTGCGCGTGTGTGGATGTGTGTGCCAATAAAAAGAGATAAATGGTATAACCTTTCTATCACCCATGCCAAGTATGATGGATTGATTATGCCATTTCCCTCTTGAATAATAGGTCTTCAGTTCAACTCCTCGTCGGCTAGATCTTTAGGTCTTTTAATTTTAATTAGTTTCCTACGACGTTCCCTTAGTTTCTCTTTCTTTCTCTCTCAATGTGTGTGCGTTTTTTTGGATCGTATGCATGTTTTCTTTCTCTTTTCCTCTTTCAATGTGTGCGTTTTTTGTTTATGCATGTTCTCTCTCTCTTTTCCTCTCTCAATGCGTGCGTTTTTTGTTTATGCATGCTCTCTCTCTCTTTTTCTCTCTCAATGTGTGTGTGCATTCTTTGTTTATGTATGTGTGTGCGTTTTTGTTTTTGTTTGTACTCTCTCTCTCTCTCTCTCTCTCTCTCAAAAACACTATGTGTGTGTGTGAGAGAGAGAGAGAGGGAGAGAGAAAGAGGGGAAGGGAACATGAGAATGAGGAGAGGGAAGGAGCATACCTGGCTCTCCTTCCTCTCCTCGTGTGTGTGTGTGTGTGTGTGTGTGTGTGTGTGGAGAAGAAAAGAGAGAGAGAGAGAGAGAGTGAGGGAGAGCGTTACCTGCTCTTTGCTTGAGGGCGCTGAAAAACTCAGATCTGAGATCTGAGTTTTTGGGCGCGCTCGGTTATTTTTTTTACCCCAGCTGGCGTCGCTATGAGCGTCGCTATAAGCGTCGCTATAAGCGTCGCAAATTTACAAATAAATTTGCGACGCTTATAGCGACGCTCATAGCGACGCCGGGAATTTTTTTTTTGAGCGTCGCTGTGTGAGCGTCGCTAATATGAAGAGCCTTTTGTAGTGAATGTAACCCTTTTACAATGGCCTTATGGAGTTCCAAAAAAACAATGTGAAAGTTCATTATGGTCTACATAAAGCTATGTGAGAGAAAACAAACAAAATTTAAATAACATTTAAGGTAAGTCTCAATCAAACCATTTTTTAATGTTCTTCTAGTCGATATTTGCTACTTGCAAATGGCTTATATATTATAAAAGAGCCCCAATAATAAAGTAAATGGTGTACATTGCACATTAGTATTTTGAAACAAATTAAAACAAAAAAGAAGTAAAATAGAAAGACATATTAAAAATTAAAACAAAAGAATATTTTAATGCTTTCAAATAAGCATAGAAAATAATTATACAATTTAGTGAAGTGATTTTTTTTTTTGAAATCCTTAAATGAGAACCGTTTATCAATACCTCAGTGTTTGAGAAAGATGTGTCTGAACTTAAGCTTAAGCCAATTGAAAATCAAGATTAGCCGGTTGCAAAGGTTGGTGAAGGATTGTATCCATGATAGAATACTAGAATACCTATGGTGCATGTTTTGTAGCATTTATATGATTGATTATCCTTTCTACAAAAAACAAATCTTATATTTTCTCCCCATTTGATGTGGGTGTATGATGATAAACTTTATGTGCCTGTTTCCTACCATTGACTATGAATACTCAAGAAAACTCGCGGTCATGGACTATTAGGTTCCATAGATTTTGAACACCCCATTTATTTGTGAGTTTGTAAAAATTCTCATGATGTAGGGTGATAAGCTGAACATGATGCCATGTGATAAAATAATGCATGTGATATAGCATTTTCATTGTGTATCTTCCTTTAGTAAGCACATGCTATGTACATACAAGGGAAGTTGCATAATGTTGAATGGGAGCTAGTGGACTGTTGCATATGCCCAAAGGTGTGGTGTCTAAGGTGTTTCTTAGGCTGAAGTGACAATTGAGGTGTATGAATATAGGGAGGTTGATTACTAGAGAATTTTCTAGGTTTAATTCATTTTTCTCCTACTCCTTTCTCTAAATAACACTTTGGGCTCTTGTCTTGCACATCTACATGTTGTGGTGCCAAGAATTAATGGATATTAAGCATGTTCATAGATAATTCTGGATAGCCTTGGATTTTTTTGTTTGAAGCTATGATGGATACGATATGCTAAATTTCTTGCAATGTTCACTCTATGGTAGATTTGGAGTCGTTATGTGTAGAAGGTGTTGTTTACATATGTGTTGAAGGTGTTGTTTACATATGCATGAAAATTGAGAGAGATATGTTGCACAAGATTTTGTTACTAGGGTAAAGGCTCATGTGATCGATTCTCGGAAACACACCAATTACACTAGCCGTATCTCTTAATCATAATACAAAAAAAGAATAAGGGAGTACCCATACTTAGAGCTACACTACTCACTTTTTTTGTTCTCTAGCTCTCTCTCTCTCTCTCTCTCTCTCTCTCTCTATGAAATTGAACATTTCCCTTTACAAGAAGGTAGTTTAGACAAAACTTACACCAAAGAAAGAACTCCCATAAGGTACTCACTTTACAACAACAAAGAACACATTTTGGCACCCAAGTGTAGACATTGTATTATTTATCTCAGAAGACTGCGCGCCTGGGGAGTTTTAGGAGCAGGAGGGGGAGCATTTGGTTGAGAGGCAGCCACAACAGTTACAACAGTTGGGGGGTCACAAGGGGTTTTCCAAAGATTTTATTTCTCGGGACCAGATTCTTGCTACCTCGGTAAGATGGTATGAGTTCAACTGAACCATCCTTTAGTGTAGAACAATTCTTGGAGAAGTGCCCTAACTTCCTACTGTGGAAGCAGGAGCCAGCCAAATTTCCCCATTTCAAATACAATACCACTTTGCCCACATCCTCCATTTCAATTTCCAATGTTGAGGGGAACACTTTATCAGATTCCCAAAGCACACAGGCTTTGTTCCTATTGGGGCAATCGATGGTAGGGCTAAAGACAACTTTCCCTAGGGAGGACACTGTTTCAGAAATACAGGGCCAGAGGTAAGAGGGAAGGTCAACTAGCTCTACCCAGACATGGCATTTGCTCATGAGTTCTTCTTTAATTTTCCTTATTGGTTGCCATTGAAGAACATGCACTACTTGTTCACACAGGATAACAGTAGAAGATGTCAAAAAGTATTTTTGATCATCCTCCTCGAAGAATAGTACCTCAAATAAACCAGAACCAAAGTAAAATATTTTATCGACCACAATACGATGAAATCCATGGTCAATGAATCTAGCAACCTACCTATTGCTGGGAAGTTTCCCTGTAAAGTACAACACAACAGCTCTCCTCTGAAACACATAAACATGATTCCATAAAGTAGTAGATTTGAAGACCACCTTATCTTGCCCTTGGACAGTAGGGTCCACTGTCAAGGAATCCTTTAATGTATCAGACATAGACAGAGAATCAAACAGTAAAGCTTCACCCCTCAAAATAGACGATGTGGCTTCAACATTAGGGTTAAGCTTAAATGCCTTTGGTAGAGACATGTTTTATTGCTCAAGAAGGGACGTGAGATGTAGACGATGTGAGCTCTATCATCCTAGCAGGTTGCATGTAGGGGCGCGACGTATCACCAGCAGCAGGAGCTTGGGTGCAGGGAGAAAGAGAGGCCATTTCTCAGTGCAAACAGGATGCCTCTCGAGCAGGGCATGTCATCTCTCCTACTCTCTCCTCTCTCTCTCCCTCTCTCTCTCTCTCTCTCTCTCTCTCTCTCTCTCCCCCTCTATCCCTATCTCTCTATCTCTCTCTTTGCCTCTATCTTCTCTCTCTCTCTCTCATCACACTAACACACCCTTGAAGTGGTATGAGAGCCACATCAATGGCAGGGTGGCAGTGAGAGCTTGAGACGATAGCTTGCTTGCTCTTGGCGGTGGAGAGATCAAGAAAGCTTAAAATCTTTGTGAGAACAAATTGAGAGCTTATGAGCTCATGGAAGAGTGATTTATGCTCTTGTGGAAGCTCAGAAGAGAGTGTGTAGGGGAAGGTGCCCTAATATCTATGTGTGCACAATATAACTATTTGCCAAATTAATTTTCTTCTTGTAGATTGTAGATCTGAAAATTTTGTCCTCTATTTTTTCCTATTTCAACATGATCTAAACTTCATCATAGAAAATTTTTGCCAATTCCTCACCGTTTTTCTAATATTCACATCCATGTTTTCTATTTCACATAGTGTGCAAGGATGATGCATTTTTGAAAGAACGATTGGTGCTCAAAGTTGGGTGCATAAATATTGAGATTGATGATGCAATTTAAGCTTTTGCAAAGGTTAAGGTTTGAGAATTTTTGGTAGATTTGGGTAAAGAAGAAGCGGGTATGTTTGTAGATTGTATCATTTGAAACTGTAACATGGACTCTCAAATGGCCTACCCTCTGTATTTCCTTGACATCCCACACATTACGTGGAAAATAGCCAAAATCTACTAGTGTGCTTGCATACACACATATCCTTGTATTTCATCTTTACATTACCAAAAGACAAAGTATGATAGAGGGAAGCAAACTCGATTGCTTTAGCCATTATCCATACCTAATTCCCATGGTAGAGTATATCCGTGTATTTCATCTTTACATTACCAAGGTCTATTAATTAGAATAGAAGAATACGGGAAATAGTAGACAGGCTCAGTAAACAAGGGAATTTCATACCGGTCAAAAGTTGTATTAAAGCCCAACATACGGCAACCCTCTTCATATAAAAGATCTTTAAGTATCATGGCTTACTAACATCCATAGTATTGGAGAACCGATAGAGATCCAAGAATGACCACTAACTTTTAAAAATGTCTCTTAAGCTTTGAGAATATGGATACTAAGTTGAACCTCTCCTCGGCCTATCACCTCCAAACGGATAGCCAAAGTGAAATACAAAACTCAACTATTATTGATCTACTCAAAGCCTATGTTATGGAATTAGATGAGAGCGATCAATGGGAAAAGTATTTACCCTTAGTGTAGTATGCATACAATAATACAGTCCATATAATGTACTTCTATGGGAAAGGATCTCTTCAAAATTATTGAAGGAAGACCAAAACTTCCACTGATAGTCAAGACAGTTGTGGGAAGTTCTTTGATGCTGATGAGTATAGTAGAGACCTTAAAGAATATTTTAACAAGATTAAGGAACATATATCCCTCATAGTACAACAAAAGCAAAAGGCTACTACTGATAAAAATAGAAGATCATTGGCCTTCAAAGAGAATGATTCATGGGTATTACTTCTGTTTCCCAAAGCACACGTAAGCCATACAACATGCAAGGGGAAAGAAGGACTCCCAATAAGTAAGAATTTTTTTAAAGTTAAGCTATCAAAAAGATATTATGGCCCATTTCATGTCCTTAAGACAATTAGTAAATTGGCTTATCAGTTAAAGCTACTTTAGCACTTGGCTCATTCATAAAGCCTTTCATGGGAGCCTTTAAAACCTTATAGAGACAAGCCATCCAAAGACCAAGTAATTGAAGGTTCACCTGAATTTGAAGGTCAAGAAGAAATCTTGCAGCTTGGGAGCATCCTATGACATGCAAAAAGGGTTTAACAAAGTGGTAAGGCTATTTAAAGGCATCTTATGAAATTTCAAACTTATTTTTTTGAAGATGTAAGGTGGATGCGAGGCATCTAGTTAAAGGATATTCTAAACCTTGTAAATGCTTACAATGACTCATGTCAAAGGTAAGAACCAAGTATGAACAACCATGTTTCCTAAAGAAATTTGTCTTGTTTTGACACCATGCTTTCTTTCTATGAAAGCTTCTGCTCCCATAAGTTTTTAGTTATGATTGCTCCACGTACCTAATAAGGACAAGCCACCCTAAGACCGAGATTCACTTGTATTTGAAGGTCAAGAAGAGATCTTGCAGCTTGAGAGCATTCTATGACATGTAAAAAGGGTTTAACAAAGTGGTAAGGTTATCTTATTAAATTTCAATATTATCTTTTTGAAGATAAAAGGTGGAATATGGGAGGCATCCAGCTAAAGGATATTTTAAACTTTGTAAATGCTTACAATGACTCATGTCAAAGGTAAGAACAAAGTACGAACAAGCAATGTGTTCCCTAAATAATTTTTTCTTGTTTTGACTCTATGATTTCTTTTTGATGTTGATAAGTTTTTTCTAATTGTATGCATACAATTAATCAGTCTTGGGGCATATACATTTCTCTCAAGAACCCAATAGACTTTGCCAATCCACTATGGAAGACGATTAGTGGGCCTCAATACATTACATGCTTTCAGTAGGTTAGACTCTTAAGCATCAAGTGGATTTACCCATTATAGTTTGGAAGATGTAAGGGCTAAGTAAAGACATGCTTGCAGCAACTAAGTCTTTCAAACACTAAGGAAGGACGTTGATGGGTAAGAAGGGATCATCTACCTAAATTAAAAGGACTAGCTATGCCTTTATTTTCCCTACTCCGTAGTCGAGGATGACTATGACTTTAAGAGAGAGGTAATGTCATGAAAAGTAATCTCTAACCTTTAAAAGAGAACAAGTGAAGTTGATTAAAGTGCGTATAGACTCAATTCGCTCAAAGGCTTGGGGCCAAATGAAAGAAGTCTATGAAAGAGCATAGATCAAGAAAGGATAAATCTATCCTGAGAAATCTTGACCAAAGATACAAGTCAAGGGAGTTAATTATAGCAATTATAGGAGTCTAAAAATAGAAATTAACTATGTAAATTTTAAGCTGTCAAATTTACTCATTAGAATTTAAGTATGAAGATTCGAAAGCCTTAGGGTAAAATTAAATCTTACCAAAGTCAGTCTAAATTTAGCAAGTTTTGGGATCTATTTTATTAGACATCCAAAGGATTGAACAAAGGTTTTTCAACGAGAGGTTAATCTATAAGGTTTTAAAGGCTCCCATGAAAGGGTTTATGAATGAGCCAAGTGCTAAGTAGCTGTAATTGATAATTCAATTCACTAATTGGTGTAAGGACATGAAATGGACCATAATGTCATTAATTTTGATAGCTTAACATAATATTGTTGATTAATAATTGGGAGTCTAAATGCCCTCGATCAACTTTTTTCACTAGACTGGTTGGAGGGCTACATAAAAATATTTGTGAAAAACAAGCAATCCAGTGTACGACACGCAACGGCCAACCAAGTTAGAGATCCAGAGAAGAGGTATCGCGATGGTAACATGGTAGATGCGGAGTGGGCAATGCAAAAGAGCTATAAGACTACAACAGGCTTGTCCTACAGACAACAACGCAAAGCTTGGGCCAAACAAACTCCACGCACTATGGCTCGGGAGGCAAAGCAGCTTGGAAGGACAATTGTATAAGATTAGAACACTTACAACGTAAATCGGTGCATACAAAGAATTTAGTTAATGATTTTTTACTGTTATTGCTAACTTAGTAAAATATCACTCTTAGTCGACCAACCAAGGAGATGGTCAAGTTTCGGGAGCGGTATAGAAAGTTTGAAATTTGGATGAAAGAATGAGAGTAATACCGTGTGCTAGTCTCCACCCAACCATGCTATCTTACAGCCCCCCCCTAGTGTACACTACTATTTGATCGTGTCGATGGCCTTGCCCCCACATCCCTACATTACCCTCCCCCGCCCCACATTCCGGAACCTTGAGGAAAACCTTGTCTCCCTCTTGGAAAGTAGCAAGATGGAGATGCTCATCTACAAACTTCTTATATCAATCTTGAGCTTGCTTAACGTTTTGTCAATGAAAAGGAAGCATATCAAAATGGTCTTGAAGAAAATCCTTCGCTTGTTGTATCTTCTCGGTAGCCAACCCCACCGTAACGGGTGATCTAGGTTGAAAACCATATAAAAGCATAAATAGACTAAACCCTGTAGTCACACGCTTTGAACTATTATAAGCAAACTTCAATATAGGCAAGTAGTCTTCCCAATTGGTTTGCTTATTAGTAATGTACGCTCGTAGCATAACCTCTAGCACTTGATTAACCCTTTTGATTTGACCATGTGTTTTAGGATGATCAGTCATACTAAGATTAAGTGTAGTTTTCAACTTTTGGAATATAGATCTCCAAAAGTGATTATCAAAGTTTTGGTCTTTGTCACTAATGATACTAGCTGGAAGACCATAGAGTCTATATATATACTCTATAAATAGTGATGCTAGTTCCAGTGTCTTAACCATAGTCTTAGTAGGAATAAATTGACACATCGTTGTTAGAAGGTCTACAATTACCCATATGGCATCATGGCCACGATTTGTATTAGGTAGTCCTACTACAAAATCCATAGAGATACTCTCCCACTTACCGTGTGTAATCTCTAATGATGTAAAAGGCCACCTACCTTGAGGCATTGTGCCTTATTAACTTGGCACTCTTGGCAGTCTAGTACATACTCTTGAACATCATAATGTAAGCTTGGCCAATAAAATTTCCGTTAAACTAAGGTATACATCTTATGAATACCTGGATCACGAGCACTTGGACTATCGTGACACTCAAATAATATTTGGCACCTAGCGTTTGAGCCTTTGGCACGCATACTCTACCCTTGTGGAGTAAGTAGCCATCATTAATGGAAAAACCCTTCCATTGATTAAACTCGTCCTGAGTAGGGGTGGAGCTGTGGGTGCTGGACTTTTTATCTGCGCATGTAGAAATATGTTGATCTCGCCGTGAAGAGACATGTGAGTGTAAGGGATCCGTTCTTAAAATTGCACTCCACACTTTATTATATGATTGATCTTGTGCACACTTGCCACGCAATGACTCCAAAAATTCACTCTTTATTTCCATGAAAGCAAGTGAATTAATCTGAGACATCTGACTTAGTGCATCCACTACTACATTATATTGCCCCTTGCAATACCATAGCTTACAATCATAACCTTGAAGGATCTTCGCCCATTTAGCTTTGCGACCCTTCAAGTATGTTTGAGTACTAAACCATTTTATACTCTCATGGTCAAAAACTACTTCAAACTCGGCACCATATAAATAGTGTGGGAGCTGTGGCTATAGCTACCTTGATCTGTTCAAAACTGCATTGTTGGGTGTCTTCCCAATAAAAGGTCTTACCTTTTTTTTAAAGTTAATCCATCATAGGAACATCGATTCTGGCGATATATTGTTGATAAAATCTAGCCATGTCTAAGAAGATTTGAAGCTCCTCAACCATGTTGGGATGTGGCCATCGAAGAACGGCAGCAACCTTGTCAGTGCCCATCTTGATGCCAGAATAAGAGATCACATGATTGAGTTAATGTATCTCGTTTTTAAATAAATTGCACTTGCTTGGCTTAGCATACATGGTCTGAGTTCGTAGCTGTTCGAACACTAATGCCCCATTAGTGTTCTATGTGTTCATCAAGTTAGTCTTATTGTAAATGATAATGTCATGAAAGAAAACCACAAAAAATTTTGCAAGATAGGGACGTAAGACACTATTCATGAGTGTCATGAATGTAGCTGGAGCATTGGTTAAAGGAAAATGTATAACCAAAAATTCAAAATGGCCAAACCATGTTCTAAAGGTAGTTTTAGAGATATCTTTCAAAAGGATAGGCACTTGCTGGTATCCTGAACGAAGATCTATCTTTGTATAGTATCTTGCCCCATGGAGTTGATCAAACTACTCATTGGTGTAGTGCCCAGAAGGAAATCTATGCCATTCTGCACATCATGTTTAGGGGGTAAACTTAGCGGTAAATCACTTGAGAATACATCACTATACACCGTGAGTAAGTGAGTCAGCTTTTGCCGTGCAAAAGGAGAAAGTAACTAGAGTTATGCTAGGATGGAGAATCTTGTAATTCCTTTAATGTTTATTCTACAACAGTTGCACGTTGCTCAATATAAGTAGAATTGAGATCCCTTTGCTCTTTATAATTGTTAGCACTTTGCTTTTCATTAAATTCATTGCACTTTGAATACCATAACTAGAATCCATAGCAATTTTCTCTTGAGAATTCATAAGATTTGGAGAGAAGCAGTAACACAAAAAGACTTCATCCATTAAATCTACTTTTGTAAAATAGAATGAAGGGCAGAAGCTGGGCAATCAGCAATCAGAAGAACAACAACCCAGTCACAATGGGAATCAGCCAGCAAATCTGTCCGAACTCAGTAGGGAGGCTAAAGGAAAAAGCAAAGCTAAGGATGAGGGACCAGCAGCTGATCAGCAGCATTCCTTACAGCTTATCACCCTTAACAGGCGATTGAGACATTAGTAGGCTCTGATAACTAGACAATATCTGGATGATGATAATCTGCTATCAAAGACTGTATGTCGGGGCTAGGGAAATGGTGGAGCACTAGAAATCAGTGGATTTTCATGATCAAGAAACTTGCCGTTTACCTGCGCATCCCAGCACAGTCCAGCTGCTGGAAAGGGTCCCTGAATGGATAATCACTGCTGAAGAGAGAGTGACCAACCCACATCTGCAAAGACAGTCTACTGCAGATTGTCGCTCTCTCGCTCTTGAATTGGAACTTCTGCTAGGAAACAAACCAACCTCCAAATGTATTGAGGATGTTAGGGAATAGTTGAGAGAGGTTTTGGAGTAGATGCAAATTGCCAGAAGAGTCTTGGATCAAAGAGTGCGGGCCATTCTTGAAGATCAGATAGCCACTAGTAAAGGACCCCAAACTAGAATGTCAGTTGGAGAACAGGCAACTGCTCTCCGCAAAGTATTTCAGCTAGTGAGAATAACTAGAAAAATGATGCAGCAAGAGAATTAGGCTCTTCTCAATTTTTTAGAATTCGTGCCTGATTCTCCAGTTCTCTTGTATGCTTTCCCAGCAAGAGAGACATAACTACCAAGATTGTTTCCAGCACTTTACCCTCAACATCTAGAACCAGTCGATCGCCTTACATACTTCAAGATTATTGATGAGCTCCAGAATTGGTATGAGGGATCGACTGTGGAATGGAGAACTTGGCAAACACTGTTCAGTGATGCTCTCCAACTCAATGATATTTGTGAGCTGAAAGAAGAGATGCAAAGGATCTGGATGTGTATGGGTCAGTGGAAGATTCAGATCAGGGGCTTGACCAAGATCACCAATCAGTTGCTTCAACGTACTGTGGAGTCCTCTAAAGTCCTTGAAAAGGATATTGTAGCTAAGGCGGGCCTAGCACCATAGTATAGAGAGATGGCTGAGATTATTTTTGAAGCTTGGGTCGAAACCAATCAGCCTCTTCCAGAAGGATGGATCCATATACTTCGCATTGTCACAAGCTGGCCAGAACTAGTGATCTTAAGTGGGAATGCTCTCTTATGAAGACGAGCAGTGAATCAGTCAATAATTACTACGGCAATTACCATGGTAAACCCAAGGCATATAAATAGGGCCCATTACATTGTAATCGGGTTAGCATAATCGTGAGCATAGTCGGGTTAGCATTTTGGCGGCATTTGTACTTGAGTTGCGAATCATTGGCTGTTGTTGTACTCTAGCTTTCTGTTTGTAAGCCACATCATACCATTGTAATCTCTCATCTGTAATTCCAATCATGGTAGTATATTCAAGTTACCCTTACTCTGTATTTAGTACTCTGAATCTGAATCTGAATATTATTCTCAGTACATAGTCTGGTTCTTATTCTTGTAGATAAATTCCAGTTCAGTTTCTGTTCCTCTGTCCAGTCTACTGTCTAAACTAATACGTCACCAGTAGGTGAAATCTTCTAACACTGGAATTAGCTATCTCAAGAGATCAGCTCCAATTCCATCAACCCCTTGAACTACCATGTCCCATACTTCTTTATCATTTCCACACAGATGTTGTACCACATACTTGTGGGAGTAGGGAGTCTGCGTAAGCTTCAATTTCTTGCTTATAGTTTAGGAAGTTATGAGTTGCACCATCATCCACTAAAATACGAACACGTTGTCCATTAATAGTGCAGTGCATGCAAATAAACTCATGGGTGCCAAAGGTGGCTGCATATTGAAGTAGGCACACCACTTGTGCCTTTTATCCATATGAAGAACCTCTATAAACACAATATTTAGGAGATGAATCTAATGTGAGGCATTGCACTGTGTGCATGGCCTTTTCTTTGCCTTGCAACAGAGGACAATCCTTCTTGCTATGCTGGTTTGAAAGACATTTGAAACACAAATTGTGTTTCTTTGCACACTCAAAATCGGCAGTGCTAAGAGACCCACGTGGAGAATCTTGTGATTGCTTAGGCTTCATAGCCTCTTGAGGGCGTGGAGAGGTAGATTGTCTATTGTTCCTCTTGGAACATGTGGGATATCTACCTCGCCATTGGCTCTTTGCCAAATTGCTCTTAGCAAAAGTATTCCTAGAGTAGGGAACATTTCCCTTCCTCTCTTGGTCATCATCATATGTTTGGGCATGAGCGATAACTTCTTCCAAAGTTTTTGGATGTTGGGTCATATATTCTGGCGATATATTGTTGATAAAATCTAGCCATGTCTAAGAAGATTTGAAGCTCCTCAACCATGTTGGGATGTGGCCATCGAAGAACGGCAGCAACCTTGTCAGTGCCCATTTTGATGCCAGAATAAGAGATCACATGATTGAGTTAATGTATCTTGTTTTTAAATAAATTGCACTTGCTTGGCTTAGCATACATGGTGTGAGTTCAGAGCTATTCGAACACTAATCCCCCATTAGTGTTCTATGTGTTCATCTTTAGTCTTATTGTAAATGATAATGTCATCAAAGAAAACCACAACAAATTTTGCAAGATAGGGACGTAAGATGCTATCCATGAGTGTCATGAATGTACCTGGAGCATTGGTTAAAGGAAAATGCATAACCAAAAATTGAAAATGGCCAAACCGTGTTCTAAAGGTAGTTTTAGAGATATATTTCAAAAGGATACGTACCTGGTGGTATCCTGAACGAAAATCTATCTTAGTATAGTATCTTGCCCCATGGAGTTGATCAAACTACTCACCGGTTTAGTGCCCGGCACGACATCTATGCCATTCTACACATCATGTGTAGGGGGTAAACCTGGCGGTAAATCAGTTGAGAATACATCACTATACACTGTGAGTAAGTGAGTCAGCTTTTGCCGTGCAAAAGGAGAAAGTAACTAGAGTTATGCTGGGATGGAGAATCTTGTAATTCCTTTAATGTTTATTCTACAACAGTTGCATGTTGCTCAATATAATTAAAATTGAGAGCCCTTTGCTCTTTATAATTGTGAGTAATTTGCTTTTCATTAAATTCATTGCACTTTGCATACCATAACTCGAATCCATAGCAATTTTCTCTTGAGAATTCATAAGACTTGGAGAGAAGCAGCAACACAAAAAGACTTCATCCATTAAATCTACTTTTGTAAAATAGAATGAAGGGCAGAAGTTGGGCAATCAGCAGTCAGAAGAACAACAACCCAATCACAATGGGAATCAACAAGCAAATCAGTCCCAACTCAATAGGGAGGCTAAAGGGAAAAGCAAAGCTAAGGATGAGGGACCAGCAGCTGATCAGCAAGAATCCTTACAGCTTATCACCCCTAAAAGGCGATTGAGACATTAGTAGGCTCTCATAACCAGACAATATCTGGAGGATGATGATCTCCTATCTGATCCGGAACGCCTTCAAAGACTGTATGTCGGGGCCAGGGAAATGGTGGAGCACTGGAAATCAGTGGATTTTCATGATGAAGAAACTTGCCGTTTACCTGCGCATCCCAGCACATTCCAGCTACTGGAATGGGTCCCTTAATGGATAATCACTACTGGAGAGAGTGTGACCAACCCACATTTGCAAAGATAGTGTACTGCAGATTGTCGCTCTCTCGCTCTTGAATTGGAACTTCTGCTAGGAAACAAACCAACCTCCAAATGTATGAAGGATGTTAGGGAATAGTTGAAAGAGGTTTTGGAGTAGATGCAAATTGCCAGAGGAGTCTTGGATCAAAGAGTGCGGGCCATTCCTGAAGATCAGACAGCCAATAGTAAAGAACCTCAAACTAGAATGTCAGTTGGAGAACATGCAACTACTCTCCGCAAAATATTTCATCTAGTGAGAATAACTAGAAAACTGATGCAACAAGAGAACCAAGCTGTTCTCAATTTTTTAGAATTCGTGCTTGATTCTCTTGTTCTCTTGTATGCTTTCCCAGCAAGAGAGACATAACTGCCAAGATTTTTTCCAGCACTTTACCCTCAACATCCAGAACCAGTTGATCGCCTTACATACTTCAAGATTATTGATGAGCTCTAGAATTGGTATGAGCGATTGACTGTGGAATGGAAAACTTGGCAAACACTGTTCAATGATTCTCTCCAACTCAATGATATTCACGAGCTGAAAGAAGAGATGCAAAGGATCTGGATGTGTATGGGTCAGTGAAAGATTTAAATCAGGGTCCTGACCAAGATCACCAATCAGTTGCTGCAACTTACTGTTGAGTCCTCTAAAGTGCCTGAAAAGGATATTGCAGCTAAGGCGGGCCTAGCACCACAGTATAGAGAGATGGCTGAGATTCTTTTTGAAGCTCGGGTGAAAACCAATCAGCCTCTTCCAGAAGGATGGATCCATACTACTTCGCATTGTCACAAGCTCGCCAGAACTAGTGATCCTAAGTGGGAACGCTCTCTTATGAAGACGGGCAGTGAATCAGTCAATAATTACTACGATAATTACCATGGTAAACCCAAGGCATATAAATAGGGCCCATTACATTGTAATCGGGTTAGCGTAATCGTGAGCATAGTCGGGTTAGCATTTTGGTGGCATTTGTTGTTGGCTGTACTCTATCTTTCTGTTTGTAAGCCACATCATACTCATTGCAATCTTTCATCTGTAATTCCAATCACGGTAGTATATTCTAGTTACACTTACTCTGTATTCAGTACTTTGAATCTGAATCTGAATATTATTCTCAGTACATAGTCTGGTTCTTATTCTAGTAGATAAGTTCCAGTTCAGTTTCTGTTCCTCTCTCCAGTCTACTGTCTAAACTAATACATCACCAATAACTGAAATCTTCTAACACTGGAATTAGCTATCTCAAGACATCAGCTCCAATTCCATCAACCCCTTGAACTACCATGTCCCATACTTCTTTATCATTTCCACACATCTGTTGTACCACATACTTGTGGGAGTAGGGAGTCTGCGTAAGCTTCAATTTCTTTCTTATAGTTCACGAAGTTATGAGTTGCACCATCATCCACTAAAATACTAACACGTTGTCCATTAATAGTGCCATGCATGCGAATAAACTCATGGGGGCCAAAGGTGGTTGCATATTGTAGCAGGCACACAACACTTGTGCTTTTTATCCATATGAAGAACCTCTACAACACAATATTTAGGAGATGAATCTAATGTGAGGCATTGCACCGTGTGCATGGCCTTTTCTTTGCCTTGCAAAAGAGGACGATCCTTCTTGCTATGCTGGTTTGAAAGACATTTGAAACACAAATTGTGTTTCTTTGCACGCTCAAAATCGGCAATGCTAAGAGACCCACGTGGAGAATCTTGTGATTGCTTAGGCTTCATAGCCTCTTGAGGGCGTGGAGAGGTAGATTCTCTCTTGTTGCTCTTGGAACGTGTGTGATATCTACCTCGCCATTGGCTCTTAGCCAAATTGCTCTTAGCAAAAGTATTCCTAGAGTAGGGAACATATATTTCCCTTCCTCTCTTGGTCATCATCATATGTTTGGGCATGAGCGATAACTTCTTCCAAAGTTTTTGGATGTTGGGTCTTGACATGAAGACGATAGTCTTTGTCAAGGACCCTATTGAAACCCCATATCTTTTGGAATTTATGTAGACCTTCTAGTTTTAATATGATTTCTTGATACTTAGAAAGATATTGAGTGAGAGAGATCAGGCCAGGCATGCGGCATGCATCCCATGCTAACCAATTCTTATCTTCTTCATTGGTTATTTCATTTGGCCCCAAGCCTTTGAGCGAATTGAGTCTATACGCATTTTAATCAACTTCACTTGTTCTCTTTTAGATTCCCTGCACTTAAGTGGAAAACTTAAGATTGAAACAATTTTAGAAGGTTAGAGATTACTTTTCTTGACATTACCTCTCGCTTGAAATCATAGTCATCCTCGACTATGGAGTAGGGAAAATAAAGTCATAGCTAGTCCTTTTAATTTCGGTAGGTGATCCCTTTTTGCCCATCAACATCCTTCCTTAGTGCTTGAGAGATGTAGGTGTGGCAAGCTTGTCTTTACTTAGCCCTTACAGCTTCCAAACGAGAATGGCTAAGTCCCCTTGATTCTTAAGAGTCTAAGCTACTGCAAGCATGTAATGTATCAAGCCCCACTAATCATCTTCCATAGTGGATTGGCAAAGAGTCTTAAGTTCTTGAGAGAAACGTGTCTGCCCGAAATATTATTAATTGTATGCATACAATTAGAAAAAACTTATCAACATTAAAAAGAAATCATAGAGTCAAAACAAGACAAAATTCTTTAGGAAACACATTGCTTGTTCGTACTTGGTTCTTACCTTTGACATGAGTCATTGTAAGCATTTACAAAGTTTAAAATATCCTTTAACCAGATGGCTCACATCCACCTTTTATCTTCAAAAAGATATTATTGAAATTTAATAAGATAACCTTACAACTTTGTTACACCATTTTTACATGTCATAGAATGCTCTCAAGATGCAAGATCTCTTCTTGACCTTCATTTTAAGGTGAATCTTCAATTACTCGGTCTTTGGGTGGCTTTGTACTTATAAGGTTTTAAAGGCTCCCATGAAAGGTTTTTATGAATGAGCCAAGTGCTAAGTAGCTTTAACTGATAAGCGAATTTACTAATTGGCGTAAGGACATGAAATGGTCCATAATATCTTTTTGATAGCTTAACTTGATATTGTTTATTACTCATTGGGAGTCCTTGTCTCCCCTTTCCTGTTGCATGGTTAGGTGTGCTTTGGGAAATTGAAGTAATACCCAATCATTCTATCTCTTTGAAGGTCAAGGATCTTATATGCTTATCAATACTAGCCTTTTGCTTTTGTTCTACTATGAGGGATATAGCTTCCTTAATCTTGTTAAAATATTCTTTAAGGTCTCTACTATATTCATCAGCATCAAATAACTTCCCAGCATCTTGACTATATATCAGTGGTGGTTTTGGGTTTCTTTCAATAAATTTGAAGAGATCCATTCCCATAGGAGTATGGAAAGTATTATTGTATGCATACTACACTAAGGGTAAATAATTTTTCCATTGATCGCATTGATCTAATTTTGTAACATAGGCTTGGAGTAGATCAATAGTAGTTGAGTTTTGTATTTCACTTTGCTCCCAACTTTGACCGTCAATATCTCAACCTTCCCATGAGGTAGTTTATCAAAATACCACACAACTGGCCCCCATCAAATATTCAATTGGCAATAACTTGCCCATCCGAGCTTCGATTGACAATCTGGAAAGACCAACATGCACCACAAATCGAGAACTTCAATCGTATCTTCTCACATTACCTTTGAATATCAACCTCCATTTACTTTGTATGTCAGGGATCTGCAACGCATTCCAGCTTTGAAGTCCAATATCTTTCATACCGTAGCTTCATTTGAGGAGCCGTTTGGACTGGCTCGTAAGGTACTTTGAATACCACATATCAAAGCACAATCTCAATATTTTGGAAACCTCAACCTACCAACCTAATTGGCCCTTTTTGGAGCCTTCTTGGCCTAGATAACCACCTTAGACATACATTTCCTGATCTTCTTGCCTGTTGAGGTCCTTCATATCTACTCTAGCACTTTGTCATGCACCCTTAGGCACCCGTAGCATTGCTTTGTATTTTTCACAGCACCAACCATCTTTGGATGCACAACGTTCCAAGCACTTCTTAGTGCTCCATTTGCACTTCTTAAGCACTTTGTATGCATAGCTCAAGTAGTTTCTTAGTAATTCCAAAGAAGTAAAAGCAATTTTCTTGCTATTTGAGTAAGAAGCTTACCTACAAGGAATCCAATTCTTCTTGAGGCCGAGCCCAGTCAGTGTTGGCACCTCCTCTATAAAGCATTTTGGTGATTTCTTTGACATCTCTCTCCTTGCAATCAACCTCTTGTAGATCAAAATTTGGTGAGTTTTTGAGTATCTCCAACTCCTTGTTTAGTTGCTCCAATGCAGTGTAGAAGCCATTACAAGCAGAGAAAAATCCGTCATTTTTGAACCACAAATCCCTCTTTTCATGCAACTATACTTTCATCTCAGTCAACAGCTTTTGCAGCTCATCCTCCTTGACATTTATTCCCCCTATCTCCATGCCCGGTAGCAGCAAAATATACATCGACTTCTCTACTACCTTGTGTGGCTACAATATGTGTGCCGACATTGTCGGTATTGATGATATGGCACCGTCACATATAGATGCTTCTCTATTAGTGAACCCATAATAAACACTAAACTTGATGATCTTCCTCTCCAAACTCCCTTTTGCATCTTGCAATTGTCAAGGAGAGCTCCACCCAACCTTTCCCATGTAATCCGATGCTCTATCAGATCACTCGATGTTGCTTGATACCTCTCATACACGAATCCCCGTGAAAACTTTGCTAGCAACTCACTATTGGATGCGGTGGCCTGATATACCTTCTTTTAAAAATATAACCTTGCATTTTAGAAGCTATCATGATGAAGAACTATACTCATCAAGTGGACCCCCATAAGAATGCGATTGATGATTTGAAAAATTTGACTTCATAAGCCCAAGAAAAAATAAAGAGACCTCGTAGAAAATTTTACATAATTTTCCACAATTGTGCTATGGATAATCGCAACTTTTACGTGCAAAAAAAATTACTTGAGAATATATAAAATAATGAAAATTTCTACGTGTTTGAGATGGCCATCTCAAGCATATCATTGTATACAAAGAAAAATATGTTTTGGATGTATTTGTAAGTTTTAGAAAGTGATAAGTTGCTTACACTCTCCATTGAGGACTCAAGGTGGCAAGTAGAAGTAGGACTTAGGCTTTGGTAGGAAAACAAGACACTTTAGTGTCTCAAGACATTTAAGTGTCCAAGTACAGGACTAGTGTTAAAGCTATGTAAATGAGTGGGACAATGAAGCCCTTCGTCATTAAAAGAGGAGTAGTTATAACTATCTGTGTATCCCCCTCAGTATTAGTGTGTCTCATGTGAACTTCAAGTGGTATGATTGGGTCATCGAAAGATTGCATTTGAGCAAATTCATGAGCTTGAACAACATGGTGAATAACAACTAGTGTTTAGGGAGAATGCAACATGTATTGCATGAGGGCTTCATAGTAGTTATGAGAAGCATAATCGAAAGAGGATGCTTTGTCCTTGAAAGTTTTCCTAGAGGCTACAAATCAATCAGAGTACATAGGACGTTCTCCTTTGTCAGTAGTAGCTCTTGGATTAGAAGAGGTAGAGGGAGTAGAGTAGGGTTTTTAATAAACAAATTCAGGACGAGCAGTTCGAGTGGAAGGGGATGCCCTACCTTGACTTGGCATTCTAGCGTAAGATGGTGTTTGAACAGAAGGAGGTGGACTAAGAGGTTTATCTAGTCTCTGTGCCTTGCCAAAAATCTATTTTTTAGGAACAAGAGTATTCCTTCCCTCTTACGTCCAAGAGAAGAAGGAATCATCTCGCTTGATGATTGAAGAAGAGTCAAAATAGTTTTAGATAAGTGGCCAAGGTGGCCACAATGATAGAAAGACCCTACGAGGCTGGCCATTTTGAAATATATAACTAGCTTACCCACTCTATCAAACTAAATTTGTAAAGTCTCAAAGAATTTTTGATTGGTTTGGGAGAGGATACAAGTCTTGTTCTTATTGGGACATTGAATCGGGAGCAAGAACAATACTTTGCCTAAGGATTGAGCCATACGAAATCTTGTCAATAGCCCACTATCAATATTATGAGCAAAGATAGGCGCTCAGCAATAAAGGTATCCTTAAGCAAGGCAGACATTACAACAAGGTCGAGCTCAGTAGAAGCCTTAAAAGAAGAGGCTCATGGAAGCCCCATAGCATCTCTCTCTCTAAAGTAATGTAGCTGTGTGGATCTCGAATCTAGTGGCTGCCATTTATCGATAGGCCTTTAAATTGCAAAAGCGAGTCCATGCAATTTACGCACGGTCACCAACCCATGCACGACAAAAATTAGGGCTCAACAGCAGCCACATTCCGTGTCCCTAGCCGAAAACTATCTATTGCTTGAGACCTTTCTATAGAGGTGCTCGAGTCTGTTGTTTATATGAGCTCTCAGGGCATGGAATTAGTATCTAAGCCTATAAGAGGACAGAACTGATATTGTTAATTAACCCTATTCGTGAGGATAAAAAAAGAGAAAATTGATGATATTTTTGGAGGGGTTGGTGAATGATTGTATCCATGGATGATCATATGATGATAAAAAAAGAGAAAATTGATGATATTTTTGGAGGGGTTGGTGAAGGATTGTATCCATGATAGAATACTAGAATACCTATGGTGCATGTTTTGTAGCATTTATATGATTGATTATCCTTTCTACAAAAAACAAATCTTATATTTTCTCCCCATTTGATGTGGGTGTATGATGATAAACTTTATGTGCCTGTTTGCTACCATTGACTATGAATACTCAAGAAAACTCGCGGTCATGGACTATTAGGTTCCATAGATTTTGAACACCCCATTTATTTGTGAGTTTGTAAAAATTCTCATGATGTAGGGTGATAAGTTGAACATGATGCCATGTGATAAAATAATGCATGTGATATAGCATTTTCATTGTGTATCTTCCTTTAGTAAGCACATGCTATGTACATACAAGGGAAGTTGCATAATGTTGAATGGGAGCTAGTGGACTGTTGCATATGCCCAAAGGTGTGGTGTCTAAGGTGTTTCTTAGGCTGAAGTGACAATTGAGGTGTATGAATATAGGGAGGTTGATTACTAGAGAATTTTCTAGGTTTAATTCATTTTTCTCCTACTCCTTTCTCTAAATAACACTTTGGGCTCTTGTCTTGCACATCTACATGTTGTGGTGCCAAGAATTAATGGATATTAAGCATGTTCATAGATAATTCTGGATAGCCTTGGATTTTTTTTTTTGAAGCTATGATGGATACGATATGCTAAATTTCTTGCAATGTTCACTCTATGGTAGATTTGGAGTCGTTATGTGTAGAAGGTGTTGTTTACATATGTGTTGAAGGTGTTGTTTACATATGCATGAAAATTGAGAGAGATATGTTGCACAAGATTTTGTTACTAGGGTAAAGGCTCATGTGATTGATTCTCGGTAACACACCAATTACACTAGCCGTATCTCTTAATCATAATACAAAAAAAGAATAAGGGAGTACCCATACTTAGAGCTACACTACCCACTTTTTTTGTTCTCTAGCTCTCTCTCTCTCTCTCTCTCTCTCTATGAAATTGAACATTTCCCTTTACAAGAAGGTAGTTTAGACAAAACTTACACCAAAGAAAGAACTCCCATAAGGTACTCACTTTACAACAACAAAGAACACATTTTGGCACCCAAGTGTAGACATTGTATTATTTATCTCACAAGACTGCGCGCCTGGGGAGTTAAACCAAAAACTAGACACAAGATGTACGAACATAGTAGTTGGGGTTGAATTAGGTAGTGAGGATGGCCCATGCCACCCTTGCCATAGCCACCCTTCCTGTGGTGGTTGCTGCCCTTCTTCTTGTAGTGAGTGTGATACCCTTTATTGTAAGGGTAATGAACTTTCTTGGCCAACCAATCCGCCTCCTCACCTATTTGTGCCCCTACCCTAGCCGCTACTTATTACCCCTACCCTAGCCGCTACTTATTACCCTACCCTCCTCACCTATTTGTGCCCCTACCCTAGCCGCCACTTATTACCCTAGCCGCTACTTATTACCCTAGCCGCCTCCTCACCTATTTGTGCCCCTACCCTAGCCGCTACTTATTTGTGCCCCTACCCTAGCATGCACATTACTTTCTTGGCAGCCATGACTAGTACTTGACGTTACTCTCGCTCTCTCTCTCTCTCTCTCTCTTTTAAGTGAATATGTCTTTTTATTATATATTTACATCTTCTCTATAATCCACATACATCTCTTCCTCATATCATCCTGATTAATATAGACTGCCTCATTGAAAGACCATAAGCAGAAAGACATAGCATCATCATCAGAGGACACCAAAGCAAAAGCTTAGAGATTTTGACTCCCCAAGTTGATTGGCACCAAAATTCAGCCTACTGCCACCATTCAGCTACCACAACATAGTACCAAAATACACGTGTAACAGTTTCAAATTTCCCACATCTTGGACATTTACCATCTCCAATTTTTTTTTTGAGCATTACATCAGCAGTGGGGAGCCCCCCCAATATACCTCTCCACCAGAACACTTAAAGTTTGAAAAGCATTTTACAATTCCAAGTTTTGATAAACACTTGAGACCACCACTCCTTGTCATTGTTCACATGCCATATTTTATCACATCTGTCTTGTACTTTCCCTGGAGGAAGCAAGGCTCTATGGAAGTCCTTGGTTTGGGTAGTCCATTAGTTCTTTTGTGAAGCAGTAAAGGCCAAATCTTTGAGCTAGTCTTGGTCTTCAATGCTGAACTTAAAGATTGTTGAAAGAGGCACATAGCATATGCCAAGGAATTTTGAAGCCATATTGAAATCCAAATTGTCTTCTAGCTGTTAAAAAAGATTTAAAACAGGCCTTAGAGTCCACAACTTGACTAATGGAGAAGATACCCTTCTTGAAAAGAGAAAGGGCCTTTTTCCCTAAGGCTTTAGCATGCAACTTTCTGAATACATAACTCTAAAAGACATTTTCAACAGATAAAGAACACCCCGTATATCTCATTCTACCCTTGCAGATCAACACATCAAACACTTGCTTTCCATATACAACCAACATATTTGAAATGTCATAACCTGTTTTGATAGGTGCAACACTAAAAGGTTTATCCCATTCAGACAATTCCAGCAGCCATGAAAATAGCAAACAGAAGCTCTCACCATGGTCCACATATATTTTTCCCAATCTTGATCAGACTCCAGCATATACTTTATGAAGTTTCCCACCTGGGAATAGCATGCAGGCCCAGATTCAGAATGCCACAGCCCCCCATGTTCTTAGGCAAAGCCAACACCTCCCAAGGCACCCAAACAGATGATACTTTCTTGCAATTCCACAGGAATGTTTTCGTAATAGAGTTAAATGACTTCAAATTTCTCTTTGCCCATGGAGCACAAGGCATAAAGGTAGTAATAAGGCACCAGTATGGACTAAATAATTCTCAGTCTCACATGGAGAGGCCATTTCTCACAGTGCGATGCAACAATCTTACAGTACACCTTCTTAAGGACCCAATGTTGCAGGTCAGTCTGAGATACATTCACACCAATGGGGTACCCCAAATGTCTAAGGATATGCCCTTTTGATAGCCTCCCCCCCCCCATATTAGTGCATGAAAATTTTCAGCAGTGACATCTATTAGAGTTGAATTTATTCAATGCAGCCATACACCTTGACACATTCACATTATTAGCCTTTAAAAAAACAAAGGTGTCATCAGCAAAACCTTGTGCCAACATTTGACCAGAACCTCTAGATAGACCCTGCAGTACTTGCTGCTGGGCCAAGGAGTCAAGATAAAAGAAAAAGGGATGATTGGACACTGTAAACAGCAAGGGACTAAGTGGACAACCTTGTCTAACAGAGTGGCTGATTGCAATTTCCTTGGACATTGTTCCATTTATCAGCAGTCTACACCATGCATCTCTACCCAGCATGAATATGTATTTTAAACCCCATCTTCTCAAGAATTGTGGCAATGAAGTCCCATTGCACTGTGTCAAAGGCTTTCTCATAGTCAATTTTGTAGTAGTACCATGTCTTGCTTTGATATTTGAGCATGCTCAATGCTTATCTGAATTGATAGAATATTATGAAAAATAGACCTGCCACTAATGAAACCAGTTTGAGCCCTGTGGATGAATTTTGTAAGCAATTTGATGGCCACTGCCTTAGCTAGCAGTTTATAGACAATGCCCATCATTGTTATGGGTCTCCAGTGCCCCAATTGATTTGGGAAGGTTTGTTTAGGAATCAGCTTGATAAGGCCCTGTTTCAAACAAGGATCCATGTACTGAGCAGACCAAGAGGAGTTTATCAGACACATGATGATTTCCTTGAGCTCATCCCAAAGGCAACCACAAATTCCAGGTGTTTTTTCATTTCCCAACTTTGACAGTACATATCTGATCTCAGAGATCTCAAAGGGTAGTTCCAACCTCTTTGCATCAGCTTGCTCAGTACATGCATCCACAGTTTGAAGCAGATCCTCAATATCAGATTCCCTATCACAAGTGACGTTAGCCTATCCATTAAGTAGTTGAGTATATAATTTCTCACAGAAGTGCATCATCTCTGACTTATTATCCAACACAATACCATCCTCATTTTTCTGACAATGCATGACTTCTGTTTTCCTCTTGGATTTTAACTTATTCAAAAACCCCTTTGAGACATCATTGGAATCCTTCAGTGCATGGATTCTACATAGAAATCTACACCTTTCAGCTTGTTGCAGGTCAATTTGTCCAATTGCTTCCCTTGGTTCCTGCAATTCTACAAGTTGCCTTTGACACACTCTAGAGAATTTGGCCTGTTGAGCCAGATGCTCAATTTTCTGTTGGTCCATATTACCCTTTTCCTTGTGTTTGTTAGCAGCCCTTTTGAGCCAGATGCTCAATTTTCTTTTGGGCCATCTTGCCCTTTTCCCTTTGTTTGTCATAGTCAATTTTGTAGTACTACCATGTCTTGCTTTGATATTTGAGCATGCTCAATGCTTATCTGAATTGATAGAATATTATGAAAAATAGACCTGCCACTAATGAAACCAGTTTGAGCCCTGTGGATGAATTTTCTAAGGAGGGGATTCAATTTGATGGCCACTGCCTTAGCTAGCACTTTATAGACAATGCCCATCATTGTTATGGGTCTCCAGTTCCCCAATTGATTTGGGAAGGTTTGTTTAGGAATCCGCTTGATAAGACCCTGCTTCAAACAAGGATCCATGTACTGAGCAGACCAAGAGGAGTTTATCAGACACATGATGATGTCCTTGAGCTCATCCCAAAGGCAACCACAAATTCCTTGGAAATACCACAAATTCCAGGTGTTTTTTCATTTCCCAACTTTGACAGTGCATATCTGATCTCAGAGATCTCAAAGGGTAGTTCCGACCTCTTTGCATTAGCTTGCTCAGTACATGCATCCACAGTTTGAAGCAGATCCTCAATATAAGATTCCCTATCACAAGTGACTTTAGCCTATCCATTAAGTAGTTGAGTATATAATTTCTCACAGAAGTGCATCATCTCTGACGGATTATCCAACACAATACCATCCTCATTTTGCTGACAATGCATGACTTCTCTTTTCCTCTTGGAATTTAACCTATTGAAAAACCCCTTTGACACATCATTGGAATCCTTCAGTGCATGGATTCTACATAGAAATCTACACCTTTCAGCTTGCTGCAGGTCAATTTGTCTAATTGCTTCCCTTGCTTCCTGCAATTCTACAAGTTGCCTTTGACACACTGTAAAGACATTGGCCTGTTGAGCCAGATGCTCAATTTTCTTTTGGTCCATATTGCCCTTTTCCTTCTGTTTGTTAGCAGCCCTTTTGAGCCAGATGCTCAATTTTCTTTTGGGCCATCTTGCCCTTTTCCCTCTGTTTGTTAGCAGCCTTTTTGAGACTTTGGCCTGTTGAGCCAGATGCTCAATTTTCTTTTGGGCCATCTTATCCTTTTCCCTCTGTTTGTTAGCAGCCCTTTTGAGACTTTGGCCTGTTGAGCCAAATGCTCAATATTCTGTTGGGCCATCTTGCCCTTTTACCTCTGTTTGTTAGTTGCCCTTTTTCCAGATCTTCTAATAATGTGGTACAGGTGAGAGCATATATGCATCCAGACATGCAGTGGATGAGAAAATGCAGTTTGATTTCTTTTAATCATGCTCTTAACCTCTTGCAAAAATTTCTTATTAGCTAACATATTATTGTTAATCATAAGTGGAGGTTTAAGACCTTGATTAAAGGATCCAACAGTAATGTCAGGTAAGGTGCATACCACAGGAAAATGATCAGAGAGAAACATTGATACATCAACCACACATTCTTTTTTAATAGGTAGCCAATCCTCCTGCAAGAAATACAACTTGTCCAGTCTAGACCAGGAAGATTGGTGAGAGAGGGGGAATGGAAAGTAAAGCTTGCGTGCTGGTTGCTATCTTCCCATGCATCACTCATCATCCAATTAGCGTTAAGTTGTTCCCAAGCAATAACTTCCCTTGCACAAATTACAGATGCTATGGATGTGGTATCCTCAACCTTGGTGACCATATTAAAGTCACCACCCAGAACTCCTGACTTCAGCTGAAGCTCCAAGCATCACTGCCACAACCGAGTTCTTCTATGAGCACAATTAGATGCACACACATTAATTAGATGAAGAGGTCCAAAGGAAGAATCAATCAAGAATATAGAGCATCTCCTAGATGAATGGTCCATCACCCATTGAGGGTTCAGCTCTTGCTTAATGCAAGTTAAGACTCCGGAATAAACATTTGTCTTCCCTCCATAAAACATGGCATACCCCTTAAAATGGTACATTTCACCAGCTCTCTCATTCATTTTATGCTCCTCAATAAAAGCATCATCCATATTACTCTTCACTAGCCAAGAGTTAAAGGTGAGTAATTTATTGGGGTCTTTAATCCCCCTCACATTATAAGAGGATATGATTATGGGGGTGTGTTAACAACTATCTGGGTATCATCATCCATATCTTGCATGTTTATTTCCATGTTCACAGTAGGAGGGTCCCTCTGTTGCTTCTGTTGGTATTCCTTGACCAGTCCTTCTACTACTGCTAGTGTGTCAAGTGAGGGCAAGTCCTGAAGGATGTCATAGACATTAGAAGAGGTGTAGCATGAGGCTAAATTTCTGGGTTTGAAGGTTTTTCTGGAGGGAGGGGCTTGGAATCCCTCTGAATCAATATGTCTTTTCCCTTTCTTCCCCCCTCTTGGATTTTTGGAAGAGGAAGGCTGAGATACAAAAGATCTGGTATTGACTGAAGTGCCCGGGGGGCGAACATACATAGGAGTTTTAGGAGCAGGAGGGGGAGCATTTGGTTGAGAGGCAGCCACAACAGTTACAACAGTTGGGGGGTCACAAGGGGTTTTCCAAAGATTTTATTTCCCGGGACCAGATTCTTGCTACCTCGGTAAGATGGTATGAGTTCAACTGAACCATCCTTTAGTGTAGAACAATTCTTGGAGAAGTGCCCTAACTTCCTACTGTGGAAGCAGGAGCCAGCCAAATTTCCCCATTTCAAATACAATACCACTTCGCCCACATCATCCATTTCAATTTCCAATGTTGAGGGGAACACTTTATCAGTTTCCCAAAGCACACAGGCTTTGTTCCTATTGGGGCAATCAATGGCAGGGCTAAAGAGAACTTTCCCTAGGGAGGACAAGGCCAAAGGTAAGAGAGAAGGTCAACTAGCTCTACCCAGACATGGCATTTGCTCATGAGTTCTTCTTTAATTTTCCTTACTGGTTGCCATTGAAGAACATGCACTACTTGTCCACACAGGATAACAATAGAAGATGTCAAAAAGGATTTTTGATCATCCTCGAAGAATAGTACCTCAAATAAACCAGAACCAAAGTAAAATATTTTATCGACCACAATACGATGAAATCCATGGTCAATGAATCCAGAAACCTACCTAATGCTGGGAAGTTTCCCTGTAAAGTACAACACAACAGCTCTCCTCTGAAACACATAAACATGATTCCATAAAGTAGTAGATTTCAAGACCACCTTATGTTGCCCTTGGACAGTAGGGTCCACTGTCAGGGAATCCTTTAATGCTTACAATGACTCATGTCAAAGGTAAGAACCAAGTATGAACAACCATGTTTCCTAAAGAAATTTGTCTTGTTTTGACACTATGCTTTCTTTCTATGATAAGTTCTGCTCCCCTAAGTTTTTTGTTATGATTGCTCCACGTACCTAGTTTTCCATTGTGAAGATTTTTGGTGAGTGTGGAAAGGGAACGAAGGAGAAGCCTCGTGGGATTTTTTTGTGCATTCTCTCTCATTCTCTCAGTCTCTTATATGCCCAATGTGTTCAAGCAAGTACTCTCTCTCTCTCTCTCTCTCACACACACACATGCACACACACACACACACACACACACACACACACACACACACACACACACACACACACACACACACACACACACACACACACACACACACACACACACACACACACAAACAAGGGAGCTTAAGAGATGGTCTTCTTGCTCAAGCACTTGTCTATCGATGCAAATCCAAGTAAATAGATCCGCATAGCTCTTCTTCTTTTTCTTCTTCTCTATTAATATAGATATATACTAAGATTTTCTAGAAAATAGAGAAGATGTGATCCTCATGTTGCAAAGGATAAACCCACATCTTTCTAGTGGAATCATCTATGAAAGTCACAAAATAGATAGCTTCTCCTAGTGAATGGGTCAACCTAGGACAAAAAATGTTGCTATAAACAAGCTCCAAAGGCTATCAATGATTCCTATTTAATGGATATGAGGTACTCCTAATTTCTTTACTATAGATGCAATGCTCACACATGGAAAAATGGAATAACTAAACACGGGTACGTACCCAAAACACGCTAGTGTTTTCATTCCCTTTTGGCTCACATGGCTTGGATACTTATGCCATGAATCAGTTCGGCTATGGATATACAATCCTCTTTTACACAAAAAATAAAAATCAAGTAAAGCATTCCATGATTTTGACCCTTGAGAATCACAAGATTTCCCTTCCTGATTGACCATGAACCATTTCCAAAGGTGGTTATGTAACCCAAGTCTTGAATTAGTAGTAAGAATGACCTGGGCAAGCATAGTGGGCTTTCAATCGAGCTTTACAGCTTGCTAAAAGGATTCAAGAGCCGGGAGTGAGGACGTTGGAAAGTGGTGAGGTAAAAAAAGGTTTTTAGAAGAAAATTTCTCAACTCCAAGAGAGGTTTGCTTGAGGCAACTCCACATGGTATTCTTTTTAAACCCACATGAAGGGTGACTTCCATGATTTTGACTACATATATATAGGGTAATGAGCCCTTCCATTAGGCATCATGGAGAGAGAGAGAGAGATGGAGCTCACTCCCTTGGTAAAAATGCCGGGTTCCTTGGGGCACTGTGTATGTGGCAAGTGGCATTGTTGAGTATTGTGCGGTGGTTTTGATGGTCGGAGGCTAAAAAGCATAGAATATCCTTGACCTGGAAAGAGAATGATTGGGTACTACAATTTCCCAAAGCACACCTAAGCCATGCAACATGCAAGGGGAAACAAGGACTCCCAATGAGTAATCAACAATATTAAGTTAAGCTATCAAAAATGTATTATGGTGCCTTTCATGTCCTTAAGCCAATTAGTAAAATGGCTTATCAGTTAAAGCTACTTAGCACTTATCTCATTCATAAATCCTTTCATGGGAGCCTTTAAAACCTTATAAGGACAAGCCACCCTAAGACCGAGATTCACTTGAATTTGAAGGTCAAGAAGAGACCTTGCAGCTTGAGAGCATTCTATGACATGTAAAAAGGGTTTAACAAAGTGGTAAGGTTATCTTATTAAATTTCAATATTATCTTTTTGAAGATAAAAGGTGGAATATGGGAGGCATCCAGCTAAAGGATATTTTAAACTTTGTAAAGGCTTACAATGACTCATGTCAAAGGTAAGAACAAAGTACGAACAAGCAATGTGCATGTTCCCTAAATAATTTTTTCTTGTTTTGACTCTATGATGTCTTTTTGATGTTGATAAGTTTTTTCTAATTGTATGCATACAATTAATCAGTCTTGGGGCATACGCATTTCTCTCAAGAACCCAATAGACTTTGCCAATCCACTATGGAAGACGATTAGTGGGCCTCCATACATTATATGCTTTCAGTAGGTTAGACTCTTAAGCATCAAGTGGATTTACCCATTATAGTTTGGAAGATGTAAGGGCTAAGTAAATACATGCTTGTAGCAACTAAGTCTTTCAAACACTAAGGAAGGACGTTGATGGGTAAGAAGGGATCATCTACCTAAATTAAAAGGACTAGCTATGCCTTTATTTTCCCTACTCCGTAGTCGAGGATGACTATGACTTTAAGAGAGAGGTAATGTCATGAAAAGTAATCTCTAACCTTTAAAAGAGAACAAGTGAAGTTGATTAAAGTGCGTATAGACTCAATTGGCTCAAAGGCTTGGGGCCAAATGAAAGAAGTCTATGAAAGAGCATAGATCAAGAAAGGATAATCTATCCTGAGCAATCTTGATCAAAGATACAAGTCAAGGGAGTTAATTATAGCAATTATAGGAGTCTAAAAATAGAAATTAACTATGTAAATTTTAAGTTGTCAAATTTACTCATTAGAATCTAAGTATGAAGATTTGAAAGCCTTAGGGTAAAATTAAATCTTACCAAAGTCAGTCTAAATTTAGCAAGTTTTGGGATCAACTTTATTGGACATCCAAAGGATTGTGCTAAGGATCAAGTTTTTTGGACATCCAGCTAACTTCTTTGGACAATTAATGAAGTATCTTCACATCTTTTGAGTTGGTTCTGCTAACAGAACTTGAAGTAAAGGACTTTACGACCATTCCGTGTGCAGACAGAGTAAGGCATACTTGAGCTTGACAGGGTTCCTTAAGAGAGAACTTAATGGTCAAGCTGTGTGCATCATTAACTGGAGCACTTGAGTCTGGTGGTTCACTAAAAAGGTTATCCATAATTAAATGCTTTGAAGATACGGCAGATACAGTTCAAAGGTTTTTGATGGACAACTACCTAATGATTAAGCTAGGACATTGATGATAGGGTATAAGGCTTATTTCATTTTTCGTAAGTTTACTAGTTACGTGAGTCTGATGATGGCAAAGAGCTTAAGGTACCTGTAGCAGATGCAGATTGAAGTGCTATTGGCACAGACTGGAGGCTGTGAAGGTTCAGAGGGGGACGCTGTCGTGCAGCTCCGCTTCCATGATAAGAAAAAGAGTAGAGAAATGCAAGCTAAGCTTCTTTGAAGCCTACTTGATTAATGGTCAGTGATGAGGGCTTGTTAACAGGCCAAGTCTAATGATTAATGTATGCCAGATGCGGCTTTAAAAGGCCAATTGATTCCTTTATGATGCCAAAAAGGAGTACGCTTGCAGTGACCACAGATGAGAGATTATGATCTAAAACTGCATTGCTTGAAGTGCTCTACCGGCCTGTCTTTATGGCTCATCGATTGGAGCTATGGTGAAGAAGTTATGGCAGTTCGAAGTTTAAGTCGATTGCAGATCCGTACTGGATTGGGCAACTGCAGCTGAGGTGACAAAAATGAAATGAATGCACGGGCCTGAGGATCTCACTTTGTGGAGCGCGTCGGTCTTTTCAGATTAGCGATCAGAGTTCGGGTTACCAAGATATTAGCCGTTAAAGATTCACCGGGGGCCGGTTCCATACCAGTCCGGTCCGCTCGTACGGTGTACCATCTGGGTTTTTTTTAGCCTCAACAGAGTTTGTATGCATTTTATGCAGCTTGAGAGGTCTACACGGATTTACGACACGTCAGACAGAGTTCCGCTTGATCAGATAATAAGGCTTGAGGCCGATGACAATTGTCGGCATTGCTGAGCTGGGTAATTTTATCATTATTCGAGATGCTGATATGGACATCAAAATTCACGATGATATTATTAGTCAAGGACTGCTAGGAGAAAGATATTCTGCTTGGCATTGCCTTGTCCAGAATGTATGCAAATATGATGCCTTATTTTTGCGAATCAAAGATTTGATCGATTTCGCATGCCAAATAACGTGCCTTTACATATGCCAAATGGGGTGTCCTTGAGGGGAACCGGAGGACATGCTTGGCAATGGTTTGGTCGACATTAAGCTATGCATGCCAAATGGGGTTCCCTATAAGAGCCGCCCACCGCCCATAAAATTATTAAGTGGCCGCCCAAGAAGGCAAGCCGCCCGCCCGCCCACTATGATTCACTATGGCCACCCTGAAGCCTAATTGTGTGAGGCCAAAGGAAGAAAATGGCGTCGCAACGAGAAGGGATGAAAAGAAGCGAAAATGAGTTTGCGCGAGCCGTAGCAGAGCTCGGATGGGCTGGGTTATGAAACGAAATATGATTAGGATGCCGTCGCGCATAATTTTAGTCCCGTTCTTGGCGAGTTTCGTGCTGCTCCACAGTTCCCTTGCCACATCATCATGCCATTTCCCACGTCCCTAGCAACGATGGCGCCGTCGTTGCTTAGGGAGGGCTAATAATAGAGAAGAAAAGGAGGGCAATTAACGAGTAAGTTGAACTAGGAATAGGGAAGCAAGCTCCTCGATCTCCATCCAAGCAAGGATCTCCTCGATCTCCATCAAAGCAAGAGGGCTTTCTCTGGGTTGCTCTCCATCGAACCAAGAGGGTAAGCAAAGCAAGGGTTGATCTCTCCATCGAAGCAAGCTCCTCGATCTCCATCCAAGCAAGGATCTCCTCGATCTCCATCAAAGCAAGAGGGATTTCTCCGGGTTGCTCTCCATCGAACCAAGAGGGTAAGCAAAGCAAGGGTTGATCTCTCCATCGAAGCAAGCTTCTCGATCGCCATCGAAGCTAAGCAAGACGCAAGAAGCAAAAGCTTTCTCTCTGGAACTCCATCGAACCAAGGGGCAAGTTAAGGAAGGGAAGCAATAGAAGAACCATAAGAGCAGGCTAAGGAAGGCACTCGGAGAAGCAAGAGATAAAGCTTCGGATAGCAACTGAAGAACAGGAGGGAGTTAAAGTGCAGAACAGGATGGAGTTAAAGTGCAGACCATGAGGAAGTTAATGTGAAGAGCATAAAGAGCAGGATAATCGATAATAATTGAGGCTTGACGATTGAGGCAGTAAACTGAATTGAAGCTTGCAGAATTTGATGGGACTTGAAGTAGATAAAGCGACAAGAGATAATTTCCATCACCGTCATCTGTTTAAGATTACATTAGAATTTTATTAAGTCCGGTGTCGTTAACGGCCCAACTAATCCTGTAAACGGGAGCGTAAACTCCTGGTTAGTAGATGACCCAAGTGACGGCACTGTTAACAGCCCGCCTTGGCTAAGGATAAGTTGTACTCAAGTTAATAATCAATTAATTGATGATTGCGGTGATTGGTAGAGCTATCATTATCTCTTGTTCTCTCTCTTTCACACCTCCCACAGCCAGAGGCCCGACGCCTGTCCGGCTCACATAGCGAACACATATCCCCCGACAACACGATGCTTGGGCCAAACAAACTCCCTATGGCTCGGGAGGCAAAGCAGCTTGGAAGGACAATTGTATAAGATTAGATCACTTAAAGCGTAAATCGGTGAATACAAAGAGTTTAGTTAATGATTTTTTGTTGTTATTGCTAACTTAGTAAAATATCACTCTTAGTCGACCAACCAGAGACATGGTTATAGAAAGTTTGAAACTTGGATGAAAGGACGAGAGAAGTACCGTAGCAATTCCTTTATCACTAGCATCAATCTCTACCACAAACAGCTTAAGTGGGTCAACGATTGCTAGGATGGGAGCAGGGGCTATAGATACCTTGATCTGTTCAAAACTATGTTGTTGGGCGTCTTCCCACAAAAAGGCCTTACCTTTTTCTTTAAGTTGATCCATCATAGGAACATCAATTTTGATGGGATAGAGCTCGCTCTCATAGATATATTAATTCTGTTGAGCTCTATCCAAGTTTTTAGTTTCAAAGGCTATAGGTCTTCCCTCCTAGAGAAGTACCACACCAATTGCTTTATCACTAGCATGAGTCTCTACCACAAATGACTTAAGTGGGTCAACGTTTGCTAGGATGGGAGCTTTGGCTATAGATACCTTGATCTGTTCAAAACTGCATTCTTGGGCGTCTTCCTAATAAAAGGTCTTACCTTTTTCTTTAAGTTAATCCATCATAGGAACATCGATTCTGGCATAATCACATATATATTGTCGATAAAATCTAGCCATGTCTAAGAAGATTTGAAGCTCCTCAACCATGTTGGGATGTGGCCATCGAAGAATGGGAGCAACGTTGTCAGTGCCCATCTTGATGCCAGAATAAGAGATCACATGATTGAGTTAATGTATCTCGTTTTTAAATAAATTGCACTTGCTTGGCTTAGCAAACATGGTGTGAGCTCGTAACTGTTCGAACACTAATCCCCCATTAGTGTTCTATGTGTTCATCTTTAGTCTTATTGTAAATGATAATGTCATCAAAGAAAACCACAACAAATTTTGCAAGATAGGGACGTAAGACACTATCCATGAGTGTCATGAATGTAGCTGGAGCATTGGTTAAAGGAAAATTCATAACCAAAAATTTAAAATGGCCAAACCGTGTTCTAAAGGTAGTTTTAGAGATATCTTTCAAAAGGATACGCACCTGGTGGTATCCTGAATGAAGATCTATCTTTGTATAGTATCTTGCCCCATGGAGTTGATCAAACTACGCACCGGTTCAGTGCGCGGCAGGACATCTATGCCATTCTACACATCATGTGTAGGGGGTAAACCTGGTGGTAAATCACTTGAGAATACATCACTATACACCGTGAGTAAGTGAGTCAGCTTTTGCCGTGCAAAAGGAGAAAGTAACTAGAGTTATGCTGGGATGGAGAATCTTGTAATTCCTTTAATGTTTATTCTACAACAGTTGCATGTTGCTCAATATAATTAAAATTGAGAGCCCTTTGCTCTTTATAATTGTGAGTAATTTGCTTTTCATTAAATTCATTGCACTTTGCATACCATAACTAGAATCCATAGCAATTTGCTCTTGAGAATTCATAAGACTTGGAGAGAAGCAGCAACACAAAAAGACTTCATCCATTAAATCTACTTTTGTAAAATAGAATGAAGGGCAGAAGTTGGGCAATCAGCAGTCAGAAGAACAACAACCCAATCACAATGGGAATCAACAAGCAAATCAGTCCCAACTCAATAGGGAGGCTAAAGGGAAAAGCAAAGCTAAGGATGAGGGACCAGCAGCTGATCAGCAAGAATCCTTACAGCTTATCACCCCTAAAAGGCGCTTGAGACATTAGTAGGCTCTCATAACCAGACAATATCTGGAGGATGATGATCTCCTATCTGATCCGGAACGCCTTCAAAGACTGTATGTCGGGGCCAGGGAAATGGTGGAGCACTGGAAATCAGTGGATTTTCATGATGAAGAAACTTGCCGTTTACCTGCGCATCCCAGCACAGTCCAGCTGCTGGAAAGGGTCCCTTAATGGATAATCACTACTGGAGAGAGTGTGACCAACCCACATTTGCAAAGATAGTGTACTGCAGATTGTTGCTCTCTCGCTCTTGAATTGGAACTTCTGCTAGGAAACAAACCAACCTCCAAATGTATTGAGGATGTTAGGGAATAGTTGAGAGAGGTTTTGGAGTAGATGCAAATTGCCAGAAGAGTCTTGGATCAAAGAGTGCGGGCCATTCTTGAAGATCAGATAGCCACTAGTAAAGGACCCCAAACTAGAATGTCAGTTGGAGAACAGGCAACTGCTCTCCGCAAAGTATTTCAGCTAGTGAGAATAACTAGAAAAATGATGCAGCAAGAGAATTAGGCTCTTCTCAATTTTTTAGAATTTGTGCCTGATTCTCCAGTTCTCTTGTATGCTTTCCCAGCGAGAGAGACATAACTGCCAAGATTTTTTCTAGCACTTTACCCTCAACATCCAGAGCCAGTCGATCGCCTTACATACTTCAAGATTATTGATGAGCTCCAGAATTGGTATGAGCGATTGACTGTGGAATGGAAAACTAGGCAAACATTGTTCAATGATGCTCTCCAACTCAATGATATTCACGAGCTGAAAGAAGAGATGCAGAGGATCTGGATGTGTATATTGGGTCAGTGGAAGATTCAGATCAGGGGCCTGACCAAGAGCTTGAGAGGATAGCTTGCTTGCTCTTGGCGGTGGAGAGATCAAGAAAGCTTAAAATCTTTGTGAGAACAAATTGAGAGCTTATGAGCGCATGGAAGAGTGATTTATGCTCTTGTGGAAGCTCAGAAGAGAGTGTGTAGGAGAAGGTGCCCTAAAATCTATGTGTGCACAATATAACTATTTGCCAAATTAATTATCTTCTTGTAGATTGTAGATCTGAAAATTTTGTCCTCTATTTTTTCCTATTTCAACATGATCTAAACTTCATAATAGAAAATTTTTGCCAATTCCTCACCCTTTTTCTAATATTCACCTCCAGGTTTTCTATTTCACCTAGTGTGCAAGGATGATGCATTTTTGAAAGAACGATTGGTGCTCAAAGTTGGGTGCATAAATATTGAGATTAAAGATGCAATTTAAGCTTTTGCAAAGGTTAAGGTTTGAGAATTTTTGGTAGATTTGGGTAAAGAAGAAGCGGGTATGTTTGTAGATTGTATCATTTGAAACTGTAACATGGACTCTCAAATGGCCTAACCTCTGTATTTCCTTGACATCCCACACATTACGTGGCAAATATCCAAAATCTACTAGTGTGCTTGCATACACACATATCCTTGTATTTCATCTTTACATTACCAAAAGACAAAGTATGATAGAGGGAAGCAAACTCGATTGCTTTAGCCATTATCCATACCTAATTCCCATGGGAGAGTATATCTGTGTATTTTATCTTTACATTACCAAGGTCTATTAATTAGAATAGAAGAATACGAGAAATAGTAGACAGGCTCAGTAAACAAGGGAATTTCATACCGGTCAAAAGTTGTATTAAAGCCCAGCATATGGCAACCCTTTTCATATAAAAGATCTTTAAGTATCATGGCTTACTAACATCCATAGTATTTGAGAACAGATAGAGATCCAAGAATGACCAATAACTTTTAAAAATTTCTCTTAAGCTTTGAGAATCTGGATACTAAGTTGAACCTCTCCTCGGCCTATCACCTACAAACGGATAGCCAAAGTGAAATACAAAACTCAACTATTATTGATATACTCAAAGCCCATGTTACGGAATTAGATCAAAGCGATCAATGGGAAAAGTATTTACCCTTAGTGTAGTATGCATACAATAATACAGTCCATATAATGTACTTCTATGGGAAAGGATCTCTTCAAACTTATTGAAGGAAGACCAAAACTTCCACTGATAGTCAAGACAGTTGTGGGAAGTTCTTTGATGCTGATGAGTATAGTAGAGACCTTAAAGAATATTTTAACAAGATTACGGAACATATATGCCTCATAGTACAACAAAAGCAAAAGGCTACTACTGATAAAAATAGAAGATCCTTGACCTTCAAAGAGAATGATTCATGGGTATTACTTCAGTTTACCAAAGAACACGTAGGGCATACAACATGCAAGGGGAAAGAAGGATCAACACGTAAGCCATACAACATGCAAGGGGAAAGCAAGGGCATCTTATGAAATTTCAAACTTATTTTTTTGAAGATGTAAGGTGGATGCGAGGCATCTAGTTCAAGGATATTCTAAACCTTGTAAATGCTTACAATGACTCAGGTCAAAGGTAAGAACCAAGTATGAACAACCATGTTTCCTAAAGAAATTTGTCTTGTTTTGACACTATGCTTTCTTTCTATGATAAGTTCTGCTCCCCTAAGTTTTTAGTTATGATTGCTCCACGTACCTAGTTTTCCATTCTGAAGGATTTTGGTGAGTGTGGAAAGGGAACGAAGGAGAAGCCTTGTGGGATTTTTTTGTGCATTCTCTCTCATTCTCTCAGTCTCTTATATGCCAGATGTGTTCAAGCAAGTATTCTCTCTCTCTCTCTCTCTCTCTTTCTCTCTCTCTCTCTCTCTCTCTCTCACACACACACACACACACACACACACACACACACACACACACACACACACACACACACACACACACACACACACACACACACACACACACACACACACACACACACACACACACACACACACACACACACACACACACACACACACACACACACACACACAAACAAGGGAGCTTAAGAGATGGTCTTATTGCTCAAGCACTTGTCTATCGATGCAAATCCAAGTAAATAGATCCGCATAGCTATTCTTCTTTTTCTTCTTCTCTATTATTATAGATATATACTAAGATTTTCTAGAAAACAGAGAAGATGTGATCCTCATGTTGCAAAGGATAAACCCACATCTTTCTAGTGGAATCATCTATGAAAGTCACAAAATAGATAGCTTCTCCTAGTGAATGGGTCAACCTAGGACAAAAAATGTTGCTATAAACAAGCTCCAAAGGCTATCAATGATTCCTATTTAATGGAGACGAGGTACTCCTAATTTCTTTACCATAGATGCAATGCTCACACATGCAAAAATGGAATAACTAAACACAGGTACGTACCCAAAACACGCTAGTGTTTTCATTCCCTTTTGGCTCACATGGCTTGGATACTTATGCCACGACTCAGTTCGGCTATGGATATACAATCCTCTTTTACACAAAAAATAAAAATCAAGTAAAGCATTCCATGATTTTGACCCTTGAGAATCACAAGATTTCCCTTCGTGATTGACCATGAACCATGTCCAAAGGTGGTTATGTAACCCAAGTCTTGAATTAGTAGTAAGAATGACTTGGGCAAGCATAGTGGGCTTTCAATCGAGCTTTACAGCTTGCTAAAAGGATTCAAGAGCCGGGAGTGAGGACGTTGGAAAGTGGTAAGGTAAAAAAAGGTTTTTAGAAGAAAATTTCTCAACTCCAAGAGAGGTTTGCTTGAGGCAACTCCACATGGTATTCTTTTTAAACCCACATGAAGGGTGACTTCCATGATTTTGACTACATATATATAGGCTAATGAGCCCTTCCATTAGGCAGCATGGAGAGAGAGAGAGATGGAGCTCACTCCCTTGGTAAAAATGCCGGGTTCCTTGGGGCACTGTGTATGTGGCAAGTGGCATTGTTGAGTATTGTGCGGTGGTTTTGATGGTCGGAGGCTAAAAAGCATAGAAGATCCTTGACCTTAAAAGAGAATGATTGGGTACTACTTCAATTTCCGAAAGCACAGCTAAGCCATGTACCATACAAGGGGAAACAAGGACTCCCAATGAGTAATCAACAATATGAAGTTAAGCTATCAAAAATGTATTATGGTGCCTTTCATGTCCTTAAGCCAATTAGTAAAATGGCTTATTAGTTAAAGCTACTTAGCACTTATCTCATTCATAAAGCCTTTCATGGGAGCCTTTAAAACCTTATAAGGACAAGCCACCCTAAGACCGAGATTCACTTGAATTTGAAGGTCAAGAAGAGATCTTGCAGCTTGAGAGCATTCTATGACATGTAAAAAGGGTTTAACAAAGTGGTAAGGTTATCTTATTAAATTTCAATATTATCTTTTTGAAAATAAAAGGTGGAATATGGGAGGCATCCAGCTAAAGGATATTTTAAACTTTGTAAATGCTTACAATGACTCATGTCAAAGGTAAGAACAAAGTATGAACAAGCAATGTGTTCCCTAAAGAATTTTTTCTTGTTTTGACTCTATGATTTTTTTTTAATGTTGATAAGTTTTTTCTAATTGTATGCATACAATTACTCATTCTTGGGGCAAACACATTTCTCTGAAGAACCCAATAGACATTTCTCTGAAGAACCCAATAGACTCTTAAGCATCAAGTGGTTTTACCCATTCTAGTTTGGAAGATGTAAGGGCTAAGTAAAGACATGCTTGAAACAACTAAGTCTTTCAAACACTAAGGAAGTACGTTGATGGGTAAGAAGGGATCATCTACCTAAATTAAAAGGACTAGCTATGCCTTTATTTTCCCTACTCCATATAAGTCGAGGATAACTATGACTTTAAGAGAGAGGTAATGTCATGAAAATTAATCTCTAACCTTTAAAAGAGAACAAGTGAAGTTGATTAAAGTGCGTATAGACTCAATTGGCTCAAAGGCTTGGGGCCAAATGAAAGAAGTCTGTGAAAGAGAATAGATCAAGAAAGGATAAATCTATCCTGAGCAATTTTGATCAAAGATACAAGTCAAGGGAGTTAATTATAGCAATTATAGGAGTCTAAAAATAAAAATTAACTATGTAAATTTTAAGTTGTCAAATTTACTCATTAGAATCTAAGTATGAAGATTTGAAAGACTTAGGGTAAAATTAAATCTTACCAAAGTCAGTCTAAATTTAGCAAGTTTTGGGATCAATTTTATTGGACATCCAAAGGATTGTGCTAAGGTTTTTTAACCAGAGGTTAATCTATAAGGTTTTAAAGGCTCCCATGAAAGGTTTTATGAATGAGCCAAGTGCTCTGTAGCTGTAATTGATAATTCAATTCACTAATTGGTGTAAGGACATGAAATGGACCATAATGTCATTAATTTTGATAGCTTAACTTAATATTGTTGATTAATCATTGGGAGTCTAAATGCCCTTTGATCAACTTTTTTCACTAGACTGGTTGGAGGGCTACATAAAAATATTTCTGAAAAACAAGGAATCCAGTGTACGACACGCAACGGCCAACCAAGTTAGAGATCGAGACAAGAGCTATTGCGATGGTAACATCATAGATGCGGAGAGGGCAATGCAAAAAGAGCTATAAGGCTACAACAGCCTCATCCTACAGACAACAACGCGAAGCTTGGGCCAAACAAACTCCACGCACTATGGCTCGGGAGGCAAAGCAGCTTGGAAGGACAATTGTATAAGATTAGATCACTTACAACATAAATCGGTGAATACAAATAGTTTAGTGAATGATGTTTTGTTGTTATTGCTAACTTAGTAAAATATCACTCTTAGTTGACCAACCAGAGAGATGGTCAAGCTTCGGGAGCGGTATAGAAACTTTGAAAGTTGGATGAAAGGACGAGAGTAATAACGTGTGCTTGTCTCCACCGAACCATGCTATCTTACAACCTCACGCAGGTGTACACTACTATTTGATCGTGTTGATGGCCTTGCCCCCACATCCCTACATTACCCCCCCCCGGCCCCACATTCCGGAACCTTGAGGAAAACCTTGTCTCCCTCCTGGAAAGTAACAAGATGGAGATGCTCATCTACAAACTTCTTATATCAATCTTGAGCTTGCTTAACATTTTGTCAAGGAAATGGAAGCATATCAAAATGGTCTTGAAGAAAATCCTTCGCTTGTTGTATCTTCTCTCCTTTGCTTGTTGTATCTTCTCCGTAGCCAACCCCACCGTAACGGGTGATCTAGGTTGAAAACCATATAAAAGCATAAATAGACTAAACCCTGTAGTCACACGCTTTGAACTATTATAAGCAAACTTCAATATAGGCAAGTAGTCTTCCCAATTGGTTTGCTTATCACTAATGTATGCTCGTAGCATAACCTTTAGCACTTGATTAACCCTTTTGATTTGACCATCTGTTTTGGGATGACCAGTCATACTAAGATTAAGTGTAGTTTTCAACTTTTGGAATATAGCTCTCCAGAAGGGATTATCAAACTTTTGGTCTTTGTCACTAATGATACTAGCTGGAAGACCATAGAGTCTATATATATACTCTATAAATAGTGATGCTAGTTCCAGTCTTAACCATAGTCTTAGTAGGAATAAATTGACACATCATTGTTAGAAGGTCTACAATTACCCATATGGCATCATGGCCACGATTTGTATTAGGTAGTCCTACTACAAAATCCATAGAGATACTCTCCCACTTACCTTGTGTAATCTCTAATGATGTAAAAGGACACCTACCTTGAGGCGTTGTGCCTTATTAACTTGGCACTGTTGGCAGTTTAGTACGTACTCTTGAACATCATAATGTAAGCTTGGCTAATAAAATTGCCGTCAAACTAAGGTATACATCTTATGAATACCTGGATCACGAGCACTTGGACTATCGTGACACTCAAATAATATTTGGCACCTAGCGTTTGAGCCCTTTGGCACGCATACTCTACCCTTGTGGAGTAAGTAGCCATCATTAATGGAAAAAATCTTCCATTGATTAAACTCGTCCTGAGTAGGGGTGGAGCTGTGGGTGTTGGACTTTTTATCTGCGCGTGCAGAAATATGTTGATCTCGCCGTGCAGAGACATGTGAGTGTAAGGGTTCCGTTCTTAAAATTGCACTCCACACTTTAGTATATGATTGATCTTGTGCACACTTGCCACACAATGACTCCAAAAATTCACTCTTTACTTCCGTGAAAGCAAGTGAATTAATCCGAGATATCTGACTTAGTGCATCCGCTACTACATTATATTGCCCCTTGCAATATCATAGCTTACAATCATAACCTTGAAGTATCTTCGACCATTTAGCTTTGCGACCCTTCAAGTCTGTTTGACTAGTAAACCATTTTATACTCTCATGGTCAAAAACTACTTCAAACTCGGCACCATATAAATAGTGTCGCCACTTTTGTAAAGCGTGAACTATGGCATAGAGCTCCCTCTCATAGACATAATAATTCTGTTGAGCTCTATACTTCTTTTTACTTTCAAAGGCTATAGGTCTTCCCTCCTAGAGAAGTACCGTAGCAATTGCTTTATCACTAGCATCAATCTCTACCACAAACAGCTTAAGTGATTGCTAGGATGGGAGCAGTGGCTATAGATACCTTGATCTGTTCAAAACTATGTTGTTGGGCGTCTGCCCGCAAAAAGGTCTTACCTTTTTATTTAAGTTGATCCATCATAGGAACATCATTTTGATGGCATAGAGCTCCCTCTCATAGATATAATAATTCTGTTGAGCTCTATCCAAGTTTTTAGTTTCAAAGGCTATAGGTCTTCCCTGCTAGAGAAGTACCACACCAATTGCTTTATCACTAGCATGAGTCTCTACCAGAAATGACTTAAGTGGGTCAACGTTTGCTAGGATGGGAGCTGTGGCTATAGCAACCTTGATCTGTTCAAAACTGCATTGTTGGGTGTCTTCCCAATAAAAGGTCTTACCTTTTTCTTTAAGTTAATCCATCATAGGAACATCGATTCTGGCATAATCACAGATATATTTTCGATAAAATCTAGCCATGTCTAAGAAGATTTGAAGTTGCTCAACCATGTTGGGATGTGGCCTTCAAAGAATGGCAGCAACCTTGTCAGTGCCCATCTTGATGCCAGAATAAGAGATCACATGATTGAGTTAATGTATCTTGTTTTTAAATAAATTGCACTTGCTTGGCTTAGCATACATGGTGTGAGTTCAGAGCTATTCGAACACTAATCCCCCATTAGTGTTCTATGTGTTCATCTTTAGTCTTATTGTAAATGATAATGTCATCAAAGAAAACCACAACAAATTTTGCAAGATAGGGACGTAAGATGCTATCCATGAGTGTCATGAATGTACCTGGAGCATTGGTTAAAGGAAAATGCATAACCAAAAATTGAAAATGGCCAAACCGTGTTCTAAAGGTAGTTTTAGAGATATATTTCAAAAGGATACGTACCTGGTGGTATCCTGAACGAAAATCTATCTTAGTATAGTATCTTGCCCCATGGAGTTGATCAAACTACTCACCGGTTTAGTGCCCGGCACGACATCTATGCCATTCTACACATCATGTGTAGGGGGTAAACCTGGCGGTAAATCACTTGAGAATACATCACTATACACTGTGAGTAAGTGAGTCAGCTTTTGCCGTGCAAAAGGAGAAAGTAACTAGAGTTATGCTGGGATGGAGAATCTTGTAATTCCTTTAATGTTTATTCTACAACAGTTGCATGTTGCTCAATATAATTAAAATTGAGAGCCCTTTGCTCTTTATAATTGTGAGTAATTTGCTTTTCATTAAATTCATTGCACTTTGCATACCATAACTAGAATCCATAGCAATTTGCTCTTGAGAATTCATAAGACTTGGAGAGAAGCAGCAACACAAAAAGACTTCATCCATTAAATCTACTTTTGTAAAATAGAATGAAGGGCAGAAGTTGGGCAATCAGCAGTCAAAAGAACAACAACCCAATCACAATGGGAATCAACAAGCAAATCAGTCCCAACTCAATAGGGAGGCTAAAGGGAAAAGCAAAGCTAAGGATGAGGGACCAGCAGCTGATCAGCAAGAATCCTTACAGCTTATCACCCCTAAAAGGCGCTTGAGACATTAGTAGGCTCTCATAACCAGACAATATCTGGAGGATGATGATCTCCTATCTGATCCGGAACGCCTTCAAAGACTGTATGTCGGGGCCAGGGAAATGGTGGAGCACTGGAAATCAGTGGATTTTCATGATGAAGAAACTTGCCGTTTACCTGCGCATCCCAGCACAGTCCAGCTACTGGAATGGGTCCCTTAATGGATAATCACTACTGGAGAGAGTGTGACCAACCCACATTTGCAAAGATAGTGTACTGCAGATTGTCGCTCTCTCGCTCTTGAATTGGAACTTCTGCTAGGAAACAAACCAACCTCCAAATGTATTGAGGATGTTAGGGAATAGTTGAGAGAGGTTTTGGAGTAGATGCAAATTGCCAGAGGAGTCTTGGATCAAAGAGTGCGGGCCATTCCTGAAGATCAGACAGCCAATAGTAAAGAACCTCAAACTAGAATGTCAGTTGGAGAACATGCAACTACTCTCCGCAAACTATTTCATCTAGTGAGAATAACTAGAAAACTGATGCAGCAAGAGAACCAAGCTGTTCTCAAATTTTTAGAATTCGTGCTTGATTCTCTTGTTCTCTTGTATGCTTTCCCAGCAAGAGAGACATAACTGCCAAGATTTTTTCTAGCACTTTACCCTCAACATCCAGAACCAGTTGATCGCCTTACATACTTCAAGATTATTGATGAGGTCTAGAATTGGTATGAGCGATTGACTGTGGAATGGAAAACTTGGCAAACACTGTTCAATGATTCTCTCCAACTCAATGATATTCACGAGCTGAAAGAAGAGATGCAAAGGATCTGGATGTGTATGGGTCAGTGAAAGATTTAAATCAGGGTCCTGACGAAGATCACGAATCAGTTGCTGCAACTTACTGTTGAGTCCTCTAAAGTGCCTGAAAAGGATATTGCAGCTAAGGCGGGCCTAGCACCACAGTATAGAGAGATGGCTGAGATTCTTTTTGAAGCTCAGGTGAAAACCAATCAGCCTCTTCCAGAAGGATGGATCCATACTACTTCGCATTGTCACAAGCTGGCCAGAACTAGTGATCCTAAGTGGGAACGCTCTCTTATGAAGACGGGCAGTGAATCAGTCAATAATTACTACGGTAATTACCATGGTAAACCCAAGGCATATAAATAGGGCCCATTACATTGTAATCGGGTTAGCGTAATCGTGAGCATAGTCGGGTTAGCATTTTGGCGGCATTTGTTGTTGGCTGTACTCTATCTTTCTGTTTGTAAGCCACATCATACTCATTGCAATCTTTCATCTGTAATTCCAATCACGGTAGTATATTCTAGTTACACTTACTCTGTATTCAGTACTTTGAATCTGAATCTGAATATTATTCTCAGTACATAGTCTGGTTCTTATTCTAGTAGATAAGTTCCAGTTCAGTTTCTGTTCCTCTCTCCAGTCTACTGTCTAAACTAATACATCACCAATAGCTAAAATCTTCTAACACTGGAATTAGCTATCTCAAAAGATCAGCTCCAATTCCATCAACCCCTTGAACTACCATGTCCCATACTTCTTTATCATTTCCACACATCTGTTGTACCACATACTTGTGGGAGTAGGGAGTCTGCGTAAGCTTCAATTTATTTCTTATAGTTCATGAAGTTATGAGTTGCACCATCATCCACTAAAATACGAACACGTTTTCCATTAATAGTGCCATGCATGCGAATAAACTCATGGGGGCCAAAGGTGGCTGCATATATATTGTAGCAGGCACACAACACTTGTGCTTTTTATCCATATGAAGAACCTCTACAACACAATATTTAGGAGATGAATCTAATGTGAGGCATTGCACCGTGTGCATGGCCTTTTCTTTGCCTTGCAAAAGAGGACGATCCTTCTTGCTATGCTGGTTTGAAAGACATTTGAAACACAAATTGTGTTTCTTTGCACGCTCAAAATCGGCAATGCTAAGAGACCCACGTGGAGAATCTTGTGATTGCTTAGGCTTCATAGCCTCTTGAGGGCGTGGAGAGGTAGATTGTCTCTTGTTGCTCTTGGAAGGTGTGTGATATTAGTGTGTCACATGTGAACTTCAAGTGGTATGATTGGGTCATCGAAAGATTGCATTTGAGCAAATTGATGAGCTTGAACAACATGGTGAATAACAACTAGTGTTTAGGGAGAATGCAACATGTATTGCATGAGGGCTTCATAGTAGTTATGAGAAGCATAATCGAAAGAGGATGCTTTGGCCTTGAAAGTTTTCCTAGAGGCTACAAATCCATCAGAGTACATAGGATGTTCTCCTTTGTCAGTAGTAGCTCTTGGATTAGAAGAGGTAGAGGGAGTAGAGTAGGGTTTTTATTAAACAAATTTAGGACAAGCACTTCGAGTGGAAGGGGATGCCCTACCTTGACTTGGCATTCTAGCGTAAGATGGTGTTTGAATTGAAGGAGGTGGACTAAGAGGTTTATCTAGTCTCTGTGCCTTGCCAAAAATCTATTTTTTAGGAACAAGAGTATTCCTTCCCTCTTACTTCCAAGAGAAGAAGGAATCATCTGATCGGTAGATGATTGAAGAAGAGTCAAAACAGCTTTAGATAAGTGGCCAAGGTGGCCACAATGATAGAAAAACCCTACGAGGCTGGCCATTTTGAAATATATAACTAGCTTACCCACTCTATCAAACTAAATTTGTAAAGTCTCAAAGAATTTTTGATTGGTTTGGGAGAGGATACAAGTCTTGTTCTTATTGGGACATTGAATCGGGAGAGAGAACAATACTTTGCCTAAGGATTGAGCAAGATCTTTAATGTATGGTGAAAGAAAGGCAGGGAGCTCAACAAACTGAACTCACATAGGGTACTTAGTAAAGAGCTCTTCTTTGATCATTTTAATGGGCTCGCATGGATTAACATGCAGCACTTGTCCACACAGTATGATGGTAGACGCAGTGTGAAAAGCCATACGAGCTTCTTTACACATAAACAAAACCTCAAACCGACCGGAACTCGAGTAAAAAATCTTGGCAATAGCAGGTATCCCAAGCCCACTATCAATATTATGAGCTATATCAGGTAAGGCAGAAAGACGACCAATACAGAACAACACAAGAGCACGCTCCGCTCCCGAAAGATGGACGAGTTAAATGTGACCAAAGTGTAACAGAGGAGGCGATTTTAACCTTATGCTCCCCTTTAACTTCCACGATCAACAATCAAGGTATCCTTAAGCAAGGCAGACATTACAACAAGGTCGAGCTCAGTAGAAGCCTTAGAAGAAGAGGCTACATCCCGAGGGTCAAGTTGAAAGGCTCACGGAAGCCCCATAGCGTGATTACACATTAAGGGACTTGACTAGAAGCATGTCGACAACAAAGAAATTGAGCAAAACGAAGAAAGAAAAACCCTAGCAGTCGGCATCTCTCTCTCTCTCTCTCTCTAAAGTAATGTAGCTGTGTGGATCTCGAATCTAGTGGCTGCCATTTATCGAATCTTGGGCGGCCATTTATCGATAGGCCTTTAAAATAGTTTTCATTGCCGTTGCCGGACGGAGTGCAAGCTCCCTCCATTGCTTGCGGCAGCCACGTCCAAAAAGGGCAAAAGCGGCCGCTCCCGCTGGCCCCAGACCCTCCCTCGCAGCATGGCGCCAGGATTCGAGCCCACAAGCCAGTGTCCAGCAACGATGTACTGAGGCTGTTAGCCTTGATAATTACGCACGTCTGTGAGCTGGTCAACAACCCATGCACGACAAAAATTAGGGCTCAACAGCAGCCACATTCCGTGTCCCTAGCCGAAAACTAGCTGTTGCTTGAGACCTTTATATAGAGGTGCTCGAGTCTGTTGTTTATATGAGCTCTCAGGGCATGGAATTAGTATCTAAGCCTATAAGAGGTCGCGATGACAGACCTGATATTGATCATATAATATACATTTTGTGATTGAGATTTCTTGCGTTCAATTTGATTGCATATTGGTATCATCATTTGCCAGCACATGATTTGGGTATGCACATGGAGGATCATATGATGCATGTTTTGTAGAATACCTATGGTGCATGTTTTGTAGCATTTATATGATTGATTATATTTTCTCCCCATTTGATGTGGGTGTATGATGATCAACTTTATGTGCTATTAGGTTCCATAGATTTTGAACACCCCATTTATTTGTGAGTTTACAAAAATTCCCATGATGTAGGGTGATAAGCTGAACATGATGCCATGTGATAAAATAATGCCCCAATATACCTCTCCACCAGAACACTTTAAGATTGAAAAACATTTTTACAAATTTTGATAAACACTTGAGACCACCACTCCTTGTCATTGTTCACATGCCATATTTTATTACATCTGTCCTGTACTACTGTCCCTGGAGGAAGCAAGGCTCTATGGAAGTCCTTGGTTTGGGCAGTCCACTAGTTCTTATGTGAAGCAGTAAAGGCCAAATCTTTGAACCTATCTTGGTCTTCAGTGTTGATTGTTGACAGAGGCACATAGCATATGCCAAGGAATTTTGAAGCCATATTGCAATCCAAATTGTCTTCTAGCTGTTAAAAAAGATTTAAAATAGGCCTTAGAGTCCACAGATTGACTAATGGAGCAGATGCCCTTCTTGAAAAGAGAAAGGGCCTTTTTCCCTAAGGCTTTAGCAAGCAACTTTCTAAATACATAACTCCAAAAGACATTTTCAACAGATAAAGAACACCCCGTATATCTCATTTTACCCTAGCAGATCAACACATCAAACACTTGCTTTCAAGACACAACCAACATATTTGAAATGTCATAACCTATTTTGATAGGTGCAACACAAAAAGGTTTATCCCATTCAGACCATTCCAGCAGCCATGAAAATAGCAGACAGAAGCTCTCACCATGGCCCACATATATTTTTCCCAATCTTGATCAGACTCCAGCGTATACTTTATGAAGGTTGCCCTCCTGGCAATAGCATGCAGGCTCAGATTCGGAATGCCACAGCCCCCCATGTTCTTAGGCAAAGCCAACACCTCCCAAGCCACCCAAATAGATGATGCTTTCTTGCACTTCCACAAGAATTTGTTCATGACAGAGTAAAATGACTTCAAATTTCTCTTTGCCCATGGAACACAAGGCATAAAGGTAGTAATAAGGCACCAGTATGGACTGAATAAGTCTCAGTCTCACAGGGAGAGGCCATTCCTCACAGTGCCATGTAGCAATCTTACAGTACACCTTCTTATGGACCCAATGTTGTAGGTCAGTTTGAGATACATTCACACCACTGGGGTACCCAAAATGTCTAAAGATATGTCCTTTTGATATCCCCCCCCCCCCATATTAGTGCATGAAAATTTTCAGCAGTGACATCTATTAGAGTTGAATTTATTCAATGCAGCCATACACCTTGACACATTCACATTATTGGCCTTTAGAAAAACAAAGGTGAAAATCATCACCAAAACCTTGTCCCAGCATTTGACCAGAACCTCTAGATAGACCCTGCAGTACTTGCTGCTGGGCCAAGGAGTCAAGATAACAGAAACAGGGATTAGTGGACACTGCAAACAGCAAGGGACTAAGTGGACAACCTTGTCTAACACAGTGGCTGATTGCAATTTCCTTGTACATTGTTCCATTTATCAGCAGTCTAGACCATGCATCTCTACCCAACATGAATATGTAGTTTAAACCTTATCTTCTCAAGAATTTTGGCAATGAAGTCCCATTGCACTGTGTCAAAGGCTTTCTCATAGTCAATTTTGTAGTACCATGTCTTGCTTTGATCTTTGAGCATGCTCAATGCTTATCTTAATTGATAGAATATTATGAAAAATAGACCTGCCACTAATGAAACCAGTTTGAGCCCTGTGGATGAATTTTCTAAGGAGGGATTCAATTTGATAGCCACTGCCTTACCTAGCAGTTTATAGACAATGCCCATCATTGTTATGGGTCTCCAGTGCCCCAATTGATTTGGGAAGGTTTGTTTAGGAATCACCTTGATAAGGCCCCGTTTCAAACAAGGATCCTTGAGCTCATCCCAAAGGCAACCAAAAATTCCTTGGAAATACCACAAATTCCAGGTGTTTTTTCATTTCCCAACATTGACAGTGCATATCTGATCTCAGAGATCTCAAAGGGTAGTTCCAACCTCTTTGCATCAGCTTGCTCAGTACATGCATCCACAGTTTGAAGCAGATCCTCAATATCAAATTCCCTATCACAAGTGACTTTAGCCTATCCATTAAGTAGTTGAGTATATAATTTCTCACAGAAGTGCATCAGCTTTGAATGATTATCCAACACAATACCATCCTCATTTTGCTGACAATGCATTACTTCTCTTTTCCTCTTGGATTTTAACTTATTGGAAAACCCCTTTGAAACATCATTGGAATCCTTCAGTGCATGGATTCTACAGAGAAATCTACACCTTTCAGCTTGCTACAGGTCAATTTGTCTAATTGCTTTCCTTGCTTCCTGCAATTCTACAAGTTGCCTTTGACACACTGTAGAGACTTTGGCCTATTGAGCCAGATGCTCAATTTTCTGTTGGTCCATATTGCCCTTTTCCTTCTGTTTGTTAGCAACCCTTTTGAGCCAGATGCTCACTTTTCTTTTGGGCCATCTTGCCCTTTTCCCTCTGTTTGTTAGCAGCCTTTTTGAGCCTTTGGCCTGTTGAGCCAGATGCTCAATTTTCTTTTGGGCCATCTTGTCCTTTTCCCTCTGTTTATTAGCAGCCCTTTTGAGACTTTTGCCTGTTGAGCCAAATGCTCAATTTTTTGTTGGGCCATCTTGCCCTTTTACCTCTGTTTGTTAGCAGCCCTTTTTCCAGATCTTCTGATAATGTGCTGCAGGTCAGAGCATATATGCATCCAGACATGCAAAGATGAGAAAAAGCAGTTTGATTTCTTTTAATCATGCTCTTAACCTCTTGCAAAAATTTCTTATTAGCTAACATATTATTGTTAATCATAAGTGGAGGTTTAAGACCTTGATTAAAGGATCCAACAGTAATGTCAGGTAAGGTGCATACCACAGGAAAATGATCAGAGAGAAACATTGATACATCAACCACACATTCTTTTTTAATAGGTAGCCAATCCTCCTGCAAGAAATACAACTTGTCCAGTCTAGACCAGGAAGATTGGTGAGAGAGGGGGAATGGAAAGTAAAGCTTGCGTGCTGGTTGCTATCTTCCCATGCATCACTCATCATCCAATTAGCGTTAAGTTGTTCCCAAGCAATAACTTCCCTTGCACAAATTACAGATGCTATGGATGTGGTATCCTCAACCTTGGTGACCATATTAAAGTCACCACCCAGAACTCCTGACTTCAGCTGAAGCTCCAAGCACCACTGCCACAACCGAGTTCTTCTATGAGCACAATTAGATGCACACACATTAATTAGATGAAGAGGTCCAAAGGAAGAATCAATCAAGAATATAGAGCATCTCCTAGATGAATGGTCCATCACCCATTGAGGGTTCAGCTCTTGCTTAATGCAAGTTAAGACTCCGGAATAAACATTTGTCTTCCCTCCATAAAACATGGCATACCCCTTAAAATGGTACATTTCACCAGCTCTCTCATTCATTTTATGCTCCTCAATAAAAGCATCATCCATATTACTCTTCACTAGCCAAGAGTTAAAGGTGAGTAATTTATTGGGGTCTTTAATCCCCCTCACATTATAAGAGGATATGATTATGGGGGTGTGTTAACAACTATCTGGGTATCATCATCCATATCTTGCATGTTTATTTCCATGTTCACAGTAGGAGGGTCCCTCTGTTGCTTCTGTTGGTATTCCTTGACCAGTCCTTCTACTACTGCTAGTGTGTCAAGTGAGGGCAAGTCCTGAAGGATGTCATAGACATTAGAAGAGGTGTAGCATGAGGCTAAATTTCTGGGTTTGAAGGTTTTTCTGGAGGGAGGGGCTTGGAATCCCTCTGAATCAATATGTCTTTTCCCTTTCTTCCCCCCTCTTGGATTTTTGGAAGAGGAAGGCTGAGATACAAAAGATCTGGTATTGACTGAAGTGCCCGGGGGGCGAACATACATAGGAGTTTTAGGAGCAGGAGGGGGAGCATTTGGTTGAGAGGCAGCCACAACAGCTACAGCACTTGGGGGGGTCACAAGGGGTTTTCCAAAGATTTTATTTCTCGGGACCAGATTCTTGCTACCTGGGTAATATGGTATGAGTTCAACTGAGCCATCCTTTAGTGTAGAAAAATTCTTGGATAAGTGCCTTAACTTCCTACTGTGGAAGCAGGAGCCAGCCAAGTTTCCTCATTTCAAATACAGTACCACTTTGCCCACATCCTCCATTTCAATTTCCAATGTTGAGGGGAACACTTTATCAGTTTCCCAAAGCACACAGGCTTTGTTCCTATTGGGGCAATCAATGGTAGGGCTAAAGAGAACATTCCCTAGGGAGGACACTATTTCAGAAATACAGGGCCAGAGGTAAGAGGGAAGGTCAACTAGCTCTACCCAGACATGGCATTTGCTCATGAGTTCTTCTTTAATTTTCCTTACTGGTTGCCATTGAAGAACATGCACTACTTGTCCACACATGATAACAATAGAAGATGTCAAAAAGGATTTTTGATCATCCTCCTTGAAGAGTAGTACCTCAAATAAACCAGAACCAAAGTAAAATATTTTATCGACCATAATACGATGAAATCCATGGTCAATGAATCCAGCAACCTACCTAATGCTGGGAAGTTTCCCTATAAAGTACAACACAACAACTCTCCTCTGAAACGCATAAACATGATTCCATACAGTAGTAGATTTCAAGACCACCTTATGTTGCCCTTGGACAGTAGGGTCCACTGTCAAGGAATCCTTTAATGCATCAGACATAGACATAGAATCAAACAGTAAAGCTTCACCCCTCAAAATAGACAATGTGGCTTTAGCATTAGGGTTAAACTTAAATTCCTTTGGTAGAGACATGTTCTATTGCTCAAGAAGGGACGTGAGATGTAGACGATGTGAGCTCTATCTTCCTAGCAGGTTGCATGTAGGGGTGGGACGTATCACTAGCAGCAAGAGATTGGGTGCAGGGAGACAGAGAGGCCATTTCTCAGTGCAAGCAGGATGCCTCTCGAGCAGGGCACGTCATCTCTCCTACTCTCTCCTCTCCCCCTCTCTCTCTCTCTCTCTCTCTCTCTCTCTCTCTCTCTCTCTCTCTCTCTCTCTCCCTCTATCCCTATCTCTCTATCTCTCTCTTTGCCTCTATCTTCTCTCTCTCTCTCTCTCTCATCAAACTAACACACCCTTGAAGTGGTATGAGAGCCACATCAATGGCATGGTGGCAGCGAGAGCTTGAGACGATAGCTTACTTGCTCTTGGTGGTGGAGAGATCAAGAAATCTTAAAATCTTTGTGAGAACAAATTGAGAGCTTATGAGTTCATGGAAGAGTGATCTATGCTCTTGTGGAAGCTCAGAAGAGAGTGTGTAGGGGAAGGTGCCCTAAAATCTATGTGTGCACAATATAACTATTTGCCAAATTAATTTTCTTCTTGTAGATTGTAGATCTGAAAATTTTGTCCTCTATTTTTTCCTATTTAAACATGATCTAAACTTCATAATAGAAAATTTTTGCCAATTCCTCACCGTTTTTCTAATATTCAACTCCAGGTTTTCTATTTCACGTAGTGTGCAAGGATGATGCATTTTTAAAAGAACGATTGGTGCTCAAAGTTGGGACGTGCATAAATATTGAGATTGAAGATGTAATTTAAGCTTTTGCAAAGGTTAAGGTTTGAGAATTTTTGGTAGATTTGGGTAAAGAAGAAGCGGGTATGTTTGTAGATTGTATCATTTGAAACTGTAACATGGACTCTCAAATGGCCTACCCTCTGTATTTCCTTGACATCCCACACATTACGTGGCAAATAGCCAAAATCTGCTAGTGTGCTTGCATACACACATATCCTTGTATTTCATCTTTACATTACCAAAAGACAAAGTATGATAGAGGGAAGCAAACTCGATTGCTTTATCCATTATCCATACCTAATTCCCATGGGAGAGTTTATCATTGTATTTCATCTTTACATTACCAAGGTCTATTAATTAGAATAGAAGAATACGGGCAATAGTAGATAGGCTCAGTAAACAAGGGAATTTCATACCGGTCAAAAGTTGTATTAAAGCCTAGCATATGGCAACCCTCTTCATATAAAAGATCTTTAAGTATCATGGCTTACTAACATCCATAGTATTTGAGAACCGATAGAGATCCAAGAATGACCAATAACTTTTAAAAATGTCTCTTAAGCTTTGAGAATCTGGATACTAAGTTGAGCCTCTCCTTGGCCTATCAGCTACAAACGGATAGCCAAAGTGAAATAAAAAACTCAACTATTATTGATCTACTGAAAGCCTATGTTACGGAATTAGATCAAAGCGATCAATGGGAAAAGTATTTACCCTTAGTGTAGTATGCATACAATAATATAGTCCATATAATGTACTTCTATGGGAAAGGATCTCTTCAAATTTATTGAAGGAAGACCAAAACTTCCACTGATAGTCAAGACAGTTGTGGACAGTTGTGGGAAGTTCTTTGATGCTGATGAGTATAGTAGAGACCTTAAAGAATATTTTAACAAGATTAAGGAACATATATCCCTCATAGTACAACAAAAGCAAAAGGCTTATGTACATTTACCGTTGACTTATGCAAAAGTCCATTTACCTTTGACTTATGTAAAATCCCATCCAGGTTAGCCATCTGATATGTACCATTCGGAAAACACTCCACTACCTTGAAAGGGCCTTCCCACTTAATTTGAAACTTGTTTTGGAATGTCTTGTCCAGCTTACTGTTGTAGCACAAAACCAAGTCACGTTTCTTGATACACTTAGTTTTGATATTTTCATTTATCTTTGCTAAAGCCTTATATTGCATCTGGCCATAATGTTCCAATGCACTCATCCTATCCGATTGATCTTTACTGCAGGCAACTCTACCTCCACAGGCAATAGTGCCTCCTTTCCATATACCAAACAAAATGGAGTAAACCCTGTACATATATTCACCAAAGTACGGTAAGCCCATAATGCACTAGGCAATTCCAAATCCCAATTCTTTCCTTAATTGGTGCTCTCTCACTTTTGAAAGAATTTGTACCAACTCACCATTGAATCTTTCATTTAAGCCATTACATTGTGGATAATAAGGAGTGGTATGCTAGTGCCTAATCTTCATCTTCGTGCATAAGAAGTCTAGTAGTTTAGCTCTAAATCTTGGCCCCTTATCCGAAAGTAGCTCTAGTGGCACCCCAAACTTGCAACATATTTCATCGTACACAAATTTTTCCACATCCTTTGCAGTGATTTGTTTTACTGTTATAGCCTCTATCCATCTAGAGAGATAGTCCACTGTAGTCAAAATATAGCTTTTGCCCCTGCTTGTGATAGGTAACGGGCTGATTGCATCAATCCCCCACTTTTCAAACACATCAAATGCCATAGTGGTTTTTCATAGCTCTGGCTTTATCACTCTCTTCCCAAATGCTTGACACCTATTGCAAGACCTACACCAATGGTGAACATCCTTGTGCAAACTAGGCCATACATACCCCTCTTGCAAGATCCTATGCAAGGTGATGTTTAGAGAAAAATGGCCGCCACATGTGCCTTCATGATTCTCTTCCAACACTCTATAAAGCTCCTCCCACCAAGGTACACGTCTCAACACGAGATCATCCCATTTCATGTACAAGACATCACCAATCAATCTGCACTTGGATGCTCTATGCACAAAACCATACTTCTTAGACTTCTGAATGTTGTTCAGAATGATTCCTATTAGCAAAAACTCCTCTTCTTGAGCCAAACTCTCCCGACCATGATAAAGAGGTAAATTTGTCCTCAACACAAATAGCTCCCCAATCATGCTTTCAGCTACTTCATGTGCCTCTCCATTTAGAGCACGTTCAATGTGTTTGATCCTCCATGCTTCAAACTTAAGGTTTCCAATTGCTTTGTACTCGTAGGTGATGGAAGAAGAATAATAGACTTAACCTTGTCTGGATCAGTCTCAATGCCATTTTTTGACACCATATGGCCCAATAACTTCAACCTAGGTTGTGCTAAATGACAATTCTTTGCATTTAGTTGTCCTCCACATTCATCATATCGAGCCAATACCATCTGCAACTTCTCATGGTGTTCAGCCCTATTGCAGTAGACACAGAAGTCGTCCATAAAAGCTTTAACACAACTACCGATGAATGGTTCCAATACCCAATTTGCTCTCTCTTGATAGAAAGATGGTCCATTTGACAACCCAAATGGAAATACCATGTAGCAATAGCAGCCCCATGGCGTAATAAAAGCTGTCTTTGTTTGGTCTTTAAGAGCAATCTTCAATTGAAAATAGCCTGAAAAACCATCACACACACTGTACCTCTCATAACCTGCCACTGAATCCAAGATCTCATCGATGAATGGAAGAGGATATGGGTTCTTCTTAGTGGCTGCATTTAAGGGTTTAAAATCTACACAAATCCTCCACTTCCCATCCTTCTTTGGGATGACTACTACTGGACTCACCCATTCTGTGGTTTCCGCTGGAACTATGAACCCTGCCTTCAATAACTTGTCCACCTCTTCCCGCAAGGCTTCCATCTGCTCTTCACCCATCCTTCTTAGCCTTTGCCGCATTGGTTTAGCACCTTCTTTCAGCTCTATATGCATCTCTTCACCCTTGAACCCTCTGATCTCTTCATATGAAGTAATGAACAAATCAGGAAAACTAACCAGCATGTGCAAGTATATCTCCTTCTCCATAGTTGAGAGGTCTCCACTGATCATTTGTGTCATCAATTCTTGCTTCTTTGATAATGCAACCTTGGTTTGCATCAGCCCTTCAATCACTTCATAAGGCCCTTCACTTTCCTCTTCAATCTCATTTGCAACTAAACCAGACTCTTGGATTTCTTTGTTCATCAAAAGAAATGCAACATCAACATCCTCATAACTCCTGGTAGTACTATCATTTTCCTCATCAGTCACTGTGGAATAGTCTTCATCACTAGACTCATCCTCATCTTCATAAAGCTGTTCCAATACTTTCCTTGTGTCCATATTATATAGCTTCTTGGCACTTGTCTTTCCATAGAGGCTAATCGTACCACGTCTCCAATCTTGAACAGCTCCCACTGCACGTAACCATGGTCTACCCAATATAATAGGATATGCTCCCAACCCCGCTAGCATCACATGAAAATCAACCACCACCTTTGCATCATACGCCTCCACTTCTAAGCTCTTTACAACACTCAAACATTTTACTTTTTGATGGTTTGCCAATATAATCCATAAGCCTGACACCCTAGTCACTGTAAGAACCATCTTCTCAACGCATGATTGTGTTATGACACATATTTGGGCTGTGTCATCAACATAACCTTGTCCTAGATTTTGAATTTTGTGCCACACATCTACTATTGGGAAAATGTTTGGTAGCTCATCCATCACCAACACCTTCATTGAACCTCTCTCTGGCTCTTTCTCCATTGGGTTAACCATCCTCTTCCACTGTCGCTTTAGCTTAGGCACCATCTCTATAAGCTGCCCAAAAGTAACATTTGCCTTCCTGCTTGTCAAATTCTCCTTCAAGTCATAGCTTAATTGCCCATCCCTTAGCAGAAAATCTGAAACATGAAACTTGCGACGAGCCCTCCTTTTCCTCTTGGCCTTGACATCCTCGCCTTCATGGCTCTTTCCCTTCTTCTTACTAGGACTTGGGGCACTTCCTCCTTCCTTGTCCTCTGTGGTCCTCTTCTCGATAGGCATCACTAATGTATCCTCCAGCTTTGCTGCCTTCTCCAAGGTGACCACACTTATCACTTTTGTCTTTCCATTTTGCTCTTGGGTTAATCCACTGGCTCCTTCTTCTCCCTTAATTTCAATGCCATAATCATTTGACCTAGTTAACACCTGTCTTGGAAATGGATACATGTCTCTCCCCATCCTTGGTGGCTTATCACATTGCGGGCTGATGTGTCCCAAATCTCCACAATTATAACATGCTGGCGTCTGCCTCCAGACTCTACCATTGCTTTGTCCAACACCATTCCTGGGTCTTTATTCACCTCCTGGATGATTTTCAAACCTCCCCCGACCTGATTATTTCCCACATTACCTAGCATGTTTAGGCTCAGATTCTTCATTAAATCTACCACTTGCCTCATGTCTTGCCTCAGCCCATCATCTTGCATTGCTGTAGTGGACACTGCTGGCATAACTTGAGGAGTAATAGAAACCACTGGTTCATGATGAATCCCTAGCATGCGACCTTGTAAAGAGTCCATAAGCTGAAACTCAGGCCTCCTGGGCGAAGACTCCTCCCCTAGCTGGCTCATTTTCCTTAGCTTCCAGTCTTTGTTCCTTGCCACCTCTAATGCATCTTCATATGTTCTAGGCTTCTTTAGCTCCACTCCTCAACGTATATTCTCCCAAAAACCAGCGAAGAATTTGTCCTTCGTCATCATGTCAGATGGGGGTACTTGTGGTGCTAAGGCCTTGCACATCCGCTCCCATGCCAATGAAAACTTACGTATGTACTCATCTACTGGCTGAACTTCCTTTTGCACCAAACCTTGTACTTCTTGCCACACTTTGTAAGGATCTTCTGTCTTCACAAACTCTACTTCCAATCCATGCCTTAGATTGTCCCAATTCAATCTTACGATGGATCAGCCACACGCAACTCCTCTTCAAATGCTTTGGACCAAACTCATGCATCACTCTTCAAACAAATCTGGAGAAGACGTAACATCTGCGCCGGGTCATGGATCTGGTTGCTAATGTAGGCAACCTCCATCTTTCCCAAAAAGTCTTCCATATCTTCATCACTTCTTCCATGAAATTCCGGATAAGAGAAAGACATGGCTACCCAAGTTACGATGGTTTGAGAACCCCTTCGAGCACACGTGCAAGAACCCAAAACTTTTGACTGACTCAATCCCTAGAAACTTTAATGGAGCTTGTCTTTAGATAAGGACAAACACACGCACATCAAATGAGTTTTCATAGTTAATCATCGGAATTACAACAGGCAAAGGGCATTCCAGTATCTCTCTTAATCTTCTTGGCCCGAACATAAAGACTATGTGCTGCTGGAAAAGAATCTTCCTGGACACATGAACATTTATCTGGATTCTTTGTGTTAAATGAAAAGGAGTGAATTGAGGTCCGTTTTAATCATCCATTAAAGCCAACCATGCAGCTCCCAAGAAGGAACACCTGACTTATCCTCTTATTTTGCCAAAATTTTAGCAACATAACAACATAAATGGCTAAAAAGACCAAAAAACCAGCCATCACAACTTGGAAAAATTTTGGCAGTGTTTCCCTAGAAGTAGAGTAGTAAGAACCCAAAATATAGACTGTATATGTATGCATAACCTGCCAACAATAGAACCGGAGCATCAAGTAGGAATCACTAGTATATAGCCTATGGCGAGGTCACAAAAAGGGTGCTCCAGCCACCTGTATCACCGAAAGGATCTCACATTTGAGAATTCCCTAGCTCAATAAAACCTCACGCTATCGACTCTCTCACGAAAGCTTATGCAAATCTCATATAGTCAAGTCTCAAAAATGACGTACTATCTTCTAGACCAAGTCTCAGAAATGGTTGGGACTACCAAATAAAACCAAGTATGGCTCCACAAAGGTGTACAATGGCAGTAACCACAAGTAACGTACCATACAAGATAATGCGCTCAAACAGGCGCCAAATGATTCATACCCACGGCAATTGCAAGTAACTTCCACTTGCCAACATATCACTCTACTCCAGCTACCTGTACTTGTGTGAATCACCTGTACCTGTAACTGTACGTGTAACTTGTAACCTGTAATCCCGAAGTAGATCCTCCGTGGGGGCGCCAAAAGAGTGTGAGCGGGTTGGAAACACACACAAAGCCTCTATGATAAGCCAACACACACTCTTGGAATAACAAACACACACATTATGGGGAACCACTTGGTTTACACAACCCGCCTGGCCGAGAGAGGAAACACACAGATGGAGTGAGAAGAGAGAGATTTCCCACTGACCGACTCAACCCTCACACATACACACTCACACACACACTATCCATTCAGCTCAAAGGAGGCAAATTGTTGTTGTTTAGACTCAATGAAGCTCAGCCCAGCACCAATGGGGCAAATAGTTTACACAGTATTGAGGAAATACACTATACACAACCACAAAGTTAAGCAGAGGCTTCATTCACCGGAGAAGATTACACAGGAAAACAACAAAAAAATTGTGAGGAATTTGGAAAAATGGATAGCACCATTGCGTCCGGAACTACCAAAAACCCCACCCTACAATGCCACAGTGCTCAAATCCGACCTCGGACGAGCTGTTTAGGGAAAAAAAATGCTCCAAAATGAGCAAAAACTGAGCTGCGGGTATTCCTCCTCTTCTCCACATTTTTTTGGTCCTTCTCTCAGGTTTTTCAGTTCCCACACTTAGCTTTATTACTTGGGCCACTTTGGCCTTTTAGTTGACCTCAAATGTATCCCGAACAAGCCAAAAAGCGGCCTCACAGTGCATAGTTGTCACCCTGCTGCATCCATCCGCACACCTGGCACTCAACTTTTTCCAATAATGCATCCTGCAATCACGTGAAGTGGCCTCCAAATCCAATTCTCATGATGACCTTTTTGCATAGTTATCACAAGAAAACACCCACGTTGTGTCTGTACTTATCCACGTGGAAATATTGACCCCATTCGACCTCCTGACGCCACTAGATGCCATCTGACGCACCTGCTTACCTCATGTCATCGGCCTGTAGATAACTTCCTTGAGAATTTTTATGCGCTATCAACTCCTCATTATTATAGAAAAAACACATTGGTACTGGTGATAATGAAAAACGATGCACTATGCACATGTTGTCCTACCTGTACACATGTGGGCCCCATGTAACCACCTGGCTCTGGAAAATGGGCAATTATTTATTTTATGCACCATGCATGTGTTTATACATATGCGCAATCCCTTGCTCCAGAAAACTCCTAGAAACGATTAGTGGGGCTCGATACATTACATGCTTGCAGTAGCTTAGACTCTTAAGCATCAAGTGGACTTAGCCATTCTAGTTTGGAAGATGTAAGGGCTAAGTAAAGACATGCTTGCAACAACTAAGTCTTTCAAGCACTAAGGAAGGATGTTGATGGGTAAAAAGGGATCACCTACCACTACAAGAGGCTATTCATATTAGCGACGCTCACACAACGATGCTCAAAAAAAAATTCCCAGCGTCGCTATGAGCGTCGCTATAAGCGTCGCAAATTTACTTGTAAATTTGCGACGCTCATAGCGACGCCGGCTAGGCTAAAGAAAAAAACAGAGAGCGCCCAAAAACTCAGATCTCAGATCTCAGTTTTTTGGCGCCCTCAAGCAAGGAGCAGGTAACGCTCTCCCTCTCTCTCTCTCTCTCTTTCTTCTCCACACACACACACACACACACACACACACACACACACACACACACACACACACACACACACACACACACACACACACACACACGAGGAGAGGAAGGAGAGCCAGGTATGCTCCTTCCCTCTTCTCACTCTCATGTTCCCTTCCCCTCTTTCTCTCTCCCTCTCTCTCTCTCTCTCACACACACACACACACATAGTGTTTTTGTGTGTGTGTGTGTGTGTGAGAGAGAGAGAGAGAGAGAGAGAGAGAGAGAGAGAGAGAGAGAGAGAGAGAGAGAGAGAGAAAGAGTACAAACATAAACAAAAAGGCACACACACATACATAAACAAAGAATGCACACACACATTGAGAGAGGAAAAGAGAGAGAGAGCATGCATAAACAAAGAACGCACACATTGAGAGAGGAAAAGAGAGAGAGAACATGCATAAACAAAAAACGCACACATTGAGAGAGGAAAAGAGAGAGAAAACATGCATAAACAAAAAAACGCACACACATTGAGAGAGAAAGAGAGAGAAACTAATTTAACGTCGTAGGAAACTAATTAAAATTAAAAGACCTAAAGATCTAGCCGACGAGGAGTTGAACTCAAGACCTATTATTCAAGAGGGAAATGGCATAACCACTCTATCATACTTGGCATCGGTGATAGAAAGGTTATACCATTTATCTCTTTTTATTGGCACACACATCCACACACGCGCACACACACAAGAAGAAGAGAGTTATAACGTCGTAGGAAACTATCCTAAAAGACGTTAAAGATTAGGTTAGATGTAGACTTACGTTAAATTAGATTTAGGTTTATTTAAGTTAAATTAGATTAGATTTAGGTTTATTTTTAGTTAGATTTACGTTTATTTACGCTAGATTTAGATTTACGTTATATTAGATTAGATTTAGGTCTCCGTAGACTGCGATGCCTGCATGAAGCGGGTGAAGAAAGCCCTCAATGGAATATAGGGTATTGCTGCCTTCACTCATGGTGGGCTCCGTCGATCCAAAAGTACTGGTGAAATGTCTTCAGAAGATAGTGAAGAAGGTGGATCTTCAGGGCGGCAAGAGTCACTACATCCCCGACAATGACCATCTAGACAACCTCTAGTCATTCAACAGCAACTTCAAAGTTAGTAACAAGAGCAAGAACGGTACAAAGGGCCAATTGCTGTTGTCAGATGTGCATGGAGATGAGGCAGCGTCACCGCCGGAAGTTAACTCTCACATCTTTAGTGATGAGAATGCCAACTCTTGCCGAGTTATGTGAAAAATTATGTGTTAAATCAGTTTTAAGGTTCTTATAATCCCTGTTAGTTTAGTTCTTTGTTTTTAATATAACATAATTTACGTTAGATTTAGATTTATGTTATATTAGATTAGACTTAGGTTTATTTAGGTTTACCCACACACACACACACACACACACACACACACACACACACACACACACACACAAATACACAAGAAGAAGAGAGTTTTAACGTCGTAGGAAACTATCCCAAAAGACGTTAAAGATTAGGTTAGATGTAGACTTACGTTAAATTAGATTTAGGTTTATTTTTAGTTAGATTTACGTTTCTTTAGATTTACGCTTATTTACGTTAGATCGAGTCCACGCAAGAATTACTTACGGTTTAGGGTTTAGAGTTAGACGAACAGTGAAAAGATCTACTGTGAAAAGATGTTAAGATGCTGTGAAGTGCTACAGCTACAGATACGCCGCTTGGACGCGATGAGACGTCTGACTAGACGACGTTAGTTTAGCCGTAGCTAGATAGCATTAGTTTAGGGTTTCTCATAGCTTATGTATCATGAGACGGATTTTATACGTCTTTTTGAACCATGTATATTATTACATTTGTCACCGCAGTTCATTTTGCCAATCAATTCTTTATGCCTATGATGTTGTACAATTGTCATTATTACATTTTCCAATCAATTCATTTTGCCTATGATGTGTACAATTGTCAATTTTACGCTTGTCAATTTTGCAAACAATGTGTCTTGTGGGTGACTATTTTGGGTCTATTATCTACCCTTGCACTTTTTTAAAAAAGTGAATCAAGTACAATATGGTTGATGGGTGGCAGGGCATTCAATGCCCTGTCACGAAAAAAATTTCTCTCGTGCATCGCTATAACCGTCGCTATTTATGGCTCTGGAGCGTCGCTATAAGTGTCGCTATAGACTTCTGTGTAAACGTCGCTATAACCGTCGCTATGAGCATCGCTATGAGCGTCTCTATATAGCGACGCATATAGCGACGCCTATAGCGTCGCATATAGTGACGCTCTCGTAGCGACGCTATTAGCGACGCCGGGGGTTATAAAACCCAGTGTATTTCCGTCGCTAACAGCGTCACAAGAGCACACAACCTCTTGTAGTGTACCCAAATTAAAAGGACTAGCTATGCCTTTATTTTCCCTACTCCATAGTCGAGGATGACTATGATTTTAAGAGAGAGGTAATGTCATAAAAAGTAATCTCTAACCTTCTAAAATGGTCTCCATCTTAAGTTTTCTACTTAAGTGCATGTGGGGAAAATAAAAGAGAACAAGTGAAGTTGATTAAAGTGCGTATAGACTCAATTTTCTCAAAGGCTTGGGGCCAAATGAAAGAAGTCTATCAATCAACATAGATCAAGAAAGGATAAATCTATCCTGAGCAACCTTGATCAAAGGTACAAGACAAAGGGGGTTAATTATAGTAATTATAGGAGTTTAAAAATATAAATTAATTATGTAATAAGTTGCCAAATTTACTCATTAGACTCTAAGTATGAAGATTGGAAAGCCTTAGGGTAAAATTAAATCTTACCAAAGTCACTCTAAATTTAGCAAGTTTTGGGACCAACTTTATTGTATACCCAAAGGATTGTGCTAAGGTTTTTCATGAGAGATGAATCTATTAGGTTTTAAAGGCTCCCATGAAAGGTTTTATGAATGAGCCAAGTACTAAGTAGATTTAATTGATAATTCAATTCACTAATTGGCATAAGGACATGAAATGGCATGGACCATAATATCTTTAATTTTGATAGATTAAATCAATATTTTTGAATTCTCATTGGGAGTCTAAATGCCCCCTACATAAAAATATTTTTGAAAAACAAGCAATCCAGTGTATGACGTGCAGTGGCCACCCAAGTTAGAGATCCAGACAGGAGCTATCGCGATGGAAACATGGAAAATGTAGAGTGGGAGTGGGCAATACAAAAAGAGCGATCAGGCTACAACAGGCTCATCCTACAGACAACAACGCGAAACTTGGGCCATACAAACTCCCACGCACTATGGCTCGGGAGGCAAAGCAGCTCGGAAGGACAATTATATAAGATTAGATCACTCACAACCTATCTTAGTGAATAGAAAGAGTTTAGTAATTGATTTGTTGTTGTTATTACTAACTAAGAAAAATATCACTCTTAGTCGACCAACCAGAGAGATGGTCAAGTTTCGGGAGCGGTATAGAAAGTTTGAAACTTGGATGGATGAGAGTAATGCCGTGTGCTAGTCTCCACCCAACCATGCTATCTTATAGCCTCTCCCTAGTGTACACTATTATTCAATCATGTCGATGGCCTTGCCCATAGGACCCGTGTCCCTACATTACCCCCCCCCCCCCAACTCTGAAACCTTGAGGAAAACCTTGTCTCCCTCTTGGAAAGTAGCAAGACGGTGATGCTCATCTACAAACTTCTTATATCAATCTTGAGCTTGCTTAACATTTCTTAACATTCTGTCGAGGAACTCGAAGCATATCAAAATGGTCTTGAAGAAAATCCTTCGCTTGTTGTATCTTCTCCATAGACAACCCCACCGTAATGGGTGATCTAGGTTCAAAACCATATAAAAGAATAAATAGACCAAACCCTGTAGTCACATGGCTTGAACTCTTATAAGAAAATTACAATATAGGCAAGTAGTCTTCCCAATTGGTTTGCTTATTACTTATGTACGCTCATAGCATAACCTCTAGCAGTTCATTAACCCTTTTGGTTTGACCATCTGTTTTGGGATGATCAGTCGTATTAAGATTAAGTGTAGTTTTCAACTTTTGGAATATAGCTCTCCAGAAGTGATTATCAAACTTTCAATCTTTGTCACTAATGATACTAGCTGGAAGACCATAGAGTCTATATATATGCTCTATAAATAGTGATGCTAATTCCAATGTCTTAATCGTAGTCTTAGTGGGAATGAATCAACACATCGTGTTAGACGGACTACAATTAACCATATGGCATCATGGCCATGATTTGTATTATGTAGTCCTACTACAAAATCCATAGAGATACTCTCCCACTTACCTTGTGGAATCTCTAAAGGATGTAAAAGGCCACCTACCTTGAGGCGTTGTGCCTTAATAACTTGTCATTGTTGGCAGTTTAGTACGTACTCTTGAACATCATGATGTAAGCCTGGCCAATAAAATTGCTATCAAACTAATGTATATGTCTTACGAATAACTGGATGACCAACACTTGGACTATCATGCATGACACTCAAATAATATTTGGCACCTAGCGTCTGAGTCCTTCGGCACATATACTCTACCCTTGTGGAGTAAGTAGCCATCATTAATGGAAAAAGTCTTCCATCGATTAAACTTGGCCTGAGTAGGGGTGGAGATCTCGGTGTTGGACTTTTTATCTGCACGTGTAGAAACATGCATGTTGATCTCACCGTGTAGAGACATGTGAATGTAAGGGATTCGTTATTAAAATTGCACTCCACACTTTAGCATATGATTGATCTTGTGCACACTTGCCATGTAATGACTTTAAAAATTTGCTCTTTATTTTTGTGAAATCAAGTGGATTAATCTGAGACATCCGGATTAGTGCATTTTCTACTACATTATATTGCCCCTTGCCATATTGTAGCTTACAATCATAATCTTGAAGGATCTCCACCCATTTAGCTTTGCCACCTTTCAAGTCTGTTTGACTAATAAACCATTTTATACTCTCATGGTCAAAAACTACTTCAAAACTCGGCACCATATAAATAGTGTCGCCACTTTTGTAAAGCGTGAACTATGGCATAGAGCTCCCTCTCATAGACATAATAATTTTTTTGACCTCTATCCAAATTTTTACGTTCAAAGTCTATAGGTCTTCCCTCCTAGAGAAGTACCATACCAATTGCTTTATCACTAGCATCAGTCTCTACCACAAACAGCTTAAGTGGGTCAATGATTGCTAGGATGGGAGCAATGGCTATAGCTACCTTGATCTGCTCAAAACTATGTTGTTGGGCGTCTTCCCAAAAAAGGGTCTTACCTTTTTCTTTAAGTTGATCCATCATAGGAACATCAATTTTGATGGCATAGAGCTCCCTCTCATAGACATAATAATTTTGTTGAGTCTATCCAACTTTTTACTTTCAAAGGCTATAAGTATTCCTTCCAAGAGAAGTACCGCACCAATTGCTTTATCACTAGCATCAGTCTCTACCACAAATGACTTAAGTGGGTCAACGTTTTCTAGGATGGGAGCAGTGGCTATAGCTACCTTGATCTGTTCAAAACTGCGTTGTTGGGCGTCTTCTCAAAAAAAGGTCTTACCTTTTTCTTTAAGTTGATCCATCATAGGAACATCAATTTTGGCATAATCATCGATATAATGTTGATAAAATCTAGCCATGTCTAAGAAGACTCGAAGCTCCTCAACCACGTTGGGATGTGGCCATCAAAGAATGGCAGCAACCTTGTTAGTGCCCATCTTGATGCCAGAATAAGAGATCACATGACCGAGGTAATGTATCTCTCTTTTAAAGAAATTGCACTTGCTTGGCTTAGCATACATGGTGTGAGTTTGTAGCTGTTCAAACACTAATCACCCGTTAGTGTTCTATGTGTTCATCTTTAGTCTTACTGTAAATGAGAATGTCATCAAGGAAAACCACAACAAATTTTCCAAGATAGGTACGTAGGACACTATCCATGAGTGTCATGAATGTAGCTGTAGCATTGGTTAAACCAAAATGCATAATCAAAAATTCAAAATGGCCGAACCGTGTTCTAAGGGTAGTTTTACAGATATCTTTCGAAAAGATACGCACCTGGTGGTATCCTGAACAAAGATCTATCTTTGTATAGTATCTTGCCCCATGGAGTTGATCAAACAACTCATCTACTCGAGACAGAGGATACCTGCTCTTGATGGTTATGGTGTTTAATCCGCGATAATCTACGCACATGTGCATAGTACCATCTTTCTTTTTTACCAATAGAATTGGCGATGCCTAAGGTGAAATGCTAGTTCTAATGGAACCACGGGCCAGGTAGTCAGTCAAGTGATGCTCAACCTCCATGGCCTCACTTGCACTTATATCATAAGGTGGTTTCCTCACCTGTTTAGTGCTAGCAGGACATCTATGCGATGTTGCACATCATGTGTAGGGGGTAAACCTGGCGGTAAATCACTTGAGAATACATCACTATACTCCGTGAGTAAGTGAGTCATCTTTTGCCGTGGAAAAGGAGAAAGTAACAAGAGTTATGCTCCGATGGAGAATCTTGTAATTCCTTTTATGTTTTTTTAAACAACAGTTGCACGTTGCTCAATATAATTAGAATTGAGAGCACTTTGCTCTTTAGATTTGTGAGCACTTTGCTTTTCATTAAAATTTATTGCACTTTGCATACCATAACTAGAATCCACAACACTTTGCTCTTGAGAATTCATAAGACTTCATCTGTTAAATTTACATTTTTATAAAATAGAAAGCTCGGCTGTACATGTAAAAGGTGCATATGGTATATTTTTCTCACCAAGCAAAATCACATATTTACCATTGGACATAAAGGATAAGGAGTTGTGTTCATAACTAGTGTGCAATTTGTTTCCTAAACCATGCGGCCATTCCATGTTCATAGCTTGAAAGTCTAGGGTCATTGTATGATCTTGAACAATAAGCTCAACCCCTTGAACTACCATGTCCCATACTTCTTTATCATTTCCAGACATCTGCTGTACCACATACTTGTGGGAGTAGGGAGTCTGTGTAAGCTTCAATTTCTTGCTTATAGTTCAGGAAGTTATGAGTTGCAACATCATACACTAAAATACGAACACATTGTCCATTAATAGTGTCATGCATGCGAATAAACTCATGGGGGCCAAAGGTGGGCTGTCATATTGAAGCACGTACACAACACTTGTGCTTTTTTTCCATATGAAGAACCTCTACAACACAATATTTAGGAGATGAATATAATGTGAGGCATTGCACCGTGTGCATGGCCTTTTCTTTGCCTTGCAAAAGAGGACAATCCTTCTTGCTATGTTGGTTTGAAAGACATTTGAAACACAAATTGTGTTTCTTTGCACGCTCAAAATCAGCAGTGCTGCGAGATCCAAGTGGAGAATCTCATGATTGCTTAGGCTTCATAGCCTCTTGAGGGCGTGGAGGGGTAGATTGTCTCTTGTTCCTCTTGGAACATGTGGGAGATCTACCTCGCCATTGGCTCTTATCCAAATTTCTCTTAGCCAAATTGCTCTTAGCAAAAGTATTCCTACAGTAGGGAACATTTCCCTTCCTCTCTTGGTCATCATCATATGTTTGGGCATGAGCAATAACTTCTTCCAAAGTTTTTGGATGTTGGGTCTTGACATGAAGATGATAGACTTTGTCAAGGCCCCTATTGAAACCCCATATCTTTTGGAATTTATGTAGACCTTCTAGTTTTAGTATGATTTCTTGATACTTAGAAAGATACTAAGAGAGAGAGGCCAGACATGCGGCATGCATCCCATGCTAACCAATTCTTATCTTCTTCATTGGTTATTTCATTTGGCCCCAAACCTTTGAGCGAATTGAGTCTATACGCACTTCAATCAATTTCACTTGTTCTCTTTTATATCCCTTGCACTTAAGTCGAAAACTTAAGATGGAAAAAATTTTAGAAGGTTAGAGATTACCTTTCTTGACATTATCTCTCGCTTGAAATTATAGTCATCCTCGACTATGGAGTAGGGAAAATAAATTCATAGCTAGTCCTTTTAATTTGGGTAGATGATCCCTTTTTTCCCATCAACATCCTTCCTTAGTGCTTGAGAGATGTAGGTGTCGCAAGCTTGTCTTTACTTAGCCCTTACATCTTCCAAACGAGAATGGCTAAGTCTCCTTGATTCTTAAGAGTCTAAGCTCCTGCAAGCATGTAATGTATCAAGCCCCACTAATCATCTTCCATAGTGGATTGGCAAAGTCTATTAGGTTCTTGAGAGAAACATGTCTGTCCCAAATATTATTAATTGTATGCATACAATTAGAAAAAACTTATCAACATTAAAAAGAAATCATAGAGTCAAAACAAGACAAAATGCTTTAGAAAACACATTGCTTGTTCGTACTTGGTTCTTACCTTTGACATGAGTCATTGTAAGCATTTACAAAGTTTAAAATATCCTTTAACTAGATGGCTCACATCCACCTTTTATCTTCAAAAAGATATTATTGAAATTTAATAAGATAACCTTACAACTTTGTTAAACCCTTTGTACATGTCATAGAATGCTCTCAAGTTGCAAGATCTCTTCTTGAACTTCAAATTTAGGTGAATCTTCAATTACTCGGTCTTTGGGTGGCTTTGTACTTATAAGGTTTTAAAGGCTCCCATGAAAGGTTTTTATGAATGAGCCAAGTGCTAAGTAGATTTAACTGATAATCCAATTTACTAATTGTCTTAAGGACATGAACTGGTCCATAATATCTTTTTGATAGCTTAACTTGATATTGTTGATTACTCATTGGGAGTCCTTGTTTCCCCTTGCCTGTTTCATGGCTTAGATGTGCTTTGGGAAACTGAAGTAATACCGAATCATTCTCTTTGAAGCTCTAGGATCTTATATGCTTATCAACAGTAGCCTTTTGCTTTTGTTCTACTATGAGGGATATAGATTCCTTAATCTTGTTAAAAGATTATTTAAGGTCTCTACTATACTCATCAGCATCAAAGAACTTCCCAGCATCTTGAGTATATATCAGTGGGGGTTTTGGGTTTGCTTGAATAAATTTGAAGAGATCCATTCCCATAGAAGTATGGAAAGTATTATTGTATGCATACTACACTAAGTGTAAATACTTTTTCCATTGATCTCATTGATCTAATTTTGTAACATAGCCTTGGAGTAGATCAATAGTAGTTGACTTTTGTATTTCACTTTGCCTATCTGTTTGTAGGTGATAGGTCGAGGAGAAATTCAACTTAGTATCCAAATTCTCAAAGAGAACTTTCTGAAAATTAATGGTCATTCTTGGATCTCTATTGTTTGTCAAACACTATGGATGTTGGTAAACCATGATACTTAAAGATTTGCGATATAAAGAGGGTTGCCATATGGTGGGCTTTAATACACCTTTTGACCGGTATGAAATGCCCTTGTTTACTGAATCGGTCTACTATTGTCCATATTCTTGTATTCTCATGAATAGACCTTGGTAATGTAAAGATGAAATATTTTGATATACTCTCCTACGGCAATTAGGTATGGGTAATGGCTAAAGCAATCCAGTTTGCTTCCTTCTATCATACTTTGTCATTTGATGTATAATGCATTTGGCAACATAGTCACATATTTTTCCCTTCATTGTTGGCCAATAAAAGTAAATGTCTACTTCCTTGAAAATAACTTGAATCCCTCTATGTCGTACGCAAGGGGGAGCATAAGATTCATATAAAATGTTTTCATGCAAACTATGTGTGAGGCATAACCTATCCATAGAGAAGATATACATCTTACACATTGTATGGTTCCTCTTTCTTCCCTAATGTAATTGCTGGCAAAGTTACATCTTTAAAGTCTGGATCTATAGCATATTCATCTATCATAGAGGATAGATAGATCATAAGAGGCAATGTTTCCTTGCATGTAAGGAATTTTTGTTAGCTAGTAGCTCTTTTTCATTTAGCCTATATTCTTTTCTCATTCATGAAATCTCCTACTTTCATATGCTATGAAATACACTTTTTGAAGAAACACAGCCCCAAGGAAATGTCAACGAGATGTCCACAGGCATCACATTGGACTTCAAAATGTTTTACAAAGTCCAATAATATTAATATGGGTTGAGAGATAAGATTTTCTAGGGTTTCAAAAGACTCATTTTTTTCCAATCCATATAATGTTCACATTAGTTTTAGTTAAATACTGCAATGGACTTACTATGAGTGGGAATTTTTCTATGAATCTTTTATAGTATGCACACATTCCTATAAATCTCCTTAATTCCTGTAGATTCATTGGTATGGGACATCCTTGTATTACATCCAACTTCTAAGGGTCCATTTGGACTTGTTCTTGGGAGATAATATTTCCTAGATGTTGAATATCTTATTAAAAAAACTCCTTTCTTGTTTTGATTAAAATCAAGCCTATTATCTCTCAAAGCTTGAAATATTATCTAAAGATGCTCCTTATGTTGCTCAATAAACTTGGCGTAGATGATAATGTTGTCAAAGTTTGCAGGCACAAACCTCTGGACAAAGAATCCCCACAAGAAACACACTCTTGGCTCCCTGCAAATGGCAGGCAAAAACCCTGGCAAAAAGCCATCTCAAATTAACTATGCTTGGGCTTGATAGGCACACACCTTTGCTCAAAGGCCCTAGCCAAAAAGATTTAAAATAATACAAATATTGCTCTTTAAAGGGAGGTTCCACTCATTTTTGGTAGCTACATTCCCAGTGGTCCGCTTGGAATCCGATTTTAGCACCTTTGGGGAGGGCAGTGCCCTTGCTTAACTTCAAGGCCCTCTTTTCATTCTGACCTTGTCAAAGACTCAAATAGCACGCCCAAACACCAGGGAAAACCATCCGACTCTACCCTATTTGCAAATGCTCCCACCTCCATTTACCTTGTATTTCTGGGATCTGCAAAGCATTCCAACTTTGAACTCCAAAATCTTTCATACCGTAGCTTCATTTGAGGAGCTATTTGGACTGGCTCGTAAGGTACTTTGAATAACACATATCGAAGCACAATCTCAGTATTTTGGAAACCTCAAACTACCAACCTAATTGGCCCTTTTTGGAGCCTTCTTGGCCTAGATAACCACCTTAGACATACATTTCCCGATCTTCTTGCCAGTCGAGGTCCTTCATACCTAGTCTAGCACTTTGTCATGCACCCGTAGGCACCCATAGCATTGCTTTGTATTTTTCACAACACGAACCATCTTTGGCTGCACCATGTTTCAAGCACTTCTTAGTGCTCCATTTGCACTTTTCAAGCACATTGTATGCATGATAACCTCTCATGCATAGCTCAAGTAGTTTCTTAGTATTTCTAGACAAGTAAATGCAATTTTTTTGCACTTTGAGTAACAAGCTTACCTACAAGGAGTCCAATTCTTCTTGAAGCCGGGGTGAGTCAGTGTTGGCACCTGCTCTATATAGCATTTTGGTGATTTCTTTGACCTCTCTCTCCTTGCAATCAACCTCTTGTAGATCAAAATTTGTTGAGCTCTTGAGTATATCCAACTCCTTGTTTAGTTGCTCCAATGCAGTGTAGAAGCTAGTACAACATGGAACCACAGATCCCTCTTTTCATGCAGCTATACTTGCATCTCAGTCAACAGCTTTTGCAGCTCATCCTCCTTGACATTTATTCCCCCTATCTCCATGCCCGGTACCAACAAAAAAAATTACTTGAGTGTATATAAAATAATGAAAATTTCTACGTGTTTGAGATGGCGATCTCAATCATATCATTGTATACAAAGAAAAATATGTTTTGGATGTATTTGTGAGTTTTAGAAAGTGATATATTGCTTACCCTTTCCATTGGGGACTCAAGGTGGAAAGTAGAAGTAGGACTCAAGATTTGGTAGGAAAATATGACATTTTAGTGTCTGACGACATTTAAGTGTCCAAGTACAGGACTAGTGTCAAAGCTATGTAAATGTGTGGGACAATTAAGCCCTTTTTCATTAAAAGAAGTAAACTTCACAGAGGAGTATTTATAACTATCTGTATATCCCCCTCAGTATTAGTGTGTCTCATGTGAACTTCAAGTGGTATGATTGGGTCATCAAAAGATTGCATTTGAGCACATTCATGAGCTTGAACAACATGGTCAATAACAACTAGTGATTAGGGAGAATGCATGTATTGCATGAGGGCTTCACAGTAGTTATGAGAAGCATAATTGAAAGAGGATACTTTGGCCTTGAAAGTTTTCCTAGAGGCTACAAATCCATCAGAGTGCATAGGACGTTCTCCTTTGTCAGTAGAAGCTCTTAAATTAGAAGAGGTAGAGGGAGTAGAGTAGTGTTTTTATTAAACAAATTAAGGACGAGAAATTCAAGTGGAAGGGGATGCTCTACCTTGACTTGGCATTCTAGCATAAGATGGTGTTTGGAAAGAAGGAGGTGGACTAAGAGGTTTATCTAGTCTCTGTGCCTTGCCAAAAATCTATTCTTTAGGAACAAGAGTATTCCGTCCCTCCTACTTCCAAGAGAAGAAGGAATCATCTTGGCAGATGATTGAAGAAGAGTTGAAAAAGTTTTAGATAAGTAGATGGCCACAATGAGAGAAAGACCCTATGAGGCTGGCCATTTTGAAATATTTAACCAACTTACCCACTCTATCAAACTAAATTTGTAAAGTACTCTCAAAGAATTTTTGATTGGTTTGGGAGAGGATACAAGTCTTGTTCTTATTGGGACATTGAATCGGGGGAGAGAACAATACTTTGCCTAAGGATTGAGCAAGATCTTTAATGCATGGTGAAAGAAAGGCAAGGAGCTCAACAAACTGAACTCACATAGGGTACTTAGTAAAGAGCTCTTCTTTGATCATTTTAATGGGCTCGCATGGATTAACATGCAGCACTTGTCCACACAATATGATGGTAGACGCAGTGTGAAAAGCCATATGAGCTTTTTTACACATAAACAAAACGTCAAACCGACCGAAACTCGAGTAAAAAATCTTATCAATAGCAGGTAACCCAAGACAACTATCAATATTATGAGCTGTATCAGGTAAGGCAGAAAGACGACCAATACAGAAACAACACAAGAGCAAGCTCCACTCCCAAAAGATAGACAAATTAAATGTGACCAAAGTATAATAGAGGAGGCGATTTTAACCTTATGCTCCCCTTTAACTTCCACGATCAACAATCAAGGTATCCTTAAGCAAGGCAGACATTACAACAAGGTCGAGCTCAGTAGAAGCCTTAAAAGAAAAGGCTACATCCCGAGGGTCAAGTTGAAAGGCTCAGGGAAGCCCCACAGCATGATTACACATTAAGAGACTTGATTAGAAGCATGTCGACAACAAAGAAATCGAGAAAAACAAAGAGAGAAAAACCCTAACTCTGTATTCCCTTGACATCCCACACATTACGTGGCAAATAGCCGAAATCCGCTAGTGTGCTTGTGTACCCACATATCCCTGTATTTCATCTCTACACAACCAAAAGACAAAGTATGATAGAGGGAAGCAAACTCGATTGCTTTAGCCATTATCCATACCTAATTCCCTGGGAGACTATATCCCTGTATTTCATATTTACAATACCAAGGTTTATTAATGAGAATACAAGAATATGGGCAATAGTAGATCGAATCAGTAAACAAGGGCATTTCATACCGGTCAAAAGTTTTATTAAAGCCCACCATATGGCAACCCTCTTCATATAAAAGATCTTTAAGTATTATGGAATACTAACAAGGGAAGTTGCATAATGTTGAATGTGAGCTAGTGGACTGTTGCATATGCCCAAAGGTGTGGTATCTAAGGTGTTTCCTTAGAGCTGACACTACCCACTTTTTTTGTTCTCTAGCTCTCTCTCTCTCTCTCTCTCCATTAGGAGAAATATGAACCTTGCATGGGCCTTGTAAGGAATTCTAATTTTTAGGGATTAAGGCTAATGGTGTGTAGGGTTAAGGGGACAAGGGCATTCAAGAAGCTAGTTTTGAGTAGGCTTTTCTAGCTTTTTTTTAAAGACACATGTAGGATGTGGACCTAGGAGGTCACCTTCTCTCTCTAGCTTTTTGAAAGTGAAGGGAGTAAAGAGGTGTGGCCACATCATCAAAAACGTGGATCACTAAGAGCCAAAATTTGACTTTTAAAAAAAAAAGTTATTTTTACTTATTTTTGACTTAAAACTCCCCCCCAACATATATCCATATCAAAAAAGTATTTTTTGACATTTTTTTAAACTTACAAGCACTAAAAGTCCAATTTTTCAAAAAAAACTCCCCCCCAAAAAAAAACCCTTTCTTCTCTCTTCCTCCTCCCTCCTTTCTCCCTCTCCTCTCCCTCCCTACCCCTTCTCTCCTCCTCCTCCCCTCTCTCCCTCTCTCTCTCTCTCTCTCTCTCCCCCATTGTCCCCTTCTCTCCTCCCATGTTCCTCCCTCTCCCTCCCTGCCCCCTTCTCTCCTCCTTCTCCACTCTCTCTCTCTCTCTCTCTCTCTCTCTCTCTCTCTCTCTCTCTCTCTCTCTCTCTCTCCCCCCCCCCCACTACTCCCTTGTCATCTCCCATGTTCCTTTGCTTCCTCATGCAACAGCTACCATGGTGCTCAAGGACATCACGAATCGTATGCATACATATTTGCTTGTTCGCAACGTTTGCAGCGAAGGCCGCACGTGAGGGTGAGCAGAGGTCATCCCAGGAACGTCGTACCATCGGTGAGATGAATGCTGATGATTCTTCAATATCTTGCCAATACCATCACATATTTGAATAAAACACCCCTTTATGCAAGGTAATAAGATACTTCTTACTTTTGATTGTGTTCTTCTTACCATAAACTTTGAAGTCTAAGGTGTTGCCTCTACTTGTTTTGTAGTGCTTGGCACAAAGGTTTCTTTTATGCACAAATAGTGAAAGGCTACAGGTTAGAGAGGCCAAGTGTCACCACTTTTCCTCTAAAACAGTCTTCTTTGTTACATCTTATAGGTAGGTGCTTAAAATCCATGCTTATTAGGGGTGGTAGTCTCATCCTAATGTACATTTTTGTATTGTTTATTCCCAGCTAGATAGAAATACTTGCAAATTTGTACAACATATACTTAACTAGTGTCCAAATTTTTTGGATGGCCAGTTTGCGCGCCCTTGTGGCCCCTCTTGTTGAGGGTCCCTGGGCCCCTAAAATGACAAGTACAAGCTTTTTTTAATGCATGGCTATGAGATAGAACTGGGCAGTTTAACACTAGGTTGGTAACCTAACAGGACATAAAAGTGTCCTTTCAGGGTTTTGAAAAAAAACTCCAAAACCATAGTAGATCCACTCAGTTTGTAAAATCCTTTCATGAGGTTATAGTTCAAGGACTACTACACATGGAAAAAATAAGAAACTTGTAAAATTTCTCATGTTTTGGTCACACCAAGCCTCCAAAGTTGATGGACCAGTACATTTTCATCAAAACAGTCATTTCTTACGTTTTGTTGCATAAAAAAAAGATTAGGGATTTTTGTAGGACTTGAGATAAATTCCCTAGTTAACTTCAATGGGTTGGTGATCAGAACATATGATTGCTTCTCACTCACTATTTTTTGTTTTTCCAAAAGAAATAGGTACAAAAAGTTAATTTTTTACCATTCTGCAAACCTATCATCAAAGTTTCTATAGCCACGCTCAATACAAATAATATATGCATGTTTTCTTAGTTCCATATTGTCCTTTAGGGTCATAAGGAGCCATGGAGCATGCCAAAACAATAATACATCTCTTACCAAGGGGAATCTTGGGGACAAAGATGAAGTGCTAAATACAGCAAACATGAAAAAACTGGGTTCAACATTATGAGTTGTAGAATCCCATAGAAACTATTCAATATCTAGCCAAATTTGATCCTTATGACTAGATATGGTTACTACCTACAAAATGCATGCAGTTGTCACAAGAAACTAACAATATTGAAAAAGCTATGCTTGATATACTAGAATGTTTTTTTTTCTATAATTGAAAAAATCAACCATCGTTGTCTACTATGCAAAATAGGGTATTAGGTGCCCCAAAACTCAAGGAATATTAGATTTATGTTACAATATGCGACATAGAAAATCAAAAATGCATTTGGATATCATGAAAGCCACCAAACAAATCATAGAAGAGCTAAAATTGGCTAAAAAATAGGATTTGACAATTTTTGTAATTTGGTCATAACTTACAACTTTAACATTTATTTCTCCCTAAAAGCATCAAGACATGTTGAGGACTACTAAAGAAAGTTCTCTAGCATTATAGACCTCACAAACATGAATTCTAGAGTGGTATAGTTGCAAAAAGTTGAAAAAAACCAAAAACAGGACCCGTTTTTTCACACAGTTTAGGTTGTCAAATGTTGTGCAAGGACAAGGTTAAAGATGGAATTGATATTCCAAAAAAATGTCAAGTTTTTTTCAGCTCATGAGACAACTTTATAAACAGATAGCACCTCAATTTCCATTTTGAAACTCTTGACATAATTCAAGGAAAATGGTCACTTAACAGGACATAAAAGTGTCCCAGGACATAAAAGTGTCCCATTACCAACCTAGTGTTAATGTGTTAATAGCAACCCCTACCCCCCCCCCCCCCCCCCCCCCCCCCCCCTCCCCCCCAAAATGGAAGATACCTAAACCTTGTATCATGCTTATCAACCATTTTTTACTTCCTTGTGTCCATCCCCTGTTCTTGGAAATATCTTGGTCCCTATTTGTGCCTAGATGGGCATTCTACGCGCCGTTGTGGTCCCTCTTGTTGAGGGTCCTTGGGGCTTCAAAATGATAAATAGGGGCTTTGTTTTAATGTATGGCTATGAGATAGAGTTGTAGCGTTTGATGTCCGGAGTATTCACTATGTCAAATTTTCCTATATCATGTGCGTTCACCACAATGGATTGAAAGTAGCCCTTATAGGCCTTACCTACACATGTTTCTGTAACTTTACAAGAATATAAATTCCCTTCTGTTGAACACATGTGCTATGTTACATATACTTTAGTGAAATCCCAAGGTCAAAGGCCTCACAAATTTTTTGTAGTCAGAACATTTAGCACTAGAAATCAACCAAACAAGGAGCCAATTTTTACTTCCTTGTGTTCACCTCGTGTTCTTGGGAATGTTTTGGTTAAGCCATTTCTTTGGTATTTAAAACCACATGTGACCCCTTTTGTTATAGTATCCGACCAAAGGTTTCTTGATTAGCAGTTATATAGGTTCGAGTGATACATATCTTCTATGTTAACAATGCATGTATCTATAATTTATGTTTACACTTTCTCTATCCAAATGAGCTACATAGTAAAAATCAAATCCGCAATTCAACAATTAAGTTCACAAGGTGATAGCTATTGGTATGATCTTTAGCAATACCAAATAAATAGCTACCAATAGCGAATGAATAGGGATATTTAAGAAGGTTTGATACCAAAAACTTGTCAACACTACTCAAAAAGGTGGAAACTCAAAGGCTTTATAATATATATGATGAAACAAGAATCAATAATAAGTCACCCCTATATATCTACACCTCCATCTCAAGTTGTCATTTCTCTAAGTCAAGCTTGGCATAGGCATAGTATGGAAACAATAACATTTTGGAAAGCAAGAATTTAGCTTTCTCAACTTTTGAAATGTTGCTATTGATATATATTCAACATCCCCAAATGAGGACATCTTGACAAAGGTTATGATCCACTTAATAAGAATAACCATTAGTGATTAAACTGAAATCAAAATATTACATGAATTTCTTCATGGTGGAATGATTAAGACTTGAAACTTCAAACATCTTACAGGAAAATCAGAATATCCAAAAAAATCAACAATATTTCTTAAATCTGTATGAAACTCCAGTAATCTAAATAAAATACTCTCACTCAATGTGACACCATTTAACAAAAAGAAATATTTATATTGCATTTATAGAGGAATCCAGCCTCATAAAAATAATTACAAATGGAGACAATGTTGTTGCTGTTAGGCTTCTCTTACAAGTATTTGTCTTTCTCATCTAGAGATTCATATACACGAGTATTTGTGTGTCTATGACACTAGGGAAGATAGTAGTACTATAGGGATGTCTTTTCTAAGAGCTCCTAGAGAGTACCTATTGGTTCAAGATTCTACAAAAATCCTACTATTCTTATCAAAATCTTTTAACACAGTAGTGAAAGGTTCCTCACGGAACAAAAATAGGGTGATTTCCATCTTTGCACATGGTTGCTTGCTCATGTCTTCTCAAAACAAGTTGACTCTGTAAGTAAACAACAGATTATGTGAGCACAAAGTTATAAAGTACAAAATGATATCATTCTAATAATCTAATGACAACTATACAAAGAATAAATTATAAGAAAAATCTTTGATGACTCTCTATAGATAACACAACTTACTTACATTCTGAAACTCAATCACATGCTACAAAACTATAGATGGCGCACCAAAGCCATCAACAAAATAGCACCACCCAATGTTATGAGGTGTGAAGCCTAAAAATTGAAAGCCATAAAGAGGTTAATTCCCTCCAGCATGATAAACTTAAAGATGGAGATGATCTTAAGCTCTGAATATAAGCTACAAGGGTAGTTTTCTCACCATTCTATCTTTATGTTGGAGATGAATCCTTGCAATGTCCATGCACTATTCACACCTCCTGTTCTTGTGGTATGCAAGTCATGTGAGTTGATGCTTTTTCCACCTTCGGGAGTAGAGGTTTCCATGTAGTGCGAGTGAATGAAAGTAGAAGGAGGAGAATCTTGTTTCATGCTGTAATGGAGGTGAGAGAAGGGAGAGGAGCTAGCTTGGTGTGAACTATGTGGTGGGCAAGGGGAAGAGATGGGGGAGAAGCTTGCTTGGTGCTACAATGGAGATGGGAGAAAGCTAGTAGAGAGATAATGTTGGACTATAGGGGGTGCATGTGGTTGTTGTAGCCATGGAGAGCTTGGAAAAGGGTTTGTAGAGAGAGAAAATCACTTTTAGCTATAGAATAGGTTTGGAAAGACTTTGGAGGGTGAAAAATGATGTTTTGATTTTTTTTGAATTTTTTAGTGCACGTTTTTGACTTTTGGAGGTCAAAAATACTTTTTTGACCATGAAATAGGTTAGGGGACCTTTTAAGGTGGGAAAACTTGAAATTTGAAATTTTTTGAAAATTTGAAATTTTTAGTGTATTTTTAAATCCGGGCCAAAAAGTGGGGGAAAAAGGGTCAAAGTGGTCCCCCCTCCCCTCCCCCCCTCCCTCCCTTTCCCTTAGCCACCTCCCTTACCTTCTCACTAGGTAAGAGGCCATTAAGAGGTGTAAGGCTACCTTGTCCCCCTACTTTTTTGAGGGTATAGAGTGTGTCCACCACCCTCTTCCTATTGGCTGGCCTCTAATTAACCTTAATCCCAAAGGGCCCCTAGAGGGTTCATATTTTTCCTAATGCTCTCTCTCTCTCTCTCTCTCTCTCAAATTGAACATTTCCCTTTACAAGAAGGTAGTTTAGACAAAAGTTACACCAAAGAAAGAACTCCCATAAGGTACTCACTGTACAACAAAAAAGAACACATTTTGGCACCCAAGTGTAGACATTGTATTATTTATCTCACAAGATTGCGTGCCTAGGGAGTTAAAACCAAAAATTAGACACAAGATGCAAAAACATAGTATTTGGGGTTGAATTAGATAGTGAGGATGGCCCGGGCCACCCTTGCCATAGCCACCTTTTGTGGTGGTAGCTGCCCTTCTTCTTGTAGTGAGTGTGTAACGGTAATGAACTTTCTTGGCCAACCAGTTTGCCTACTCACCTATTTGTGTCCCTATCGTAGCCGCTAATTATTACCCTGATTCCTTCACCTCAGCATTAGCAATGTTGCTAATGTATGGCACTAGCATCACCATCACAATCACCAACATGCACATTACTTTCTTGGAAGCCTTGACTAGTACTTGACGTTACTCTCTCTCTCTCTCTCTCTCTCTCTCTCTCTCTCTCTCTCTCTCTCATTGCACTAATACACCCTTCAAGTGGTATGTGAGCCACATTGATGGGATGGAGCATGGTGGTAGTGAGAGCTTGAGACAATAGATTGCTTGCTCTTGGCGGTCGAGAGATCAAGAAAGGCAGGGAGCTCAACAAACTGAACTCACATAGGATACTTAGTAAAGAGCTCTTCTTTGATCATTTTAATGGGCTCGCATGGATTAACATGCAGCACTTATCCACATAGTATGATGGTAGACGCAATGTGAAAATCCATATGAGCTTCTTTACACATAAACAAAACCTCAAACTAACCAAAACTCGAGTAAAAAATCTTGTCAATAGCAGGTATCCCAAGCCCACTATCAATATTATGAGCTATATCAGGTAAGGCAGAAAGACGACCAATACAAAACAACAGAAGAGCACGCTCCACTCCAAAAAGATAGACAAATTAAATGTGACCAAAGTATAGCAGAGGAGGCGACTTTAACCTTATTCTCCCGTTTAACTTCCACGATCAACAATTAGGGTTTTAGTTAAGCAAGGCAGACATTACAATAAGGTCGAGCTCAGTAGAAGCCTTAAAAGAAGAGGTACATCCCGAGGGTCAAGTTTAAAGGCTCAGGGAAGCCCCATAGTGTGATTACACATTAAGGGACTTGATTAGAAGCATGTCGACAACAAAGAAATTGAGCAAAACGAAGAGAGAAAAACCCTAGCAGAGTCGACATCTCTCTCTCTCTCTCTCTCTCTCTCTCTCTCTCTCTCTCTCTCTCTCTCTCTCTCTCTCTCTCTCTCTCTCTCTCTCTCTCTCTCTCTCAAGTAATGTAGCTGTGTGGATCTCGAATCTAGTGGCTGCCCATTCTCCAAACTAGGTTGCAGACTTTGGCGGCCGATTCACCTTTGACAAAAAAGAATGTACTTTTGACAAAAAAATCACTCCATGGGAGGGGTAAAATGGAAACCACAACACCCATTTATCGATAGGCAACAAAGAAATTGAGAAAAACGAAGAGAGAAAAACCCTAGCAGAGTCATCTCTTTCTCTCTCTCTCTCTCTCTCTCTCTCTCTCTCTCTCTCTCTCTCTCTCAAGTAATGTAGCTGTTGGGTCTCAAATGTATTGGCTGCCTATTCTCCAAACTAGGTTGCAGACTTCGGTGGCCGATTCACCTTTGACAAAAAAAAATGTACTTTTGACAAAAAAAATCACTTCATGGGAGGGGTAAAATGGAAACCACAACACCCATTTATCGATAGGCCTTTAAAATAGTTTTCAGGATTGCCATTGTTGGACGGAGTGCAAGCTCCCTCCACATTTTGCGGTAGCCACATCCAAAGAGGGCAAAACCGGCCGCTCTCACTGGCCCCAGACCCTCCCTCATAGCATGGTGCCAAGATTTGAGCCCACCACCTGGGGCAATCCAGCCACAAGCCTGAGGCGGCCAGTGTCCAGCAACGATGTACTGAGGCTTTCATCCTTGATAATTACGCACGTCTGTACGTCATGCAAGGTGCATCTGTAGATAAAGGCACTGGTCAAGAGGCCTTAGAATCCACAACTTGACCAATGGAGTAGATGCCCTTCTTCAAAAGAGAAAGGGACTTTTTCCCTAAGGCTTTAGCAGGCAACTTTCTGAATACATAGCTCCAAAAGACATTTTCAACAGATAAAGAACACCCCGTATATCTCATTCTACCCTGCCAGATCATTACAACAAACACTTGCTTTCAAGACACAACCAACAGATTTGAAATTTCATAACCTGTTTTGGTAGGTGCAGTAGTAAAAATTTTATCCCAATCAAAGAATTCCAGCAGCCATGAAAATAGCAGACAGAAGATCTCACAACCGCCCACATATATTTTTCCCAATCTTGATCAGGCTGCAACATATACTTTATGAAGGTTGCCCTCCTGGAAATAGCATGCAGGCCCAGATTCAGAATTCCACAGCCCCCCATATTCTTAGGCAAAGCCAACACCTCCCAAGCCACCCAAACAGATGATGCTTTCTTGCAATTCCATAGGAATTTGTTCATGACAGAGTTAAATGAGTTCAAATTTCTCTTTGCCCATGGAACACAAGGCATAAAGGTAGTAATAAGGCACCAGTATGGACTGAATAATTCTCAGTCTCACATGGAGAGGCCATTCCTCACAGTGCCATGCAACAATCTTACAGTACACCTTCTTAAGGACCCACTGTTGAAGGTCATTCTGAGATACATTCCCACCAATGGGGTACCCCAAATGTCTAAAGATATGCCCTTTTGGTAGCCTCCCCCCCCCCCCCCCCATATTAGTGCATGAAAATTTTTAGTAGTGACATCTATTAGAGTTGATTTTATTCAATGCAGCCATACACCTTGACACATTCACATTATTGGCCTTTAAAAAAACAAAGGTGTCATCATCAAAACCTGTACATAGACCCTGCAATACTTGCTGCTGGGCCAAGGAGTCAAGAGAACAAAAAAAGGGATAAGTGGCAACTGCAAACGACAAGGGACTAAGTGGACAACCTTGTCTAATAGAGTGGCTGATTGGAATTTTTTT